>NC_086178.1:28043725-28376225 GCF_023053635.1 Elgaria multicarinata webbii | reverse complement strand
GTTTTTATATTGTATTTTATATTATGGTTTTATACTGTTGTTTTATACTTTGAATGTTTTTAATTTTTGTGAACCGCCCAGAGAGCTCCGGCTATTGGGCAATATAGAAATGTAATAAATAAATAAATAAATAAAATAGGACAGGATAGAAACTTCATTATAAAAAAGGCAACTAAAATATGAAACTAAATTATTTTGGGTACCTATTTATGTTGTGTAAAACCGAACAGTTTCAAAGAGCAAACTGGCTGCTAACGGCTTCATGTCCCTTTGAGTTACCACAGAGTCTAAATTATTTAAACATTTATGATAGTTTGCTGGAGCCACAGAACATTCTGTCATTGAAACTCTACCTCCGAAAGGAATACATCTTTGGCTGTAATAATGTAGCATTTTTCTCACCAAACCAGGGCTTTCTTTGGAGTCTTACTCTGTTAGCAAAGTAGACCACTAATCACAGCTAACAGAGTTTTCCAGTTGTCCACAACAGTGTAGGATGATGGAGAAGCCATTGAATTTAGCAAGGACTTGAGCAGTTTTGCCCTAGCTTGGATTTCTGGCAAACAGGATGGCTTCTTTAGTGTTTATTTATTTATTTGACTGATTTACTGTACTTTTAAATTGCTCAATACACAAAGTTCTCTGGGCAGTGTACAATGTCTTCAAAACATAAAATACTAACATTACAAAAAAACTAAAAACTGTGCAGAATAAAACCAAGATAAAAACAGAATAAGACATTTACAGCACAAAAAAAAAAATCAAATTAAAATGAGCAGCAGAATAAGGGACTAAGGCTCTTTCTACATCTCCCTGCCTTCCGGGAGGGAGGGGGGAGGATCTCAGGATTTCCTGGTTCTGAAATCCTCCCTCTGGGTCCATATGCCCGCTCCACATCCTGGGACGGTGCAGTGCCATTTTTTTTAAAAAAGCAACAGGGCTGGTCGCACAAGAGCAAGGCCCCATTCCATCGAAAATGTAAGTAGTTTTTTTAAAACAACAACAACAACAACAACCCAAATCCCCTCTCTGCCATCCCAGGGATGGTAAAATTGCTGTGGCACAGCTCCATGCCCATTATTGGTGCTGCGCTTACTCCTAAGACTACGGAAGAATCAGTTTTTTTCAGGTTTTCTTTATTCCTGGGAAAACCTGCACCCGTCCCCTCCTGCCCCTGTGAGTCCCTGTGCATCATTTGGATGCAGAGGGACTCAGCCATGACCAGCCTGGACTATCAGGCTGGTGTAGTCACTGCCTAAAAGCATTAAAGCAGTTCTTAAAATGCCTGGGAAAATAAAAAGTTCTTTAGCTATTGCCAGAAAGACCATAACGTCAATGTTAGGCGATCCCTTCTAGGGAGAGCATTCCACAAATCACAGAAAATCCCCCCTTTCTTGTAGCAAATTGCCTCTCCTCATTTGGTGAGGGGAGAGTCTCAGATGATGATCCTAGGGTCCAGGCAGGTATATAAGGGAGGAGATATACAGAATCTCCTCCCTTTGCAGAAGCACAAAAGAACTTGAGAAAAAAAAAACAGTAGTGATGGGGAAACTCCAAAAGCAGCAGAGTGAAGACAGATCTTGCTCACTGTGCACAGGATGCTGGCTGACTGTTGCAGGAGGGGAATGGAAGGTAATATCATGGAGAAGTCATGGCTGGAACTCTGAGCAGGAATACCCCACAGTGCAACTTATATGACCTACTTGTATGATTTGAGCAAAATGGAAGTCCTCACATGCAGTCTGTAGAGTAGGAGTGCACAACCTGTGTCTTAGAGACCACATGTGGCCCTCCAAGACCTTTACTGCAGCTCCCCATGGCTGCTCTCACCCCATCCACATGCAAAATTCTGCTCTGCCAATATCCATGCTCCCTATACTTTCCATTCCCACTCCCAGAGATCCTAATACAGACTACTCTGTAGCTGCCAATGCTAGCAGCAACAAAAGAGCAGCCTGTATCAGGATTGTGTGATACATGAGTATGCAGCCCCTGAGCCAGTATCATATGCAGTCCATGGGACCTAAAAGGTCAGGCACTCCTGCTGTAGAGGAAGTCAACTCCCATTCCGGACAGCTTCATAAGGCGAAAAAGCCAGCAGTAACAAGGCAACAATCCCCAAGAGAGATCCCAGGGCCAGCCCTGCTATGAAGCAAGAGGAAGTCACCTGCTTCAGGTCAGTGTTATCATCAGATAAGGAATTCAAGGAAAGCAAGAAATGGTATCAAAATGCTGCAGCAAGTGATTTGGGCTCTGCGAAAAGTCCTTGGGCTGGCACTAGCAACAATAGCAACCCAACCTTTCAACAAAATTCTGTGCCAGTGACTTACTAATAACAACCGTTCTATCAAGGACTCATTCACCTGCAGTTCCACTAATATAATATATGTTCTCAATTCAGGAGTTTACATTAGCCAGGCTGGACAGGGCAGTATGTGGAAAATGAATGGACAAAAGTTGGATGATTAAAAAACAGAGTAGGGTATGAATTATGTACTAAACCAGGACTGAACAGAAACCAGGCAAAGGGAGCATTTTCAGTGTCCCTGAACTTCCAAACAGACCTTAGCAGGGCCTGTTCTTAAGGACAGAACAGATGTAATACTTGCCATGGGGAGGCTTCCAAAACCAGCACACTCATGGCAAGTGTACTTTGCCCCTGCTGTTATATGTAGCATTACTTGCCACTATCTTATTAATGATGATGGAGCAAATTCCCTAAGCCAGTTTTGGAAATGGACTCAGAAAACCAAACAAACAGAAAATATCTCAGGAAATTCCTGAGTTTTTTCTTTTCTTATCCCCAAGAAATAAAAGGACAGTTTTCAGAATTTTCTCCATATTTCTTCATTATTATTTTTTTGTGGTGGCTGCATTTCTTCCTTTCAATGCCCTGAAGTGATGCTAGGCATGTGGGCTATTGTGGAGGATGCGAAATGGGAGCCAGGATGCCAACACAGTTAAGAAGATGTTGGATCAGACCAAGGGCCCATCTAGTCCAGCATTCCGTTCACACAGTGGCCAACCAGCCATCGGCCAGGGACCACCAAGCAGGATATGGTGCAACAGCACCCTCCCAGCCATGTTCCCCAGCAACTGGTACACACAGGCTTACTGCCTCGAATACTGGAGATATCACACAATCATCAGGGCTAGTAGCCATTGATAGCCTTCACCGCCAGGAATTCATCCAACCCCCTTTGAAAGCCAACCAAATTGGTGGCCATCACCACATCTTGTGGTCGTGAGTTGCATAATTTAACTATGCGCTGTGTGAAGAAGTACTTACTTTGGTGCTGTTGCCACTTGCAGTGGCAGTGCAAACAACAACAAAAACCCTTAGGGAAAAAGAAAGAAAGAAGCTGTTCTACAACAATGGTGCTAATGGTGACACCAACCTGTGAGAAATTGTTGGAGAGTTCCCCTCCCCCAATTTCTCTACCCACAAACAGGGTGTAGAATTTTGAGAGACCACTTGCACACAGCTCTAGTTTCTATATGATGGGGGTCACTGACTAAGGAAAGGCTGTTTTCATAGACATCTCAGCAGCTTCCGCCCCAAAATGCTGTTTCAAAGGATAACATCCATATCTCTGAGAAGAATTCTGAAGAATTCAAACGGCACTCACCCCCACAGGTTTTAGATAAATTGAAGGTGGCTTTTCATGCCAATATGGGAATCTTTACCTTCTTGCAGTTCATTTCTTTTAGACCACGCAATGATTTCTGTCTTGGTAAATTCATCACCAGCAGTGAAGGGATTTTTTTTTAATGCATGTTGAAATTAGTTGTTCTGCTTCTGGCGTGTTTACCTGTCTACTTGATGACTGATGCTATATGGTTCAGAGCTCACTTTTCTCTCTCCCATATATTGTAGCACATTGAGGAAGAAAGAATCCATTATATTATGTCGACTCATATAGCTATTAAAAAACACCCAGTAATTTTCATTGTTGTATTCTCTTATTCTGAATGAAACACTCTAATCTGTGTATAATTATGCAGGTTTAAAGTTATATGTACCGTACATACATAAGGTGTTTCGTTTTGTCACTGACTACAAAAGCACTGCCCTAAGGAATTTTCAGGCTTTGGTTCAGAACAAGAAATGACATTCATACTTTGTAATCCTTGACATGTGCATTATGTGCACGTAAATAATAAATTTCTGCTTTATACTTCTCCATGATCCCAGGATATGTGTAACACAGTCAGTGTTTGAAGGGGGATGGAATTATATGGGCAAAACCTATATATTTCAGTTTTAATGGCATTCAAGTCTTATCTCTCTTTTAAAACGTATTGAAATCTTGTTGCCCTATCTTACATGAGATGGATGCATTTGTAGAAATTCCTGTTCAAAGAAAAAGGCTTAGTATTAAACATTCATTAGTAATTGGTTTTCAAACATTATACATTTAGGCACTGATTTTCCACATTGCAAAGGATTATGGAAGCATGTTCTCTAACATGAATGCTGTCATGTAGCGTATAGACCCGATAGGCCTCACTCTCGCCCCATGTAAACTGAGAGTGCAACTGGAATTCAGGGAATTCCAGTTCAGGGAAGCTCAGTTATGGTGGGCAGGCTACCTTTCAGGGAATCACGTCTGTCATTACTGATATTCTCAATGACTAACTCCTGACAAGCTTCCAAAGAACTCCCAAGATATGTTTCCAAGGACACAGTTTGAACAACTCTGCATTAGTATTTGTTAGGGTTCATCATAGAATATATACATACAAAATGGGGGAAAGGTCATTTAAAAAATGTGGTCAGGATATAGGATGGCTACTTTCACATTGCCAGAAAAAGAGGAAATACATCACCCCAAAAAATAGAACACTAATTTGTATATGCAAATGTATATGTGTGGGTGCACATTTAGAAATAATAGCTATTATTTAAATAGAATTACATGACATATCACTGTACTGGAGAAAAATGGCCAGGTGACCTGTGTGCCTGCTCAGGTTGTTATTGTCCAGGTGCTAACTGTTGGTAGGGAACTTCCTGCTGCTCTCCCTCTCTCTCTCTTGCTCTGCCTCCTTATGGCTCTTTGACTTCAAACTGGGCATGGACTGGGCTGCCCATGAATTAGAGGACACCTTCAAATAGAGGACTACCCTCTGCTAGTTTTTCAAAATAGAAGATTGGCCTCTGTAAAGTAGGACCACCTGGCCACCCTAGTTGAGCCTTAGTTTCTTGTCTAACCCTCAGGTTTGCATGACATAACAAGCCACAGCAAGCTGGGCACTAGTGGGCACCATTCAAAACTGGGTTCAATGGGCACCTGGCAGCCCCTTCAAGTAAATTAAACTATGGTGGTTTGTTGCGAGGTGCAAACAGGCACTTTGTTAGATATCAAAATACAGGTGGCGTCCAACAGGCAAAGTCCAACAGGCAAAGTAGAGTCTGGAGCAGGTTTCAAGGGGTCCAAGGAAATATTCCGACAGGCATGATTGAGGGTCTGAGGAAAGGCTTTAAATAGTTGGTCCAGCAATGAGGCCAGGACTTTTTAGGCCTAGGTGAGTCAGGATTGGCCTGTGGAATCAGGTGATGATTACTGCCACCTAGGGGATGACTTTGTTCAGTCATTTGCAGGCAAGGCAGAGTGCCAGTGGTGTATAAGGTTGGATGCTGATTCCTACTGCATGCCCTGGTTTGAGACCAACCTTCGTCCCACAACCCTCTGGTTCCTTATACAAGGAGAGAGAGAGAGAGAAAATCAGAATTAACCTTCGTCCACCATGAGGAACTTAATAAAGGTTATCTATGAAAGTTCTGAATGCTCCCATTAAATAAATCTTTAATGCTAAAGAAATGCTCATTATAATGTCACGAATTGTAATAACCAATTTCCAAAACTACAGCACGAAACTTCTGCATTGGAGATAATTCTTCTTCATTTACAGAGTGGAAATTTGCAAGCTTCTGTAATAGTATTTATTTAAATAAGGAAATTAGTCTTGGGAACATGGAAAGAATTATAGGCATGAGCTTGACTAACCTGCAATCCTAACTGTAAATATGAGGGCTGAAATTGTTTGAATTATTTGTATGAAGTGGGTTTGCCTAGCATTAAGACATATTAACACAGCAGCATAGATAAGACTGGTAATCCAGATCATAAAATATTAAAATTCCTATTAAAACCTTGATTTCCTGTTTGGAATGATGCCAGTTTGTTGGAAGTGTCTTGACTATAAAACCAGAGCTCATTAAAACAAAAAACTGCATTTTAAAAGAGAATATCAAACCCTTTTATGCTTCTATGCATGGTTTCAGCAATTACATCCCCAGATTATCTTGAAGTTATGAAAAGTGCACTGATGATGTCACCATATATGAAAAAGCTAGGTCCTGGGTTCCATCTTTTTGTCATTCTAAGTTGGTGACCTCCAGATTAGGGATGGACAACCATCCCATGTGCTGTTCAGAAGACCCCTGCCACTTACCTGCCCCAGTTTGGTATGCTGGGTGAGCCGCCAGACTGTCTGAGGGGCACACCACTTCCCCTCATCTTGCAAGTTGCCATATTGTGTAAAAATGGAGACTTGACTATTTATGTAAATCATTATTTGCAAAAAATGGCAGCCATAAATAAAAATATAAGGACTTAAGAACATAACCAAAACTCATGTTGGATCAGACCAAGGGTCCATCTAGTCATAAGAATATAAGAAGAGCCATGCTGGATGAGACCAAAGATCCATCTAGACCAGCATTCTGTTCACACAGTGGCCAACCAGCTGTTGAACAGGGACCCACAGCAGGCTCCCACCTATGTTCCCCAGTGTGTATACTGGTTTACTGCCTCTGATGCTGGAGGTAGCACTTAGCCATCAGGACTAGTAGCCACTGATAGCCTTCTCCTCCAGGAATTTATCCAACCCCCTTTTAAAGCCATCCAAATTGGTGGCTACACTACATCTTGTAGGAGCAAAAAGAACTGTGTACAATGCCCTGTGCATGCACTGTTTCCTGTAGCTTTCAGTTCATTTGTCATTACTGATGTGTATAGGAATGGACAAGCCACCACCCCATGATGTGTGTGTGTGTGTGTGTGTGTGAGGGAGGGGGGTGTTCAGGCCGAAATGGACATGAAAGGCAGGAAAAAGGCGGCCTTTTCATCAACTGTGATTATACTCATCATGGTGGTTGGCCCAGAACAATGTTATGTCATGGTGTAGTGCCATTCCAGGGCATCTTCCGGTGAAGAGGTGGCAGCTGGAGGAAAATCACAATTTCAGTTGGAAGGGGTAAATAGGTTCTTCCTGATTTTCCTCCCATTAAGTCAATGAAAATTGTGTCCAAAGTTCTCATGTGAGAACACTCAGTTTTGCCCCAGCTACAACTCTGCAAAATAACATTCTTCATCATAGCATTTATTTATTTATTTATTTATAGTATTTTTATCCCACTCCTCAGAACACACACACAAAAAAAGGCTCTCGGAATCACTTTCTCAGGCCCTTTCTACACCGTAAGGGTGTAGAGGGACGCAGGGGAGACAATCCTGAACTTAACTGCTTCCAGGATCATTGCCCTGTGCCGCATGACATCCTGGGCATGATGCCTGTCATGGCCGCCATTTTTTTTCTTAAAGAAGAGCTGGAGCGCACTTGAGCTCCAGTGAAAAAAAAGGTAAGAAAAAAAAGCCCCGACTCCTCTCCCTCCCACCCCCAATACCTCCCGGCCTGGCTCCTTCCCTGTATTGACCCCTGCTACTCGCGGGGAGGAGGGAAGAAGCTGGGATGGGTGCCCACATATCCCACGGTCTCAGGGTGATCCAGACAGTGAGAAGAATTGAGTTTTTCCAGGAATTATTTATCCCTGGGAAAACCTGTGCTTGTCCCTCCTTGCCCCTGGGAGTCCCTATACATCATTTGGATGCACAGGGACTTGGCTGTGACAAGCCTGGATTTTCAGGCTGGTTTAGAAACAGCCACAGTCAAGCAGTAAATGAGACAGTCCCTGCCCATAGGCTTACAATCTAAAAAAGACACAGAACACAAAAAGGCATTGGGAGGAAAGAGGTTAAACTGGTTGCACTGAGAACTTGTGGCATGGTGTTTTAGCAATGTGCAGAACACATGCACCACATGAAAAGAATCTTAATTTAAACACATGTATGATCACATCAAGATCTCCTTGTGTTTAATCGATTCATGCGTGCACATTGGTAATGTAGAAAGTTAAAAAAGAGAGATGCAAAGGAACTGAAAGCAGGGCCAACCCTGGTGGCTGCCTTAGGTATCAGGTGCTGCCTGGAGGAAGCCACAGTCTCCCTGGCCATTCCAAGCACTTGGAGGGCAGAGTGGTGTGTGCCATTTGGCTAGCCTGCAGTTTCGTTTAAACTAGTCTGCTTTCCCCAGGTACAGTGGAAGATGCTGTCCCATTGCCAGCATTGAAGTAAGATTCAGCTGCTAGTCCAGTTGGCCTCCATATGTGTGAAATGGGAGCAGACCATTTTGTCTTTGGCCTCAGGCAGCAAAACATTCTGGCCCAGCCCTGACTGAAAGGTCTGGCAAACTGCACATACACCAGTTATGGAATTAATTTTAGAAATTCTACCAGTTAAAATGGGGATTCAGGCAGAACGGAGAGCAAGGCAGACCAAACTGATGGAGTAATAAAGGAACAGATTGTAAAGGATGGAATGTGGAATGCAGCCAAGTCACTTTCTCCAGTTGGGTCATGTTGCGGAACGGCCTTGAATTATCTCCTTCTTCCAATCAGACTTGGAGAGAGACATTTTTCTCCCTCTCTCAAAATATGAGAACCCAGTGGGATCATCCCATGAAGCTGATTAGTGGGAGATTCGGGACAGATAAAATGAAGTACTTCTTCACACAGCACATAATTAAACTATGGAATTCTCTATCACAAGTTATAGTGATGGCCACCAATTTGGATGGCTTTAAAAGGGAACTGGATAAGTTCCTGGAAGAGAAGGCTATCAATGGCTACTAGTCCTGATAGCTACGTGCTACCTCCTGTAGAAGAGGCAGTAAGCCAAGGTACACCAGTTGCTGGGAAACATGGGTGCTATTGCACTCATGTACTGCTTTTGGGTTTCCTGTTGACAGCTGGTTGGCCACTGTGTGAACAGAATGCTGGACTAGATGAACCCTTGGTCTGATCCAGCATGGCTCTTCTTATGTTCTTATGACTTTTACCATAATAGCATTTCCAAGATCAAATTCCAAGACTCTAGGTTACCAAAAGTCCATTTTTCAACTTAGACCTTTATCATAACAGTGTTTCCAAAATCAATTTTTCAAGGACATTATGGAAACATTCAAGTTCTCCCTCAAAATTAAAGATTAGTTCAATTTTATGTAAAATCAAACTAACCAAAAACTCAGTTGGAAAATAGCACAACAGTGGTGTTAGCAGATATGGCACTGGAAAGACTTAACCTGTATTCCTCCTTCACTTTTCCCACTAAGCCTAGTCAGGTTAAAAGGAAAGGAAAATACTGTGTAACAAAGAGGAGGTCTTCAGTTTAGCTTGTCTTTGGATTTTAACCTCGAAAGCAGCAGCAGCATCCAGAAAATAGAAGCTGAATCGATTTATTTTGGATAGTTGCTATGGAGACTTCCTACTGATACAAAATACAATGAAAGGGTTAGGGAAGAAAAATAGGACACTAGGTTATGAAATCAGATAGAATGAAATGATATTGTATGGACGTATTAGATACACAGAAAGAAAATAGTTCTCAGAATAATATCTATTGATTCAGTGGTATAAAGAGCAACAACTGAAATTATGAGGAAACCACCTTGGCTTTGAGACAAATCATAGCAATTAAACTATTCCATTGTAATTTTCTGTGGTCTACTATTGCCCTACTTCTGATTGGAAAGTTCTACTAATCATAAAAAGAAAGGTGCGGATTTATACCAATGCACAGGAAGGGAAGGTTTCTATGCTGCTCTGGATCAGTGCTTGGATGCCATTGTGGGCTGGTTGATGGCCAACAAACTGAGCTTGAATCCTGGCAAGGTGGAAGCACTGTTTGGTTACAGGTGTGAGAAACAGGTCAATGAACTGTTTTGATGGGGTTGTACTCCCTCCGAAGTAACAGATGCATAGTTTGGGGTACTCCTGGATTCAGCTTTGTCACTTGAGGCTCAGGCGGCTTTAGTGGCTAGAAGTACCATTTACCAGTTTTGGCTGGTATGCCAGCTGCAGCCATTCCTAGGCTGTAGTCACAGCATTACAGGCATTGGTCAAGATTGGATTATTGTAATGCACTCTGTGTGGGGCTACCTTTGGGCTTGGTATGGAAGCTGCAGCTGGTGCACAATGCAGTGGCAAGGTTGCTAACTGGGGCCTCCTTCTGACAGCAAGCTACACTAGTGCTATGCCAAATCCTGCCCCCCCACCCTATTTTCAGGAACCTTTTCTCTCCCTGTGAAAAAGGCATTGGTTTTTTTGCCTCTTTTGTGGGGAAGGGAAGAATTTTCTCCTTGGGAAGGGGGACAGAGTCTCCACATACTTTCTAAAGTGTAGCCAATTGTTGAGGGTTCTTCTTTCTATTATTTTTATTTTAAACCCCCCACCCCCCAGTACTTGGAGGAGTCAAGCAGTTCTTTCTGAATGCCTATTGGAAAGGACAAGGTCACATGGTCTCCAATAGGCATTCAGAAAGAACTTCTGGGATCCAAGTACCAGGGATGGTGATTGATATATATATATATATATATATATATATATATATATATATATATATCAGAAAGAAGACCCGTCAACAACCAGCTCAACTTAAAAAGCTATGTGGAATCCCTGTCCCCCTCCCCAAGGAGTAAATTCTTCAAAATTCTCACCTCTCCCAGCCTCTTTTGCCAGAGTTTTTGTTTTAACCCCACCCCCTACGAAGAGCTGAAAATGGAAAAATCAAACTAAGCTACACCCTTGCTAAAAGAACTGCACTGGCTTTCAGTAAGCTACTGGGGCAGTAGCCTTCAGGATGAATAGCAATTGATAGCCAGGAATTCATCCAACCCCTTTTTAAAGCCTTCAAAACTGGTGGCCATCATCACATCTTGTGGTAGTGAATTTCATAGTTTAACTATGCACTGTGTGAAGAAGTACTTCCTTTTATCTGTCCTGAATCTCCCACCAAACAGCTGCATGGGATGACACCTTTGGGTTCTAGCATTAGGAGAGAGGGAGAAAAATGCCTCCCAATCCACATTCTCCACACCATGCATAATTTTGTACACCTCAATCAGGTCTCCCTTTACCTTCCTTTTTCCAGCTGAACAAAATCCTAGCTATTGTAACCTTTCCTCATAGAGGAGATGCTCCAGTCCCTTGATCATTTTAGCGGCCCTTTTCTGCACTCCCCGCCCCCAGCCAGCTATTACAAGCGTTGTTATAGATGGAACAAGCATTTCCCCTGAAGTGAATGGATGCTAATTAGTTATTCCATGTTAAAAAACGTGTTTGAAAATAACAGGTTACATTTTATATTGTCAGTCCCCCTTCACTAAAGATTCAAAGAAAGAACTGTGACATGCCCTGTTGCTTTAAATGGAATACATACCTGATTTGATTTGCTTCAAGGTGGTGTATTCACATACTCAAGGAAAAGCGTACATAAGTAAGATTCAGCTCATTTATTCAGGAATAAAAAAGAAAAAAACACCCTGGTGTGCTTTGCATGAGCATACTTTAACCATTGCGCCTGACTACGCTCAGGAAAACATAAATCAACAATTTAACCTTACACTTGGGTGTATTTTTCTCTTGGTAATTTTATTCTGTTATATTTGTGTAGTAAGACTCAGGTCAAGTAAGAAAAGTTAGCTTAATAATGCAATAAAGAAAAACGGGTCTCTTTGTTTCAGTACAAGTAAATACAGTAGCTGCCTACCAAAGTTACGTGGAGTGCCAAAAAGGCACAATGTCCCTACTCTCTGAAATACAAATTCAGTCTTATTGGAAGCAGTACTAGGAAAACTAGGAGATGGATGTATGAAGACCCTGGCTATATATCACCCTCACCATATGAAAAGTAGCCACCTGTAAGCTAAAGGAGTATTCATGTGTGCATTCATTCATTCTAGGGTGCAGAATGAATCTAGGTACATCTTTACCCTAGATTAGTTGGATTCTGGTACCTGGGTACAAAACAGGTAGCAATGCTTGTAGACAGATTCTCACAACCATCTGAATGAGTGTATATACAGTGTGAGTGTACATTCAGTGTGAAGAGTCAATACTCCTATGTACACAGATTGCATATTCATTTAATGTGACACCCCTGAACTATTAAGAATTCTAAAAGCTTCCCTAGAGACAGGTAGAGAGAGTGGAGTGGGGATCAGAGGCATTTATTTATTTATTATTATTTATTTATTGCATTTTATACCACCCAATAGCCAAAGCTCCCTGGGCGGTTCACAAAAACTAAAACCATTCAAAGTATAAAACAAACAGTATAAAAACATATTAAAAATATTGGGTACCTTCCTTCATTTATCTAGGCTTTGTTAGGTATAAATGGGATGGGACCCTTCAACATACCCAGTTTCCAGCTCTGTCCCATAGCCACTCAAGAAATACTATTACAGGACCCCAATGTGATGAATGTCATCACCTGCCAACAATGCCCATCTGATGTCCACAAGGGACAAACAAGACAGGCTAAAGAAAAGGAATCTAACATCAAAAGTGACCACATTCAGAACCAGTGGGAAACCCTTTCAAAAATTCAGGATCTTGTGCTGCTGACCTGAAAGTCACCATTTGTCAACCGAGTGTCATGGACCAGCACCCTTAAACCATCATCCTCAGAGGAGTCCAAACCATCACCCTCAGAAGAAGCTCCAGAATCTGTATGAGAAGACTTGGTCATGGAAAAGCTAGGCTTCAATCTGCCCAGGACCCAGTTCTCCAGAGCACTATCTCAGGGGTGAGAGTCCCCTGCATCCAAAACAGGTCCATTACTGTACTCAGACTCTGAGCTGAAGACACTAATGCCACAATTACTTCCACATTGCCACAGCCTGAAACTGCTAAAAGACACCAAACCCTTTAAGAGTCAAAGCCTTAGTAGAGGTAGACATGGAATTAACCAGCCTAGAAGCTAGTAATGTCTTATTTAAGCCTCAACATTCAACTGATCATTGTTGGAGCAACATATAGACAAGACTGTGTAGGTTCCAGTCCCAGCATCACTTGGAGCTTTCTGCTGTGCCGATCCATTCCTGTTCCAGAAACCTGCCTTCCTTGATTGTTCCTGAATCCGGACCTTCCTGAAAACCCCAGTTCATAGAGATATTCTGCAATCCCGACCTCACCAGCACCTCAATGATATAGAGCCTTTGCTACAGTAGAGGCAGAACAGAACATCAAAGAACTTCAAAGTTAAACTCCAATATGAAATGGCTGAATGTTTGCTTCTATTTGTTTAGGTCTCGCTTGAGACAGTTGTTAAATTGGCATAGCAATGCTAGCAAAATTGTGTCATCATTAGTGACACCACCAAATTCCGTAATTTGTCTACTCAACTCGTCAAACCTCACCCATTCGTAATGCTCACCTTTTTAATGAGCCTGGACCAGCAGCTTACGGATTCGCTGTTAAGTTTGAAATTGATCACGAACTTCTGGGCATGTGCAGTCTGTATTTCAACAATGACATCTATTTATTCATTTTATTTGTTTAAGACATATCTCTTTTTAGGGGCCTTTCATGAAGATTTTGAGCAGTCGGTGTTCTCTTCTCTGCTTTATGAAAAATCCTACAATGAAATTAATTCAGTTAACTCTGCAACTTTCTGAAATGAGTTACCTTGAAGTCTGCAGTCCAAATGCTAACCCATTTTCTCAGAGGATAAGAATCTCAAATCATTAAAATGATTTAAAATGTTCTTTGCCTCTGTGGGGTGATTAGATTAAATTGTATCAATATATCTGTGTACTGAGAACATCAAATGCTTGCTTAAGTGAGAAATATGTTTCTAGTCTTGATGGCAATCCAAAGTGATTTGGATTCTTTTCCTATATGGTCTTCAACAGAAGTTTCTTCTATGTTCCTAGGAGCTGTAGCTAATTACTGAAGACTCTTGTTAACAGTGTTCTGCATCTATCATTTATGGTTTCTTAAAATAGGGATATGAGTCTTTAGCAACTGTGAAATGCATTAAATTGTAACAAGTCATGGCCACTTAATATTTAAGACAAGCTAGGTAAAGCTAAAACAACAAAGTCTTGGGATACCTTAAAGACCAACACAATTATACCGGCATATTCTTTTGTACACCAATAGAAAGTTGAAATGTCAAGATCATCTTGCTATGAATTTTATAGTGACTTCTTGAAGTGTTGTTTGGGCTTAATACAAACATATAAATGGGAGACATCATTGCATCAACCGTTTTGCTGATGATATATTGCTTATGTTAACAGAACCTAAGGTTGCTCTTCCTGCTCTTTGCACACATCTGGATACCTTCAGGGAAGTTGCTGGTCTGGAGGTCAATTATGACAAATCTGATTTGCTCTGTGATAATATCCCTTTGGCTGAACAGAAAAATATTCAACGAATTTCCAAAGTCACTTTAAGATTTGGCAGTTTAAAATACTTAGGCATTCAGATCACTAAGGAAAATGAATAACTGCGTATGCACAATTTTGATCCTTTATGGAATGTGCTAAGAAAAGATATGACACTGTGGAAGAAACTTAAATTATCTTGGCTAGGGAGGAATGCAGCCCTGAAAATGACTTTGTTGCCCAAACTGTGTTTTCTATTTCATACCTTGCCAGTAGAGATTCCTGGAAATGAGTTCAAACATTGGCAACAAGCTCTATCCACGTTCAGTGGAGGGGGCAAACGCATCCGTGTCAATCAAGCGACATTATTCCGACCAACTAAACTAGGGGGGGTTGATGTCCCAAATCTTAGGCTGTACCATGATGCTTTTCAATTGAGGCAACTACTCAAAATAATTAGAAATGAGACAGCAATCCCATGGGTGTCAATTGAAAGCGCCCACCTGTATCCCTACGATGAGGGTGATCTCATTCCTCCCAACACTGAAAAAACATATGCAAACAATTAAAAAACCATTTTTGAAAGCAAATTTAAAGGTATGGGCAAAGTGGGCAAAATGGTTTGCACCATCCCCTTCCCCCGATTTTAGACCACCTCCAATTCAGAGATCAATTTAAGTATAGACAATTTGCAGGTTGGGAAGAAAAAGGTTTTTTCCATATTTGTGATCTCTTTATACAAGGAAAAATCATATCAATGCAACAATTAGGGGCAAAACTGAGCCCACTCCCTTGTACCTGGCTCCGAAAAATGCAAATAGTCTCTTCTGCAAATTCTCTATATCGATTCCATAGCATTCCACGCTCGCTTACTATATTTGAGAAAGCTTGCCTGACTTATTATAGAAAGGTTAAAGGGGGAGCTTCTGAAATATATCACATGATGTTGAATTCTCAATTCCCAGATAAGGGAGGGTTAAAAAGTGATTTGGGAACATGATCTGAACACCAGTTTCACTGAAGGTGAATGGAAAAGCTTATGGCAATCAGCACCCTATTAAACAATATCGGCAAAAGTTAAAGAGCTCGCTCTGAAAATCACTCACAGGTATCACCCCTGTTAGGCTGCACCATATTAGTGGTAATACATCCCCGCTCTGTTGGTGCGGTTGCTCAGTTCCTGGCACTTATATTTATCTTTGGTGGGAATGTTAACAGGTCAAAACTCTTTGGTCAAGGGTTTTCCAAACCATTACAAACATCATTCATGTTGAAGTAGAAACTGATCCAGCATTGGCTCTACTTTCTATTTTTGGGAATGCCAATAGAAACATTATTCCCAAAGCCTTGGTCACCCACTTGCTGGTTGCAGCCAGGTGGGAAATTGCCCAATTCTGGAAAAATGACAGACCTTTTGACCATCAATGCTGGTTTGATAAGATTTGGAAACTAGCTTTAAATGATAAGTTGACTCAATATAGCAGGTTAGCAAGAGGAGAAATAACATCAGACACATTTGTGGAAAACTGGTTGGACTTTTTCTCATTTATTAATATGGATCCTGGAGAACCTAGACATCCAATGACTCAGGAATCCTTTTGGTCAGAGGTTCTAACTTAACCTGCATCTTTTTCTGTACCAGAAAGCATAGATTTGTTTAAGATTTCTATATTTACTAAGGGCCTTGCTAGACGAGGCCTTAGCGTGCTGTGAGGCCCGGTTTCCCTGCTGTGCGTCCAGATGACGCACAGGGGAATCTGGGGTCAGGCCGCGCTGAAGCCTCCTCTAACGCGCCATAAGCGAAGTCGCTTATGGCGCGCCTTTTCTGCAGCCCCGGCCTGAGGCCGGGGCTGCGGAACGTCTAGCAGGGTCTGTGGCTTTTTGCGGCTACTCGCTTACTTGCGAGTAGCCGGGAAAAGCCACAGACTGGGCACAGCGCTCATACGAGCGCTGTGCCCATCGGGCAGGGGGGGATCCCACGGGGGAGGAGAGAGGGGCAGGGAGAAGGCTGGACCAGCCAGGAGAGAGGGGGGGAGAAAGCCGGGCACGGCATCAGGGATGGCAAGAGGGGTGGGGAGAAGATCGGGGATGGCAAGAGGGGTGGGGGGAAAGCCGGGCACGGCATCGGGGATGGCAAGTGGGGTGGGGAGAAGATCGGGGATGGCAAGAGGGGGAGAAAGCCGGGCATGGCATCGGGGATGGCAAGAGGGGTGGGGAGAAGATCGGGGATGGCAAGAGGGGGAGAAAGCTGGGCACAGCATCGGGGATGGCAAGAGGGGTGGGGAGAAGATCGGGGATGGCAAGAGGAGTGGGGAAAAAGCCGGGCATGGCATCGGGGATGGCAAGAGGGGTGGAGAGAAGATCGGGGATGGCAAGAGGGGGAGAAAGCCGGGCACGACATCGGGGATGGCAAGAGGGGTGGGGAGAAGATCGGGGATGGCAAGAGGGGGAGAAAGCCGGGCACGGCATCGGGGATAGCAAGAGGGGTGGGGAGAAGATCGGGGACGGGATCGGGGATGGCAAAAGGGGGGAGGACGAGCGAGCAGGCAGGGGGGAATCAGGGGCAGGGAGAGCGGGGGGGGGGCTTTATTTTTGTAAAAAAACACCTTACCTTGTCCGGAGTCTTCGGGCCGCACATGGCCCCTTTAACAGTAAAAAAAATGGCCGACACTGCAGGGCTTCCATAGTCCTTGCGCGTCATGCGTGTAGGAGGCGGGGCGGCACGTGCTAAAGTTAGCGCGCCGTCACCCCGCCTCCCTGCTGGCTTATCCGGCATCGTCTAGCAAGCCCCTAAGTGCTTATTGAAGGTATGAAGACTCGTGCTTTTTTATAGTGGTGCTGTGGGAACATTTGTATTGTTGTTGACTGTTTTCTTTTACTCTGTGTGTTTATTGTATTTGTCCTTACTTGAAAATCAATAAAAATAGTATTAAAAAAATGGCAATTAGAAGAGCGTACTGCTGATGAGATACCGATGGAAATTGTGACGTTGGTCATATAGCTTTTCAAACAGTAGGAGAGCTAGTAGGAAAGAGCTGTACCTAATGAGAAGCTCTAAAAAATAGATCTAATCATGTTTAGTTGTACAAATTTGTTGCAAGGTTTCATTTGTCAATGTGCCTGTGTTTTCAGATATCGAAATATGTGCAATAGTAGCAGATTCTTATATTCATAGAAAACATGGGTACAATATCCCAGGGACATTATCTTGTTGAAATGAATGGGAGATATACAAGAGACCTTGTTCTCATCTGAGATTTGGGTAGGACAACTTCCTAATCTATTTCACCATGGTTTGAAAATATTATGAAATACATGGTTTGGAATTGGCCATTTAATACGTGAAAATGTATGTTTAGAAATTGTTTTTATTTTCTGGTAAGCAATTGATAGGCACACAATCCAACCACGTTTTGGAAATGGTCTTCATTAGGTCTAGAAAAGTGATCCCCAACCTCCCGCCCCCCCTGCCCCCACAGACCACTTGGAATCTTGACCTACTACTTAATAAACTGCTTTTTATTCTATAAATCATAGCATATACACATAACTCATATTTTAATAACATTTGTTACTTCAGTGCTGGTATCATCTTCAAAAGCAGCTCCATACTATGAAAATCATTGGTCCCAAGCCTGGCCCCAATTCTTAGAACCTGCCTACTTCCTTCGCTTTTTTAGACTTGAAAGTTGGGTTTATTGATTGGAACAGGCCAATGTTGGCATGCTTTAAATATTTCTAGAGGTGTGAACTAAGCGATAGCTTGTGAATTATGAACAGTACTTGGGACAGAACTGCAGTACAGTTCTGTCCCAAGAAGTTTGCATGAATAGGGCAGGCTTTATCTCACAAGCATGTTGAACTTATTGCATAAGGCTTCTGCTCTTCAAGTTGGTGGGTCCCCATCCCAACTGTATCATCAGATAGATTAGACTGAGATGGTGGGACTGGTTCTGAGCTTCATGGCTGAGTAAGGATTTGAACCCTGGTCCTAACCTAGTACTCTAACCACTATACCACACTGGTTCACAATCTATTACAGATGGTAATGATTACAATCTATTATACAACTCTAGTTGATAACAGTAGAGCTAAATGTCACCCATTAAAATATTAATAACTGAAGCTGGTGTCATGCATTGGAGAATGAACACATCTCAATTTGATGTCAGGTGTTTCTGGAGGGTGGGTGCACCTTTCACAGGATAAAAGAGCACAAAGCTTTGGTATTAAAGATTAAGGAGAAACACACTTAGGAAGAACAAATAAATATTTAACAGGTATAGAAAAGAACACTACAGCCTCAGTCTTCCTGTGTAAATCGACTTCCTTTTCATAATGCAATTAAAAGATGACCATCAGCAGATTTGTAAATTAATGTGTAATCCTACACCCGAGATCTGCTAGTTCAAGGGCTTTGGGATTTAGTGGAACACCCACTCCAGTGGCGAAATTTGAGGTACACATCCGGCACAATCTAGGCTAGAGCTACACTACTGCTTTGTAGCGGTACTGAAGTGCACTGATAAATGTCGGGGCACAATCCACATTCCATATACTGCTTTCACAGTGTAATATCCTGCTTTTTATTCCACATTCGTAATGATTTGAATCAATAGGGTGACCATATGGAAAGCAGGACAGGACTCCCATATCTTTAACGGTTGTAGAGAAAAGGGAATATCAGCAGGTGTTATTTGTATGCATGCAGCACCTGGTGAAATCCCCTCTTCATCACAACAGGTAAAGCTGCAGGAGCTATACGAGAGTGACCAGATACAAAAGAGGGCAGGGCTCCTGCAGCTTTTACTGTTGTGATGAAGAGGGAATTGCATCAGGGGAAACGGCACCTGCTGAGATTCCCTTTTCTATGTAACTGTTAAAGATACAAGAGCCCTGTCCTCCTTTTCATATGGTCAGCCTAAATTTGACACAAGGTGTGGATCTCGCCAGAATACACAAGTGGACCACTCAGTTGGGGGGTGTGTGCAGCAGATGTGCTGGGGCCTTGAGCATGTCTCCATTGTCATTGGTTTATTGGTTCCCTCCATGTGTGAGCAGCATTGCCAGCACAGTCTGTGATTGGTTCCTATTGAAGCCGTTTCCAGGGATGCTGTTTGTGTGTTTGTCATTTTTATATCATTTTGTATTTTTTTGGTTGTGTGCTTTTCTCCTCCCTTCTCAAACTGAGCATGTATAGGATATGGCAGCTGTTCCATTGGTAGCGTGTCTTCCCCAGCATTATTAGAATATAACATTTTTCTGCCTGACACATAAGCCAAATATTTTAGGTAAGACAATCTTGATTTTCCTTCTTCTTTTAAACTTTCTTTCACCACCTAGCAATATTAATTGGCACCATGAAGCACTAGCCAGTGCAACCTCCCTCCTCCCCCGATACGCTGAATGCCTCAAATTATCCCTGTGTGTTTTTATAATAAAATGGAGGAACACTAAATAATTTACATAGACAAATGAAAACTAATTTGCTAATTTTTAATTTTTATCCAGTTGCACGAACCACGGTGGTGAATAATTAACAACTCAGAAATGAATTTCAAATCAAACCCTTTCTCTGTAGGGTCTAGTTGTAAATGTTAGCATCTGCATATCCTGCCTGAACACTCATTTGTTATAAACACATATTTTAAAAATATAAAATAAAATAAAACCCAGAGGAAAGAATGTTCAGCATGAACTGGGCTGTAATAAGAAGAGTGGCAGACTCCAGAGGGGTTACTTTGTTTCCACATAGACCCAGGATAATTTGTTGGAGGCTGTTTTTGAATTATTCATCTACACTGAGCTCTTAGCTTCCAGAGGTTGAATTACTAGCAGCTTCTCTCTATGTCTTCTTACACCAATTTTTTTAATTTTGCATTTAAAGGCTCTGAAAAGGAGTCCTTTCTTATTCAGCCAAACGGTTGGATACTGCAGGATTCTATCTGCCAACCCTTGATTTATTATTTATTTATTGCCCACTAGCCAAAGCTCTCTGGGAAGTTCACAAAAATTAATCTCTGGGTGACCGCTCAACATTAAGAAAAGGAATTATGGTTGTCAAGAGGGACCTGCAACAAAACATTACCCTGTGAATGGCTCTGTTTCCCTGTTCCAGCCAGCCAGGCCCTTTCACATTCCATTCCCTCTGCCGCACGGTTTTCCAATTCCCCTCAACAAGTCAGTCAACATTCCATGGCCACTGAGCATGCTCAGTCCTTATTGGGCTGCTGTTTTCTTTTTGGCATCCTCTTTCCTTAAGATTTTTCTGGAGTTCCACAAGCCAAAAGTCTCCCACTTGCATGTGGGTAGTGCCATTTTGACTATACAAATAACAGCAGAGGAAATCTCCTACTTTAGTTTTTAAAGTAAGATTGCTTTTGGGACCTAAAATTTAGGCATGGGGGTATGTTGCTTCAGGATGATGGGCTACATAAGTCGTTGTGACAAATTTTACTAATTTAGGCCAGAGACGCAAGTGACCTGGTTGAAATTCCCCAGACCTCAAAGGCAGAGTTGAAAGAGCATGGCAAGTTTTCATGTCTAAAGCTTTATTAACCAAAACAGCAGATGGTGTGGAGCTACCACCCACACCTTAAGGGGATGCAGTAGCAACACTTAACGACTCAGTCATCACAAACATACAATTTATTTATTTTATTTATTTATTACGTTTTTATACCGCCCAATAGCCGGTTTTCTGGGCGGTTCACAAAAATTAAAACCATAATAAAACAACCAACAGGTTAAAAGCACAAATACAAAATACAGTATAAAAAGCACAACCAGGATAAAAAACATGCAGCAAAACTGATATAAAATTAAAATACAGAGTTAAAACAGTAAAATTTAAATTTAAGTTAAAATTAAGTGTTAAAATAGTGAGAGAATGAAAAGGTCTTCAGCTGGTGATGAAAGGAGTACAGTGTAGGCACCAGGCGGACCTCTCTGTACAATCCAAAGATGGCCACACTAGGGTGAAATGTAGGGATGAAGGACCAGAATTCTGTCATGTGCCTGCTGTTCTGGGTTCTCCAACTTGCTTCTTCTCCTGTAGGGTATTATACTCTTGAGTCCTGGGAGTGTTTCTTCTAGATATCATCTCATTCTTTTACAATGTAATTAACCCATAACCAGTGGGAACCAGTTTTGGGGAGCAGTTGCCTTAGCATCTCACAGTTCTGGGCACCTCATTGTTATGTAACAAGGTCAACCCTGGCTGAACAGATGCATTCTGGTGTTTGGCATGTGTAGGCTTTATTTGCCTAAGGCTTTTTACACATTTGCTCACAGTCCTGGGCCTCATGGTAAGGAGGGAAAACCAGACATGCATCCATCTTCACTTTCCTAAGCAATGATTATAGCCAACCCTTACAAAAGTAAATTGGGAGAAAGGAGAAATAATAGAATGCAAAACAAAATACAGATACATGTGATATTGGTTTGGTACACCATCATGTGCTTTTCACAAAAATCCTCCTGTTCACTCAGCCAGCCATGCCCTTCTCCTTGATACTCCAATCCATTCTCCCCTGACTCCGCATTTCTCTTTCTTCCCACTCAGTTTCCATGGCCACTTGGAACACTCAGTCCTCATAGGGTTGGGGTTTTTTGGGGTGGGTGGGTCCCTTTTTAGGGATTTCTCCCTAAATATATTTTATACTTCTGCAAGCTTTCGGGTTTTCCTGGAGCCTGTTGATACCTCTCTTTTGGGGGGCTGTGGTGCCATTTTGACTAGCTAAGCAAAAGCAATGATGTCTGAGCATTGGAAACGGAGAGTGTGCTGCTGCTGAAATTCCACATAGTGCACAAGGGACCTGTGGGACAGTGACACCCCCACCCCCACATACAACATATGAAAGTGTTGGTACTGGAGAGCAATAAACCTTGACAGAACATAAGTATTATTTGTTTTGCGTTGGCACTGAGGAAATCACCCATTCTGGCTTCAGATGAATACTGTTAGATCAAGTGCATGAGTTTTTGGTCCTTTGATACATTATATCACAGATGATTGACAGGAACATGGGATTATCTGACTAGGGATGGAAATGGTAGTTCAAGAACCAACTTTAGAGAAAGGATTAATACACTGTGCAGTTCCCCAGCCAATAGAAGAAGGAACTTTCTGTTTAGAAGAAGGATGGGAACTCCACGTGGTTTCCAATGCCAAAAACTGTGCACTTCCTGATGATCAAATCTTGAGTGTGTAAGTGGGTCTAGTGGGTTAGATGCTGTTTTTCTTCTGCTATTGGGTTTTTATTGGTTTTTTAATATCTTTCCAGCACCAGGTTAAGACTTTCCTCTTTGCCAAGGCATATAGCGGCACATCTTAATTACTCACATGTTTTAGGTTTTTTTAACGGTTTTTAATGCTTTATGTGTGTATGTTCTGTGTTTTAGAATTTTAAATTTTGTATACTTGTTTTAATCTTAATTTTAGAATTTCTGTAAACTGCCCAGAGAGCGGTGCTATATAAATAATAATAATAATAATAATAATAATAATAATAATAAATAAATAATTGTTTTAATCATGTTTGTATTTATCTACTATTGTAAGCCATCATACAAGTCCCATTTTCTTGGCAGAAAGGTAGGGTACAAATTATCATCGTCATCTTCATTATCATCATCATCTAATTCCACCTAATTTAAAGTAGTGGCTTTGATGTAGGGTGGCCACTTAGGGACTAATTACTATAATTTAAACAGAAATAGAGGCCAGTGTGGAAGCCTGTGTAGAGGACTGTGACTGGGTGTGTGTGTGTCTAAATGCCTCCACTTTGGCCACTTGTTCCCTCAAAACCCTGTGGTATTGCAGCTGCAGACAAATCTCCAGTGTGAGCCTAGTAGAGTTTAAGAAGTGGCCACGTATATACTCCTGTCACGCACATTCTCTCCCCCTCACCATAGGATCGCTCTGCCCACTTAAAAAAAAAAAAAGGTAAGCGTACACATATACAGTAATAACACTCTCCTTGCCTATTTATTTATTTATCAATTTTATTTATTTACAACATTTAGACCACTCCAGTCGATTCCCACAGTAGTAACTTTTGTTCACTGAAATATTTCTTCACGCCTTGACTTTATGACATCACTTCTTGCAGAAGTGAAGGAAGAGGGTTTCCAGTCAGTCTAAGGTCTGATATCTATTTTTAGGCTGGTACTCATGTTTTGCCAGCAGAACTGGTTCTCTGTGTTTTAATTGGTAATTATCTCCTGCAGGTGAAAAATAGTAGCTGCCTGCAACAGGTAATACAGAGAAAGTTGCTATGCAACCATATGAAAATCTTCCTTTTAAATATTGGCAGTGGAAGGGAGATTAGATTAACTCCTGGGGAATTGAGAGAGGGGCAGTTGTCAAAGTGAATTTCTCTTTCTTTGTTGGTTATTTCCAATCAAAAGTCACACAAAACCGCAAACTTAAAAGTTCACAGTTTTCCTTCTGGCTAAGATAAGGTGGCTTCCTGCCATTTCCTGGCATCACCCCTGTTTAGTGAGGTATTGTTTTGATAATATTTAATTCTCATAAAATATCAAAGGTATCTTCTCAGGGAAAGGAAGCTCTCCCTGTAGGGCTTTGGCACTAATTGGCCCTTGGCTGAAAGGTAATGGTTGCAACAGGACGTTGCATGTGTAGAACTGAACCCCCTTGGCTGCATACAACAGTTGGAACAATGTGTGAATTTGTTGATGCTGCTGGATTGGAAAGTGTGGATGCACGTGGGGTTGTATGCAATGGTGACTTTCTCATGCATGAAATACACAACTTTTCTCTCCTGCTCGTGCTATGTGGGGCACCCAATTTTCAGTGACTCTGTTCAGACGACACGCTAAGCCACAGTGGTTAAGCATTTTGAGCTAAATATTATGGTTCAGCGTGTCATGTGAACCATGACTTAGAGTGTTGTGAAAACCATTCTTAACCATGGTGGATACATAACCACGGTTTAAAAATGCCCACTAACCATTTGCTGCAAAAGGGTTAGCGGCCTAACCATGGCTTAGTGTGTTGTCTGAACAGGCCCAGTGATTTACTGCAGTCATCCGGGCCATATCCCATACCAAGGGTCTCCGAGCCCTTAGGATCAGCTTTCCAGGAGCACAAATGGCTGCCATAGGTAGGGGCGATCAGTGAAAATTGGGAGCCTACCTTGAACAAGCAGATACAACTCATTGTCCACATGGATTAGATTCAGATAGGAGGGAAACATTTAATTCTGGATTGTGATATGAAAAAGCTATTTAGTTTGTTATTCACAGTGCTTCCTTTTAGACTTATGTCTGTACAGCTAGACCATTTGGGAAGAAAAAGGTGTAGATGCTTGCTAAAAGGAGGGTTGTACTCTATATCCATGATCCACTTTGCCATTGTTCCTCCTACGTGGTGACACTGGTAAAAATCCTACCTGTTCTTGCTTGCCAGAACTGCTCTTTATATAACCATCATTTTAAAAGAACCTGCTCGGATACTTCATAAAAGTGAAGCTTCCCACTGAGACAAACAAAGGCTGGAATCAGAAGCTTTTTCTGCCAGAGGGAGTTTGAGTTCTTTTGTCCAGATAGCAAAAGTAATCTGCGAGACTATTAAAATGCTCCCTCTTGTCCTGTAAGTATCAAAATGCTTGCCTGTCCAAGTTTCTTTCTTTCTTCCTTGCCAGAGATTGTTCTACTCCTCCTCAGTTCTTGCCACCTCCTCGTTAGCTCAGTTTCAGTTGAATTGCACTCCAGGCAACTGCCTTTGAATCAGACTCAGGTCACTTAAGCCTAAAAGCTATCATTTGAGACTCAGGGCTCATCTACACCAAGCAGATATTCCACGATGACAGCAGCATGAAAGCAGTATAAAAAAGGCAAGAGCTATATTACTGCTTTATAGTGGTACTGAAGTGCACTGACCACTGTTGGGACCCATTGACACATTCTCTATACCGCTTTCATACGACTTTCATAGTGTTATATCCTGCTTGATGTAGATGTGTCATGGGCCCCAACAGTGGTCAGTGCACTTCATTACTACTATAAAGCAGTAGTGTGGCTCCTGCCTTTTTTTATACCACTTTCATACTGCTTTCATAGTGCAATATCCTGCTTGGTATACATGAGCCCATAGGCCCCAACAGTTGTCAGTGCACTTCAATACCGCTACAAAGCAGTAGTGTGGCTTCTGCCTTTTATATACCACTTTCATAGTGGAATATCCTGCTTGGTGTAGATGAGCCCTCAGAGATCAAATTAAATGAGATGTTACAACAGGAAAGTAATGCAACACTTATTTATTTATTTATTTATTTATTTATTTATTTATTTATTTATTAGCCCGCCTTTCTACTAAAATACTGCTCAAGGCAGCTAACAATAATAAAATACAGATAAAATATAACAGAGTTAAAACATAATCACATCAATGAAAACACTTCTGTTAAAAACAAACTAAATCTCTTCAGTTAAAAAGAAGTAAGAAATGAAGAGCATCCATCACTTAAAACCTAGCTGAGCAAACAAAACATCTCAACATCTCAAAACATCTTTCCCTTCTAGAAGACAGACAATAAAAATGGAGCTATCCTTGATTCGCTAGTCAATGATTTTCAGAGTCTGGGAGCAGACACTGAGAAGGCCCTTTGCTAATTCCCACCAAACATATCTCCTGAGGACCTTAAAACTCAGCCAGGCTCATAAGGGAGAATGTGGTTGTGAAGGTTTGAGGCCTACAGAGGCAAGGTAATAGGCTGAGAGGCCTGAGCAGGATCTACACTACTGCTTTATAACAGTTTATAATGCTTTTGACAACTGTTCAAGCCCAGGACACATTCCATATAGTGTTTTTAAACAATTTTCAAAATGTTATATCCTGCTTGGTGTAGCTCTAGCCCTGGAGTTTTTCTGTTGGGAGGGAGTATCCCAAGGATGACCATATTTTGAAAACCAAAAAGGAGGACAATTCAACTGCCCTCAAGGAGGCATGCCCCCCAACATGCCCACCTCCAAGGCGGGGCCAACTTGACATGTCCAGCCCCCAAGGGGGCATGGCATTGGTCACATGTCTAATTCTACACCTTACAATTAAGACAAAACTGTTCTACATAATATATTAATAGTACAATCACTGAAATAAATAGGACTGTGCACGGACCCCCCCCGAACTGCTTCGTGGCCCAATCCGGAACTTCCAGATCGGGCCCGAACTACTTCGGGTTGATCTGACCCTCCCCTGCTCCACTCTGTGGAGCGAGATGCAGAGGGGCAGATCGAGATTTTGCCCCCCCTTCCCTACTTACTTGCCTCTGCGTGGGTGGTGGAGGCAGGTAAGTGGGGACAGGGGGACAAAATGGGGGCTGAATAAGCCCCCCTCCCCCTGCCCCCTTACCTGGCTCTGCCTCCGTCGCCGCACAGACTGCGGCAGCAGTGGCCTCCCCCCCCCCACTTACCTGCGTTTGCTGCTCCGGATGGAGGCGAACCGTTTCGCCTCGATCCGTAGCTGCCCCAGCCCAGTTCGGATCCCCCTTTGGCAGAGGTGAATTGGGCCACTACGCTCCCGTTTCTAGGACCCAAAACGGAGTGGAGCCCAGCCCTAGAAATAACATGTGAGACATTGAATGTATCAGAAATTAACATTTATTTTTATTTGCTGTACATGCATAGGCTGACTATATGAAAAGGAGGACAGGGCTCCTGCATCTTTAGCAGTTGTATATAAAAGAGAATTTCAGCAGATATCATTTGTATGCATGCAGCACCTGGTGAGAGTCCCTGTTCATCACAACAGTTAAAGCTGCAGGAGCTGTGACCAGATACAAAAGAGGGAAGGACTCTTGCAGCTGTAACTGCTGAAATCCCTTTTCAATACTACTGTTAATCCCTTTTCTATACCATTAACAATAGGCTGGTCCTCTCACCCTCACTGTATCATCATCATCCATTATCATTACCACCATCACCATCATCCATTCTCACCATGATCCATTATCATCATCATTATATCACCACCATCATTCATTATAATACTGGCATTGATGGAACAAGTCCACAGGTAAGCTCATAAGCAAGGCAAGATGGAGACTGACATCCTCTTATTTGTTCCCAACATCTTGCACTCAGGTATACTGCCTCTTGACAGGGAGGCTCGATTTAACTATCATGGCCAATAGCAGATAATAAACCCATTCTTTTTTTTTCTTTTTTTTTTAAAAAAAAGAACCAATGAAATACTGATGTGGTGAATATCAAATTGAGCAAAAACCTCCTTTTCCATTGTTAAGAACTACATGCAAGAGTGAACATAAGCCAACCATGACAATATATATAATATTTCTATTGTTTTATGGTTTACCACAAAGCAAGATTCAGATATTACTCTGATTAATTGCCACAAATTACTGGTGTTTGTTTTGTAACTGAAACCAAAATATGTATCTAACTTTTAGTGACTTTTCAACCAGTAATTTCTCCCTCCATGCAGTATTCTTACAATTAAAGCAGGGAAAGTAAAGTAGGCAAACGTGGAATGTCAGGCTTCCACCCTAATGACCATCAACTCAGGGGGAAAGTTAATAATGATATACAGTCTAATTAAATTCCATGTACAGCTTTATGTAAGTTGCAGAGGTAGAAAGAGAACTGGGGGGAAAACCAAATAAAAATAACACCTTTTATTGTTATCATTCCAACTATTTAGATATTACACACCACAATTCACTTCTTTTACTTTTAAGGGCAGGGGTGGGGGCTGAAAATGTTTTTAGGTAACATAGAAATTTAACTATAACTCTTTTTTCCATTTACATCAAATAATATGCTTTCTTGTTTGGTTTTATTTCTATTTTATTTATTGTTAAGAGACACTAAACCAATGAACCTGAATGGTGAGAAATTTTGGAACTGACAAAATGAAGTACTTCCTCACACAGCACAGGGTTGCTTCTAGCTGGGGAGAAGAATGGGAAGTGGGTTATTGTGACTTCAAGCCCACCCTGCTGGCCCAGCACCACGTGGCTGAGGATGAGGAATGGATGCGCTGCCAGCCACGTACCTTCCCATTGCTTCTCCTCGTCCTCCTCGCACCGCCCACAGCTCCGGCCCTCGCGCCACCCGCTGCTCCCATTGCCCGCTCATGCTCCCACTGCCGCAAGCCCCATTCTCCCGCTGCTGCTGCTGCTGTTGCAGAGCCGCCTTGCTGCCACCACACTGGCTACAGCTTCTGTGCAGCAGATCAGCCAGCAGCCGGGGTCTTTGGCACGCTCTGGAATCATGCGAGATCTTAGCTGCCGGCTGGGAAGTCTCGACGGAAGTCTTGCGAGACTTCCCACTTCCTATGAAAGATGGCCGGAAGTCTCGCAAGACTTCCCACTTCCTATGAAAGATGGCTGGAAGTCTCGCGAGACTTCCCACTTCCTATGAAAGATGGCCGGGCTGCTAGGGAAACAAGGCTGTACCGCAACCACGAGCTGGGTGCCCCGTTACCCCGGAAAGTTGGCCCACAGCTCCGGTTGCTCCAATTAGCCTAATTTCCCCAGAGGTTTCCAGACTTCCCCGGTGGATATGGTCTGCATCCATTTGTGATGCCTCCTCTCATCCACTGTACGTGGTTTTAAAATCATAACTAGATACAACAGCGTGATTTTGAGAGGCCAAACTCTGAACTTGCTCAAAATCACCCCGTCTTGATATTGCTGTTTTCTCAGAATCTGGAGGAAGCAAGTGCCTTTGCCCTTAAGAGGTAGGGAAGTAAGAGAGGCACTCTGCACATGCCCAGAAACAGACCTGACAAAGGTGGGGAAGTGCCCAGCCCAGCCCTGGCCCTTCAGTACAGGCTCCTGATGGAGCACTTGGTGGGTGAGAAGCACAAGCCAAGGCAGTCCCAGCAGGATTGGCTGGAGCTGGGTGCATCCACTGACAGCTGCTTACTTCCCCTCTTTGGTGATGCTACTCCTTGATACTCTATCGAGGAGCAGCATCGGCAAAAAGATGATGTCTCAGAGGACGTGGGCATCTGCAGGCTGCCAAAGGCATGCTGGGAGGTGTAGTACTGGCATGTAGAGTGGCTGATTATGGGTGAGCAAACCAGGTCACTATCTCTCAGTCCTAATCACCCCCCACTTTCCTGACCTCTCCTTTCTCCAACTGACTTTCCCTAACTGCCACTCACCCCACCCACCATTCCATTCTAGCCTCAGCCATCAGTCATTCCTCCATTCACTCTTCTGTTTCAATGGTATAATCAGGCTTTTACATTAAAAAAAATCATAAACTTTATTCAGTAATTCCTGCATCTGTCTTGGAATGTTGTGGTTTAGTTATGACAGGGGGGAAAGCAGCATAAAAAATCCCATCAAGTTAAAAAGCCTTGAGAAATAACAGCTTTTTATACTGTATTTCGTAATTGTGTTTTTAACCTGTTGGATGTTTTTTGTGGTTTTAATTTTTGTGAACCGCCCAGAGAGCTTCGGCTATTGGGCAGTATAAAAATGTAAAAACAAACAAACAAACAAACAAAAACAAAACAGCAACAACAACAACAACAACAACAACAACAAATTCACTTGGCACTGGAAAACCATTAATGCAGTCACTAGGCACCCCACAAGCAGGGTGCCATAACTAAGAAGGCCCATTCTCCAGTTGTTTCCGACCACAACTCAGATGGTTCAAAGATTAACACATTATTTAGAGACCTAGGCTTACGCCTACAACTCCCATCATGCCTTGGGCAGGAGAGAAGATTTACCAGGCTTTGGCAGCCATCATCTGGAACTGGCTTGCCATCCTGGGCCTGAAGGGAGAGTGTCTGGAACCAGCTGCTTTGGTCACTAGGCACCATCAGGAGCAGGAAGTAAGGAGGGCGCAGCTAACCATCAGTCAGTCAGCTGGCTGCTGAGCCTTAGTGGCAGGACTACCACTGGGCAAGCCAGCACTGCGACAAAAGGCATGCTGGGAGTTGTTGTTTTTGTTTTCTGTGGGGACAAGGAAAATCATGCCAACACCCCCATGTGTCGGGGGTGAGAGAGAAAGAGAAAAGAAACAAATTTAATTCATTTTAAAGTTACCTCACAAGTCTAGCATTGACCTACCTTGTAGGTTGTCAGGTTGGGAGAGGTAAAAAAAGATGAATTTAATTCATTTAAAAGTTAACTCACAGGCCTAGCACCGGTATACTACTTTAAGATGATTACCTTGCAAACACATATCTTAGGGGTCCCGAGCAATGCCGGGTATATTAGCTAGTGTCAAATAAAAATGACCCTAGTTCAAGTCATTCCCCTCCTGTGTCTTGTTTCTTTGTTTCCTGCTCAGTTTTCAATGTAGTTCTCAAAGTAAGTGCTCTCGAATAGCTATATTCAAGCCAATGGACTCACTCTCAAGTAAGAGGGAGAAGAAATACACATAAGATGTAGTTCCATGGTTCTTTTTACAGACATATAGTTCATGAAATCCTATTGCTGAGGTTGCAATTTGAAGAAGAAACTGGCATGAGAGAGAAGGGCTCCATTAGGCCATTTTCCTGCTGAGAAATCACCTTTCCCCAGTAGCTTTTACTCCTGCAAGAGAAAAAGATATAGGTAGGCTTGCAGACTGCAGCTTAGCTATCATTATTGTTTTATACAGCTTTTTAAAAAAGGGACAGAAAGAAAAAGGGGAAAGAAAAGCAATGAAAGAAAAATTTGAACATATTGAAATGAAAACTATAAAGAGCTTAAGCAGGGAATTCCATTATCCCCCCTCCCATAGGGTGACCATATGGAGAGGAGGACAGGGCTCCTGTATCTTTAACAGTTGTATAGAAATGGGAATTTCAGTAGGTGTCATTTGTATGCATGCATCACCTGGTAAAATCCACTCTTCATCTCAGTAGTTAAAGCTGCAGGAGCCCTGCCCTCTTGACAAGATGCAAAAGAGGACAGGGCTCCAGCAGCTTTAACTGTTGTGATAAAAAGAGAGTTTCACCAGGTGCTGCATGCATACAAATGACACCTGCTGAAATTCCCTTTTCTACACAACTGTTAAAAATACAGGAGCCCTGTCCTCCTTTCCATAAGGTCGCCCTATCTCCATCCATTTCTTCCAATTTTCCTTTTCCATCATTCCACGGCTGTTGAGAATGCTTGGCCCTCATCTAGCTAGTGTGGGTGGGTGGGGTTGCCCTTATTTTCCTTTTTGTCAAGATTTTTTGGGACTTTGCAAATCTCGGGGTTTCCTTCAGGACACTGTTTCTTCCCCCTTGTTTCTCAGTGTTCTCATGCTGGCTTCAGTCCTGTTGGCACTCAAAATCTGAGTTCTGTCTTAGAGGAAGTGATCATAACATCTAAAAGGGCTTAGAGTTGTTCTCTGAGCAGAAGAAAAGGAAGAATATTAGAAAGAATTTTGTGTGGGGTGTGTGCGTGTAATTTGTTGGATAAATTATCACAGTAGACCAGGAGCATGGCTAGATGGGGCAATATCCCGGGGATCACCCCTGTGCATCCACATGACACACAGGGCATCCCGGGAGCAGGGAGGAATGATTCCTCCCTTTTCCCAGGATATCACCCTACCCTTCCATCCCACTTTTCCCCATGGTCTCGGGATGATCCTGAGACTACGGGACGTGTGGCCTGCCATCGTGGTTTTTTCATGGCTCCTCATGAGTAACTGCGAGGATCTGGGACCCGGGCATGGGGCACAGAGCTCTCTGTGCCCATCAGGGGGGGGGAGCGCGAGTTGTTTTTTTTAAAAAAAACTCCTCATGGTTCCATATGAGTGCTCATGCACTCCTTTTCCTTTAAAAAAAATCCAAAATGGTTACTGTGATGTCGCATGCCACATGTAGATGAGGGGGATAATCTCACGATCATAAAATCGTGAGATCATCCCCCTACACCCCCCTCGTCTAGCCATGCCCTAGGAGGGATAGGTGTACAATGTTGATAGTGCAATCCTGTACATATCTACTCAAATGTAAGTCCCATTGATTTCAAGGGGGCTTAATCCTAGATAAATGGGTATAGGGTTGCAGTCTAAATAAGAAGGAAAACGCACATCTAGCATTGGTTTCTAGAAGCTAAATAATACTGAAAAACCAGCACGCAGGAAATATTTAGGCAGGGACCCCATCCCTGCTTCATAACTTCTTTACAGTATTCATTAGTTTCATCCTTTCAGCTTTTCTGAAAAGAATGAATATTTAAGTTACTATTAATAAAACTTGTACAATGGAAATTACTGGTCTACTTAACGACAATGGAAATTTAGCCCAAGCAGTTAAGTCCCTTCATCCTTGCTTCTTAATCAAAGAAGCTTGTATACCTTTTGTGGTATTTTAGTACTTGTAATTTGTTTCTATTCATGAAAAGGGGGGGAAGTATATGTAGCTTGTCTTTCAGAGAACATAGTGTCCTTCCAAATTACAATTAAACAAATTTTAAAAAATTATACTGTAAATTAGGCTGGCTCATTTAAATAGGCGTGTTTTCATCACAACCTGTTACTTCTCATGTTTCTTAAATCCATTTCACTGAAGCTGAGATGTTAAAAGACACAGTTGAATAGTGTGGTAATTTGCCTCCAAGTCTAATCTCTGGCCATCTTTTTAAATGGTACAGTAAAATTATACACAGGTTGTAAAGAGACCACAGCGGATCGAACAATCATGTTAATGACTGTTATCAAGTGATTAACTATGGAGTCAGAGTGTAGCAAAAATTAGATTATTTCACCTGTGAGATTGCCATGCTCTGTCTCTTTATGGCATACCTAATTAGTACGATTCCATATTATAGTCGGTCCCAGTAGAGTTACTATAGAAAAAAAAATTGTCAGTAGAGTCTCCCCTCCTTTATACATCACTTTAGCCATTGCAAACTGCCTTGGGGTACAATCCACTGTGCCATGTTTCTCAGAAAGGTCCTGCTTTCAATGGGAGACAAATGACAAGGCTTGCTAGGTAATCCACCAAGCTTTTATTAAGCAGCAAACATCTCTTCTACCTGAAGAGAGTCTAATCTCTTGGAAACTTCCCCCTAGGCAAAACTATGTAAACTAAGCAAGACAATTCTCCAACCAAGGAGAACATGAAGCCCCTTCCCAAACACCCATAACTTCAGAGAGCCTGGTGCAGAGGCAGGTTCTGGTGCAATCCTAGTCGGACCAACTTTCTCATGCCTTCCTTCCGCTCTGTGCATTTTAGCTTCCGGCGGACCCTAGCATCAGCTAGTTGTCGGGACGCTTTCCTTCGGAAGAAAGCTCACTTCCCACTGAGTGTGTAGGATTTGGCCTGGAGGAGATAAGCTCTGGAGAGGGCTGACTCCCAGCTGGTGAATCACCCGTGAGAGCTTCTTCCCCCACTGGTACAGGCTGGCTGGTGTCTGGTGCCTCCGCCTCTAGGTCCGAATCTGATTCTGACTGATTACTTGAAACACCTCCCAAAACAAGGGCAGTAGGGTTAGACATGACACACTGGCAAGTTGTCCTATCCACCTGAGGGCCAAAACACACATTACATTAAATATGTACCAGCTATGCCTTTAATTTTTTTTACTCTAGTGTTAGTGGAGAGAACCAGATTGGGACCATAGTGTCCTGGGAACAGTGGTGCTTTTAAGATGCAGATTGTCCCCCTCATGCCAACTTTACAGTATTAATGAAAAAAGGCTGCTAGACACACATTTAAAGTAACGTATGTTTTGGCCCTCATCCACAATTGGCTGCAGGTTTCAGGGGGGGCCTGGGAAAGTCACCCTCTGTGGCCTTCTGTCCATGGGCCCTCGTCCCCCTCAGTAGGCTTGCTGGGCGGCAGCAGAATTGAGTGTGGCAGGCAATAGGGAAGTGTCACTATCTGCAATTAGGGTTATTTTGTTAAATCTGTTTCACCTGCATTTCACAGATTGCCAAGTGACTTTTGTTCCATTGTCTCCACATTGGCAGAATCGGATCCCCCCAAAATTTCCTGAATTTGTGCAAATTCACACTTCAATAAATTTGCACTTGCAAAAATGCATAAATCCCCCCCAAATGCACAAATTCCCCCCCACACACACACAAATGTGAATTTTCATGCCTTAGCTTATGGGGGAAATAAACATTTTCAGCCAACTTTTAAATTTATTTATTTATTTATTTATTACATTTTTATACCGCCCAATAGCCAAAGCTTCCTGGGCGGTTCACAAAAATTAAAACCACAATAAAAAAAACCAACAGGTTAAAAGCACAATTACAAAATACAGTATAAAAAGCACAACCAGGTTAAAAACCACGCAGCAGAAATTGATATAAGATTAAAATACAGAGTTAGAACAATAAAATTTAAATTTAAGTTAAAATTAAGTGTTAAAAATGGAGTGTTTAAAATGTATTTTACATATTTTTCTATGATTAAATTTGTGTAAAATTCCAGAAAGTTAAAAAAGAAAAGAAAAAAGGTCCTCAAGTCCATGAAATCCATGCAATTGTAGACTTTTTTTCTGTCTAAATGTAAATAGGATTGCCCCCTTTGTCACTAAAATTTAGTGCATAGCAATGATCTGTACACATGGTGAGGAAGGAGGCCTTGTCCTCAATGAATCAGTACAATAGGTATGTCATACTGTTTGGGGAGCAATCAAATGCTTGCATACTATATAGCCAGTCAAAATCAGTCCAGTGAATAGTCCTTATCTACTTACTTAGAATAATCGCTACTGAACTCATTGGGACTTATTCCTGAGTGGACATGCATAGGGTTGCACTGGTAAATATAGTCCTACATTTCTATTCTGATGAATGCTTGATTTGGTGAAACACTTGCAGGGCTAATCTACACTGACAGCCCTTTCACAACGGAGGAACCATGTGCCAGGTCTTCGTTTAAGCTACCTCATACATGAGCACTTAATACTCAGCACCCACTTCCCCAAATTAGAAATAACAGTAACAGTGATAAATTCGACACACTTGGCATTAATTTTGGCTGTGTAAAAGGAAGGGATAATTGCGAGGTTTACCATTTCTGGGATCATTGCTTATGGGGCACATGCAAGGGAGGTTTCCCACAAGTAAAGGGGAGCTGTTGTGGGAGGACGTGTGCCCCATGACGGCAGTTCCGAATGGGAATCGGGAGAAGTGGGCGGGACTGGAAAGATGGGTATGGAGCACAGAAGTTTTTTAATAACTCCTCCAAGATGTGCACCATCGCAGACACACAGCAACACAGGGGGTGGGGAATAGGTACTGTGTCAAAGATGCACTCCTGCACATCAATATGTTTGTGTAAAAGAAAAAGAAACACTTGGTGATGAAACACACTGACCCCCCTGTGGGTGGGGGGTCACACCAGCCATGGACTTCGGGATTGTAGTGAGAGAGCCGGAAAAGCCGCTACAAATCCAGTCAGCGATATCCTGGGAAAACAAAGCGGTCATCCCAAGATCACTGTGGGAGTAGGTGGCCTGGTAGGGACAACTGCGATACTATCCTGGAGTAAACGGCTGGTGTAGACAGGGTTGCAGTGTGGTCCTTTACATATGTACTCTGAAGAAAGCTGCATTGAGTTCAATGGGACTCATTCTGAGGTAAGTGAGTGTAGCATTTAGCTTTATTCTTCCAGGGCAATGAGATAATGGCTTGTGGTGTAGCTGATATGTATTTGGATTACATAGCTTCTCAGCTGATGAAATGTTTGCTTTGTAAATGCTCCCACTTCACATTCTCAAGCACCATAGACATAATCATTAAATAAGAGTCTAAAACACATATGTAGCCATTGTCAAATGGCTACCACTTTATAAGTATTGCCTAAGCTTCTGGTTTTCCTTCTGCCAGTGGTTTTAGCAGTAATTTTTCAAGAATTTTCCAGGCAGGATTTTTATTTTTATTTTTAAAAAGTCAAATTGCTTTGAGTGGACGAAGAGAAAAGTAGCAATGCTAATTTAGAATAAACTTTTGAGATTCTTTGCTACTTAAGCTGCTTATGGCAGCTGTTTTGGGTGCCAGACATCCTGTTTTGGGTGCCAGACATCCTGTTTTGGGTGTCAGACATGCTGCTTCAGCACAGTGCCTGCAAGTCATGCAATGGCTGTGCCAACCCTTACTGGTTCAAAGTTATTTAATTTTATGTATACCATTAAGAATATAAGAACATAAAAAGATCCATGCTGGATCAGACCAAGGGTCCATCTAGTCCAGCACTCTGTTCACTCAGTGGCCAACCAGCTGTCAACCAGGAACCCACAAGCAGGACACAGGTGCAACAGCACCCTCTTACCCATGTTCCCCAACAACTGGTGTATATAGGCTTACTGTCTCTGCTACTTGAGGTAGTACATAGGTATCATGACTAGTAGCCATTGATAGCCTTCTCCTCCAGGAATTTACCCAACCCCTTTTAAAGCCATCGAAACTAGTGGCCATCTTGTAGTAGTGAATTCCATGGATTAACGATGCCCTTTTTTTATGTCCTGAATCTCACACTATACATAATTTTGTACAAGCAAGATGAGTAATTTGTACTCTCCAAAAGACTGACCAGTGCCTGAAATTCTTGGGGAGCTTGCAATAACTTTGGGATCCAAAGGCAGGGTGGCCATGTGTCCTTTTTACAGTGTTTGGAGGGCTGCCAGAGGACCGTCCTCTATTTTGAAGTCATCCTCTAAAGGCTGGCCAGTCCATGCCTGGTTTAAAGATGACCATCAGACAGAAGAGCTGGGCCTTGATGTTGCCCAACGACAGCACCTGGACAGCACGCTGAGCAAGGCGCACAGGCAACCTGGTTATAGTCTTTCCACATTATGGTGAGATGTACCATATTTCTATTTCAGTTATAAATAATATATTCCTAATTTGTATTTATACATATAAATTAGCATATACAAACTTTATGCAAAGCAGTGCCCTCTGTCTTCTTTTTGGGTGATTCATAAGTGGCCACCCTAATTTAAGGGGTGATACACAGAAAATCCCAATGGTCATAGGAAAGTCCAAGTTCTCATATAGGAAGCTGCCATATACTGGGCCTGTTCAGACAACACACTAAGCCATGGTTAGTCCACTAAGCCTTTTGCAGCAAATGGTTAGTGAATATGTTAGGCCGTGCTTATGAAGCCACCATGGTTAGGAATGGCTCACAGGACACACTAAGCCATAATGTTTAGCTCAAAATTCTTAACCATCATGTGTTGTCTGAACAGGGCCACTGAGTCTGACCACTGCTATATCTTGACCAGTCTAGACTGCCTGGCAGCAGCTCTCCAGGATTTCAGACAAGTGTCTTTCCCAGCCCTACATTGAAATGCCAGGACTGAACTTGAGATTGTTTGCATGCAAAGCATGCTCAGATAGACTACTCTTGGCCAATCAGGGATGATGGTAGCTGTGTCCGTTCAGATGATGTTGGCTTACAAGTTCCCCACCCCTGTTCTAGGCCAAAGGAAGGGAGGGAGGGAGGGGAAAGTCCAGAGGTTGGATTTTTTTTTTAAGGATACAGTGGACATTGAATTCACTGTGCGTGAATGGAACACAGGCCTGAGGTACGCAGTTGTTTTCACACAGCACTACTTCACAGCGGTATCGAAACTTTCTCTCTTAAAGGAGCTAATGAGTTCTTTAAATTATTTGTGCAGCATAGGCACAAATAATTTTTTACTTTTGTTTTTCTCCTTGTCAATACTGCCAGATGTTTGTGAGGTGGATTCTGAATAGCATTGCTCAGCAAAGGCCCCACACAGGAATACAGCTCCAAGCCATTTCCCATTCATTATGACCATCTTCCTTATTTTAGCTCCTCACTCCTAGACGTGGGTTTGTTTGCATCTGCAGCTAAACAGCTGTTAGATATTAAATTTTAGAGTGTTTTCTATAGATTCATTGAGTGTGCATAATTCATTTGAATACTAGAAGGCAAGGCAAAGCAAGGCAAAGAAACAGTAAAGGATAAAGAGTAAAAATAGGAACTGTTGATTCGATCCAGCACTGCTTTGGCTGGCAATAATTAACGGATGGTTGGTTCTTTAGGTATCTCTTAGCTAAAGTAATCCAAATGACTGAATGGCTTCATTATCGGGAGAGATGGTTTTTCATGATATTGCTACAGCATAAGAGTATTCCATGAAAATTACCCTATATGTAAACATTAGGACCACAATAAAGCAGGCTGGGTTCTAGTTTACCTAATAAGTCTGGAATTATAGGTGCATACAATCCATCCTCAAATCTACAGCTACAATCCTGTACACAGTAATGTGTTCATAAGTGCTATTGATTTCATTGGGCCTATTGTACACCTAACCACTAGCAAAAAGATTGCAGCCTAAACATATTTTTTTGTTGCACCTGGGCTTAGAAAATAGCATTTTCAAAGGCTTACCAGTTTATTATACTGGGTCAGTGGGTTGTTTAATGGAACACTGTTTAATGGAAGGCTCTTGAAGATTATTATTAAAGGGCTCTTAATAATTGGAAATTACATTTTGCATACAGAGTAAAACCACGCACAGGATGAAGCTTCAACATCTCTGTCATGAATGCTTGTTTACGGTGTTGAATCTGTTTTCATCATAACTGACATTTCCATCCAGTTGCAGGTTCATTTAGAAGACAAATAAAACAACTAGACCTCTGTAGTCTGGAAACTAGACAAAAGAATTAACCCAAGAGTGAATGGAAACATCCAAAGGTCATGAGAATGAACAACAACAACAGAAGTGATCCAATGCAATTGAAGTATTAAATTCAGAGAGTTAATCTAGGCCAGGAAAACTGATGCCCTTCAGATGTTTTTTATTACAACTCCCATAATCCCTAACCATTGGCTGTGCTGGCTGGGGTTTATGGGAGGTGTAATCAAAAATCTCTGGAGGGTGCTACATTGCCAACCCTGGCTTACCCATGACAAGGACCAATTCTGGGGATTGGTGGAGGCTACAGTGTTAGGAGATAGATTTATTGAACTGAGGAGGAGTTTTAGTAAAACCTTTGACCTCTGTGATAAATTAGCTCTTCCTAAGTCAAGGTCAAGGCTAGTGGTGGTTTTTGTTTTGTTTTGTTTTTTTAAACTCTCTCAAGGATTGAAGAAATGCTAGTCTTTTCAGTAAGGCAGTTTCCACAACCAGTTTATGGAAACAAACAGCAGAGGAGGGCTATTGTTCAAGGCCCTGCAAATAGACTTCCTGGAGGCATCTGGCTGATGACACTGGGGAACCAGATGCCTAGATAAACCCGTGGAGGCCCACACAGGAGAGCTTTTTATAAATTCTTTTAAATCTTTTGCTGTGAAAGACATACATCAAGTAGGGTGGCCAGGTCTCCTAGTTTGCAGAAATAGTCCTCTCTTCTAGTGAGCTGGCAGGTGAAAGTCTTCTGTATGAAGCTGTCCTCTATTTGAAGAGGTAGTCAGCCCAAGACTGATTTGAAGTCAACCATAAGGAGGGAGAGAAGGACCTTGAAGTTGCCCACCAACAGTTAGGACTGCAGACTGAGCCGGCACGCAGGTCACAGACAGCATGTCTACACCATACTTTTATCCTGGGATCGTCCCTAGATCTCTCCCTGTGCATCCAAAGGGGATCCCAGGAGCAAGCAGGGATGACCCCTCCATTTTGCTTGTGGTCCCAGGACCAAACCAAGGACTGCGGGTGGTGTGGTGCCCTCTCCTGGCTTCTCCCTTCCTCCCCACAAGTAGTGGGGCTCTTAAAATGGGCACAGAGCTGCGCAGGGGTAGTCCGTGCCCATTGGGGGTGGGTGGGGGAACAGTTCAAAGGGTTTTTTAAAACTTACATGTGCTGGAGTGCAATTGTGCTCCGTCTCCTTTCCAGGAAAAAAATGGTGCCGCAATGTCCCTCTTCCGTTCCGGACATTGCGTGGCCATCAAGACAATGGGACAGGATCGTGGATGCAGGTAAGTCCACAATCCTACCCCCTCCCTCCTTCTACACCTTTAGGTGTAGACATGCCCCTAGTTAGTCTTCAACAGCATTCAGATGACACAGTAACCAACAGTAGGTTAAATAGTCAATAGTGCATTAAATAGTCAACAGCGGGTTATTCTGTTATCCCTCAGGACTTTTCCACACCACAGTTGGTTATTCAGCTGAAGTAACCAGTGCAAATAACCAACGCTGTGCAGAGTTGATTATTTGAACAACTGTTGGTTATCATGTCATATGGCATGTCATATGGCAAAAACTGAACTGCTTGTTTTTCCTCCTAAACCTTCTCCTCACTTCTCATTCTCTCTTACTGTCAACGATGTCACGCTTACTCCGGTCAAGGAAGCTCGTAGTCTTGGCTTTATATTTGATTCCTCGCTCTCCTTTATTCCTCATATCGAGGCAGTAGCTAAATCTTGTCGTTTCTTCCTGTATAATATTGCCAGGATTCGACCATTTTTGTCTGTCTCTTCTGCCAAGACTCTCGTTCACGCACTGGTTATCTCTCGTTTGGACTACTGCAACCTCCTTCTCTCTGGCCTCCCCTCATCTCACATCAGTCCGCTGGTCTCTGTCCACCACTCTGCCGCTAAGATCATCTTCCTGGCCCGCCGCTCTGACCATGTCACTCCGCTTCTGAAATCTCTTCATTGGCTTCCAATTCACTCCAGAATCCAATATAAACTTCTCCTGTTGACCTTCAAAGCTTTTCACGGTCTAGCTCCTGCCTATCTCTCCTCTCTCATCTCACACTATTGCCCCGCTCGTGCTCTTCGCTCCTCTGATGCCATGCTTCTCGCCTGCCCAAGGACCTCCACTTCCCTCACTCGGCTTCGTCCTTTTTCCTCTGCTGCCCCTCATGCCTGGAATGCTCTTCCAGAACACTTGAGAACTACCAACTCAATCACAGCTTTTAAAACTCAGCTAAAAACTTTACTTTTCCCTATAGCTTTTAAACTTTGAGTTTGTTCTGACTCTATACTGTTAGCTTCACCCTACCCGGTGCCTGTTTACACTTCCCTGTGCCTGTTTGCATTCTCTTTCCCTCCTTATTGTTTACTACAACTTTATTAGATTGTAAGCCTATGCGGCAGGGTCTTGCTATTTACTGTGTGGTCTGTGCAGCACCATGTACATTGATGGTGCTATATAAATAAATAATAATAATAATAATAATAATAATAATAATAATAATAATGTTGGATACCGTTGACTATTTTATCGCACACAGTTGGTTATTTTTGGTGACTGCGGAGTCCTCTGGCAAGTGGGGCCAAATTGGCAGCTGCCGCACTAATCCAGCTGGCAGAACTCACAATGGCTGATGGAATACTAGTGGAGGGACTGAGGTGGGGAGAGAGGGCAGGAGACATCAAGGAAACACACTGTTGACTCATTGTCAACTTGACGCTGGCCTTAATCCACACCACGGTTTATTATAATCATGTTGTGTGGGGAATACCCCCTTGTTAATCAACTGTGGAGTTGAGTATTAACTCACCATTGACTATTGTTTTGTCCAAATTCAGCCTTTTCCTTTATGTATTTCTATTTAAATAGTAGTTATTGCTAAATGTGCAACATATATATGCAAATTAGTGTCCCCTTTAACTCTCTGTTTTGGTGACACATTTCCTCTTTTGGGCAGTCTGTAAGTGGCCACTGCAATATTGAGCCAGAGGATAGTTATGATCAAGTGTGTGATTTCTTAGCTGTAGAACACAGACAGCAATGTCTGAAACAGATGCTACCACAAGTTCTAAAGAATTTCCTCTATGAGCAGGAGAAACCAATAAAACATTGCACTCCTAAGTCATAGGTTTTAAAAACTGAGCCCTGGCAAATCCTAACTTAAATTACATCCTGCATATGATGGAAAGAGGAATTAGACTGTGGTCCTATGCACAATTACAGTGAAATAAATTGCATTTCAATTAAGGCTGTCCATCATATAGAGATGATTTTTCTTACTTGTTTAATCACCTGTGAATATGTATATAAGCCTACAAGATAGGTAGACTTTTAATCTTTTAAAAATGTGTATTTTATTGTTCCTCTACTGACTGGAAGACAACTGATACCTTTACAAACTAAGTGCTCAGTCCTATGGCATGTGCCCTGGTTACACGAAAGCCTCCGAACTCAGAGGCTTATGAGTAGTCTGAGCTGCCTCCTGCTCTGCATTTAAACTAGCGGAGGCTTCAGGAAGGCTGGCCTGGCCATAGGATTTCTTGTATGGCTGCCGCTCTGGCCTTCCGCCCCCCCTCCGCCCCCAGGAATGCCTCCAGTTCCCTTCCCTCTATGCCGACTACAAGGGGACGGGGAAGAGGAGGAGGCAGGGAGTGCAGTTTCCTGGCTCCCAGATTGGAGCCCTGTCTACAAATGTCCCCCCAGATGCTGTTTAGGGGGCATAGGATTGCTCCCTCCATAACACTATCAGATAGGGGATACTTGGCTCAGCAATACTACAAATGAGAAGGATCTTGGAATTGTTGTAGATCACAAGCTGAATATGAGCCAACAGTGTGATGTGGCTGCAAAAAAAGCAAATGCTATTTTGCGATGCATTAATAGAAGTATAGCTTCCAAATCATGTGAGGTACTGGTTCCTCTCTATTCAGCACTGGTTAGGCCTCATCTTGAGAGGCTGATGAATGTCCATCTTGGGAATGTAGGTCTTTAAGCAGGGTAGTCATGATGATTCTTGGCACTACAAATCGACCATAAGGGGTGACAAATCATCTTTCTGGGTTCTTAAAAGCTTTGAGTTGTTGTTCTAATTTCAAGTCTTCTTTTTCATAAAGTGGATTCAAATGCTGAGAAATGAGCTGTACTATGTACATTCGGCTAGCTCCAATCATGGCAGCTTGTTTAGCCAATTTGTCTACGTAGGCGTTCCCTTGTCGAAGGTGAAGGTCTGGTTCTCCTCCATGTGCTCGAACATGGACAACTGCAACTTCTTTTGGCAACATCAGGGCTTCTAACAAATCAACTGTTAATTTTCCATGCGCTATTGGCTGCCCACTGGCAGTCACAAATCCTCTTTCTTTCCAAATCTGTCCATGTGCATGAATTACAGAAAATGCACATTTTGAATCAGTAAATAAATTTAGCCTTTTGCCTGAGGCAAGTTTCAGGGCTTCTGTGCATGCTACGAGTTCAGCTGCTTATGCAGAAAATTGCTAGGAAGCTTTAATTGTAGCTGGATCCATCGGTAACAGTTCTGGGCTCCACGATTAAAGAAGGACGCAGACAAGCTGGAGCGTGTTCAGAGAAGGGTGACCATGATGATCAGGGGTCTGGAAACAAAGCCCTATGAAGAGAGACTGAAAGAACTGGGCATGTTTAGCCCGGAGAAGATAAGATTGAGCGGAGACATGATAGCACTCTTCAAATACTTAAAAGGCTGTCACACAGAGGAGGGCCAGGATCTCTTCTCGATCATCCCAGAATGCAGGACACGGAATAACAGGCTGAAGTTACAGGAAGCCAGATTCTGGCTGGACATCAGGAAAAACTTCCTGACTGCTAGAGCAGTACGACAATGGAACCAGTTACCCAGGGAGGTTGTGGGCTCTCCCATACTAGAGGCATTCAAGAGGCAGCTGGACAACCATCTGTCAGGGATGCTTTAGGGTGGATTCCTGCATTGAGCAGGGGGTTGGACTCGATGGCCTTATAAGCCCCTTCCAGCTCTACTATTCTATGATTCTATATGAATGGTTTCTTTTTCCTTCCCTTTTTGAGGAGCACCTCAAAGATGTATTTTAAAAAGAGGCAAGGGTGTACTTCATCTGAAGCTATAGCTTAATCATCCAATTAAATTGATTAAATTTTGCAGCCCTATTTTAAACCTATGAGTCTTACTTCCAAGTAACTATATTCAGAACTGGGATGCAGGTCATCTGTATGGAAGTTGTTGCCTTGAAATGGTCTGTATTGTACAATCCTATCATCTACACTACTATATAATTCCATCCGCTGGTAGCATTCTTTGTTCTGTAATCTATGTACTCTATAGATAAAGTGCCGTGTTCAGGGGGATTAAATTCTCTTTAACTGAAAATAGCTTTGAGTCAAGAAAATGGGAGCATATCTGATGTCACTGAAGCAGTTGGGAGATTTTATTTGTTTGAGAGCTCAGTGGAAGTTATGGATTCAAGCGATAAAGCTTTCATAATTAAAATAGAGTGAGGGTAACTAATTGGGAAAGCTATTCTAGAATAGTTATTTGAAGTGTTCATGTTGGAAGTCTTGTCATACTTTGCTGATTTTAGCAAGAGCTTTGACTGATGCCATGCTGTAGCAAAGGAGCAGTTAAAAATCAAAATTAGAAAGAACAACATACTACGTGGTTTGATACGTCCAGAATACTGAACTCTGAAATGTAAAATTGTGCATGCTCTGATCATAACGTAAGAGACTAGCTTTCGTCAGATCTTGCCCAAAGTACACTCATATTCTCAGTTTGACAGTACAGAAGGGAAATGTAAGTTTTATCTTTCAGCGCGGTCTTTTCAATAGAATGAGACAGTTTCCTCCCTTTGTGTGTGTGTGTTTTAACTTAAAGTGATGCAATGCGCTTACACCTTCAACAAAATCCAAATGAGTTTCTGGAAAGGAATATGAGCTTGTGGAAAGGAATAATAAAACCATCCAGAGCTGGAGACTTGCTTTTTTTCTTTCAGCACAGTTGAAGAGACAAACTGCTATTTGATTTGAACCTGGCTTGTCTCTTTTGACAGTTGAAATTGCCATTTACGCTGGAAAAGCACTTTGAACATGCAATATGAAATCTATACAGCATGCCCTCACAAACAAGAAAATTAATCTGTTTACGTGTAGTATGCTAGATCAGGCTTGTTCAGGTTGCCTAGAGTGAAGATGGGGGCTATAATACATGGACAGAGATCTGTAAGGTGTGGCTGCTCCATTTTTTTCAGTGTCAGGGAATGCCACATATATCCCATCCACCATATGTGTGTAGGTATTATTCCCTGATACTAAGCGAGTGGAGATGCCTTCCATCTGTGTGAACCATATTGCTAATTTTCTCTATCGCTTAGATCTGGTTCTGGTCCAGTTTTCTAACTTTGTGAATCCTATGGTGTATAAGTTCATATACCACTTGTTGAATTTAATAATACTGCTGATCATACAGTCACGGAGATCATCTAGTCCAACAACACACTTATGCAGGTAATCCAGTGCTACAGCATCACTGGTTGGTGGCCATCCAGCCTCTCCTGACGATGCTTTTCCTTTGCAATGGCTATCCCCCCTCCAAAGTAATAATAAAAGTAATAGTTGATCCTATGGCATGAACATTGACTGAATCAAGGCCCTGGATCTCTATCATTTCATGCCTCCAGTATTTCTATGTCACAGAAGACTTTCTTTTTCTGCCCGCTTTCTTTCTTTCTTTCTTCCTTCCTTCCTTCCTTCTTTCCTTCCTTCCTTGCTTCCTTGCTTCCTTCTTTCCTTCCTTCCTTCCTTCCTTCCTTCCTTCCTTCCTTCCTTCTTTCCTTCCTTCCTTCTTTCCTTCCTTCCTTGCTTCCTTGCTTGCTTCCTTCCTTCTTTCCTTCCTTCCTTCCTTCCTTCCTTCCTTGCTTCCTTGCTTCCTTCCTTCCTGCCTTCCTTTTTTACTTTTCTTTCTTTTCTTTTTTCCATACATTATTGACAATTAGCTGATGTGAAATCTGCATGTACCTATTCATAGACCAACAACAATTAACTGATCACACTCAATTTCCCCAGAGCAATGTGTCATCTTGGATATGTGGGTTCTAACCTGGTTTGTCTTTCCATCTTTTACGTCAAAGTATTAAACATTCTTTACAGAATAACAAAACATGGTTTTTAGAGCATAGAACATAATACAAAAATGTGAAGTGGTTACAACAAGCAAAACACACATTTCAAAAACCTTCCTAAGAATTGTTTTAGGGGTACACCTTTCTTTAACGAATAGTAAAATGTGTTACCCATATCACATTTCTCAGCTGTCCCAAAAGCAGTAATGAAGTCAAGATGAGGGCAGATGTTCACATCCTGAAATCTTTCAGCTCTGTCCCTAATGGTTATGTAATTCCTTAGAAGCTGTTTATGTGTGATACTTAACAAAGAAAGAAACTTAACCTCAACATTCTTCAACAATGAATTACTATTTTTGCCAAAATTCCTATCTATGACTTGGGAGTAATGTATTAATTTCATGTCCTTGTCAGCAGTGCTGCTGCACAAGAAATTTCCTTAAGTTCCCAAAACGGATACTTGGGGCCTTGCTAGACCCTGCCGGATAAGCCAGCAGGGAGGCGGGGCGACAGCGCGCTAACTTTAGCGCGCGCCGCCCCGCCTCCTAGATGGCCGACGCGCAGGGACTGCGGAAGCCCTGTAGCGTCAGCCATTTTTTTGGGTTGTTGTTAAAGGGGCCACGTGCGGCCCGAAGACTCTGGAGAAGGTAGGTGGTTTTTTTTTTTAATTAAGCCCCCCATCTGCTTCTGATCCCCTCCCATGCCTCCTGCCCACTCTTTCCCCATCCTCCCTCCCCGTCCCCATCCCCTGTGTCGCCCTCTGCCATAACGTGTCACCCTCCGCCATCCCGTGTCATCCCATGTCGCCCTCCCGTGTCATCCCGTGTCGCCCTCGGCCATCCCGTGTCACCCTCCTCCGTCCCCCTCTCCTGCCGGTCCGGCTTTCCCCGCCTATGTCCCCCCCCGGGATCCCCCTGGCCCGATGGGCACAGCGCTCATATGAGCGCTGTGCCCAGTCCATGGCTTTTCCCGGCTACTCGTGAGTAAGCAAGTAGCCGCAAAAAGCCACGGACCTTGCTAGACGTTCCGCAGCCCCGGCCTGAGGCTGGGGCTGCGGAAAAGGCGCGCCATAAGCGACTTCGCTTATGGCGCGTTAAGGGAGGTCTGAGCACGGCTTGACCCCGGATTCCCCTGTGCGTCATCTGGACGCACAGCAGGGAAACCGGGCCTCAAAGTGCGCTAAGGCCTCGTCTAGCAAGGTCCTTGATTTTAAGTCACATCTGAGTTCCTTTCCTCAACCTCTCTTTTTGGGCTAGCTTATCCCTGAACTGTTTTCAGTTCTATTCAATTCCCAAAATATTTCATGTCATCTTCACTAATTTAGTCATAAGCAGAAAGCATCTTTACTCCTAATCAGTCATCCTTCATTCAAATTCCTATCTGAAACATCCGTCCCCCGAGTTTATGTGGGAAATGGTTCAATCTTGTTTTTCACTTCTTCATTTCAGTTATCAATGGAAGTAAGAAGAAAAATATATAGTGAAAAGTTATGACACGTCAGAGTAAATACCTTTGCTAGAGTCAGAATGATTCGGTCTTAATATGGGGATTTTTTTTAAAAAAAAACCACACACTTTACCTGTTGCACGTGAGCAATAGTGCACATCTTCTGTGTCTCTAAAAAAACCCAAAATGGTGGGTGCAACATCCTCTCCTTCTGAGGCTGTCATGCACCATGTGTAAATAGAGAGGGGATCTCACGATAAAAACATTGCAAGATCTTCACCCTTCCATTGCGCAATAATAGGTAGGTCTAGCTGAGGCCATAGAGAACAAAATAATTATTTCCCAATATTCATGGGAGTCCCACAGGAGATCCAAGATGCAGTGCATCAACTACATGCATACCCATATATCTGATAGGGGTGTGCACGGACCCCCCGCTCTGCCCCGCGGGCCGATCTGAAAATTTCGGGTCGGCCCGCTCCGCACCGCTCCGCCCATACTCTGCTCCTCTTCGCCGCGGAGCTCCGGCTCCGAATAGGAGCTCCGCAGTGGAGGGGAGTGGTGCCAGGTAAGGCCGGGAGAGGAGGGCGGGAGGTTTACCGGGCCCTGCCGCTGTCGCCGCATGGGCGACAGCGACAGCAGCAGGGCCCGGTAAACCCCACTTACCTTTCCAGCGGAGCTCCAGATCAAGGCGAAGGATCCGCCTTCACCTCGATCCTCTTCGCCATGCTCCGCCGGCCCCCCAATCCTCTTCGCCTCCGCCTTAAGGGCAGGCGAAGCCCCCTGCTCCGCTTCTAATTCGCCGGTCCGATTAGAAGTGGAGCACATCCCTAATATCTGACTTGCATACCTTTTTATTTTCAATGGCAAACATTCGCTTGTTTAAAAATTCCCAAACCCAAAGAAAGGTTTTCTATTTACTTGGCTTTAAGAAGCAGTTGCATTACAAGATGAAGAGTTACTCTTGAAGAACTACCAGTGTAGCTAACATGAAAATAAGAAGCATTTTTTAACAAGGCTATCCTGCATTTGAGAGACTCTTTGTATCCTTTCAGCATGTTTTTAAAACTCTTAAATCTATCGGATATCTCATTACTTGGAGAACAATAGGGCTGTCTGATTTCTTTTCATACTACTGAACCTAACGGCATGGAAGGAAACAACTTATTAACAGCCAAAGAAATGGGACAGAGCACAGCATGTCATAATGCAGAGGCACATGTGGGTGGGGGAGCTAAATAAGGAAATGCTCTTTAGATTTTCATTCTGTTAGTTCATGCTCTGTTATAAAAGAAATGTCATGTGTTAACTCTCCATTGCCATCTTTATGTTAATGAAAAGACATTGCCAAGGGAACTTTTTGCCTCTCCTCCCATCTTTTATTTATTTATTCATTGCTGTTTGTTGTTATTAATTATGAATCTGTGTCATATGAAAAGATGTGGACCTGATTCATGGAGAACTGTGTAATTTGGGATGAAAATGCCGCTTCTGTTGTCTTACAACATGAAAGAAGCTCCACTTAGGATAGGTTTGTATCATCCCAGCCAATGTAATCATTGGTGGTAGCCATGAAAAGCATACGAGATCTAAGAAGGAGGTGATAAAACACCACGGTTAGGCTCCAAAAACTAAGGAATCCAGTTGCGGAAGTGGAGTGAGAAATAACAAGACGAGACATGTAAGTGGGATGGGCCACATTTATTAAAGAACTGCAAAAGGGGATGAAGGCCTAAGCGGGCATCATTGCTTGGTCAAGCCACAGGCCATTGTTAGGATCAGGAGAATCATTCACAGCCTGTGAAGTGGTGCCTGTCAATTTGCCACCTCACAGGCTGGCCCCTCTTGAGGTAGGGAGGCCTTCTGGTGTCACCCCCTCCCAGGCCACAGGGCTCTGAGTGGGTGAGTAGGGTTGTCCTTAAAGGTAACCCTTATCCCACCAGCTGGTGGCGCAAAGCTCCCAGTTGTGGGCCTCAGACATTACCCATCACCACAACGGTGCCTGTGAATGCTCACCAATAGCAAACCCAGCTCCAGATGCCCACACCTACCTGCCCACCACAAATGTGACCAAATTCAATGAATCAAATTGACCTAATTAATACTCCCCTACTTACAGTGTGAAGTAGGCGAAAAAACTCATAACCAAGTTAGATTATGAGCAAAAAATTCCTACTTGGCCCCCAGAAAGGGTGACCAGCAAGCCCACACTGTCTACAGGGATGGGAGGGAGGGAGGGAGGGAGCCATGCAGCAAAAGAGAGGGCTGGGAGGGGCGAGCAGGACTTATTAAGCCTCTCAGTCCCCTCCCTGTCCCAGTGGCACCATATGGAGGCCCGCCAATGGCGAGCCTCCATGTCCCATCCCTACCACCCCCACCCGCAATTGGCCTCCACCGCCCAGGCAAGCTGAGCACAGGGTGAGGCATTTCTGTGAGACCAGTAGCAGTCTCTAGTGCAGCACAGTGCCCAATGACATTGAAAGGGAAAGCATTTTGAAATAAAGCCTAGGGGTTGGCAGGGGTGAGCTGTTCAAAGGGAAAATGTCAAAGGTTCTACTGGTCTAACAGCTAAGCAGCTCTTTGTATCCCAGCCAATATAATTACTTTTAAAAGGGGCCAGATAAATTCATGGAGTATAGGTCTATCAAGGGCTAGTAGCCTTGATAGGTAAAGAAGTTCTCCATGTTCAGAAGCAATATACGAGAGAAGAGCTGTAGCTCAGTGCTGGTTCTTGTGGTTTACATGCAGAAGGTCCCAGGTTCAACACCTTGCATCTTCAGATAGAGCTGGGAAAGAGATCTGACTGAAATCCTGCAGAGCTTCTGCCAATCGGTGTGGACAATACTGAACTACATAGACCAATGCTCTGACTCAGCATGAGGCAATATGAACTAGGACTGGTTTTAAGTAAAAAAAATTAAAAATAAAAGAAGGTGCTGAGAATTCAGTTACTGAACTCCCACATTGTGTAGTTTGGCCCTCGCACTTGCTGCATCTACATGAATGTGATTGGTATCACTGCAGTTTCCATGTAAGACTACTTTCCAAAGTGCCACAGGTTTTTGTATCTGTGGTGGTGCACTTTTCTCTGTGAGTCATTTCACATGACATGCATGGTGGGAATGTGGTGCCTTCCAAGGTATGTTCCTACTGGAAATGGCAGGACTTGACCATCTTGCATTCAACACAGACATATTCACATTTAATGCCATATCAACATGTGTACAGAATTTACAGCACAATCGTATTCAAGTTTACTCAGAAGAAAAACTCACTATGTCCAATAGAGCCTGCCCTTTGTTAAGTGTGCATAGGGATTTGCAGCCCTAACCAATTTCTTCACACCGTTTCAGACTGTGCGTTATGAAATGTTTGGTAGGATTTGTGATAAAACGGTCATCTGTACAAGCTCTGAAATTCCAAGATTGCCAATCATCTTCTATCCAAGTCTCCAGAATGCTCCCTTTGAATAGCCAAATGCAAAAGATGAGAAAATGTCTGCTGTACATTAAACACACACACACACACACACACACACAGAGAGAGAGAGAGAGAGAGAGAGAGAGAAGGGAGAACCTAGCCTAGGGCCTTTACTTGGACAGGCTTTCTTTTTCTAATGCAAGAGTGCATTTATAAACTTATGATCCAAAGGGCTACTACAATCTCACAACTGATAAGAGTACTTCAGGCTACAGATAGTGCACTTTGCCTCACATGGTACCCTGTGCAGAGTGTGTAGTGATGCTTAATATGCGTTTTGGACTGGTAGCAATACTCTTGATTATTGCCCTGTGAACAATCTCTAATAAAATACAGCAGGACACACATTGAACTGCAGCATCTGCTAGAATCGAGAAAAATGAAACGAAGAGCAATAAACAGTATGAGTTAATTGCTAAGTGGCGACTGCTCCCGTAAGTGTATTCCATTTATCGGGTAGGTATTTAGGAATCTTGCTTGCAATGCCATCACTTAACCATTTCCACTAAGCATCCACAAAGCTTAATGCTTATCCCAGTGGTGTTCTAATTAGCAGTTATATCTTTCCAGTTTGAAAGGCTCCAATTATTTCTGCCCTCGAGCTGCTGCTCTTGGCTTAATTTCTGTACGGCTTGACACCTTCCCCTGTTCTGACTTTCATTGGTGTTTGATTGATGTTGATGTATATTGTTTAGAAAGACAAATGCATGCATGGAAGCACCCAAATGTGCCTGGCTCTATATTCTTATCACTTCTAATACAACCACAGCAACCAACAACTGGTGTTTTCATCCACAAAATGAACAAGCTTTATATGTATTCCTTATTTGGAGAAGAGGCAACAGTGGGTGCTCCTGCCCATTCTTCTCCTGGCCCTTCGGTTTGCCCCTCCTTCACCAGCCGCAGGGCAAAATTGCCGCTGCAAATAGGTTGGCAAAATGGCTTGGAAGAGGAATGATTGCAAGCTGCCACAGTTCCCATTTTGTCTGCTTGGCCATTGTGTTTAAAGGTAAATGCTAATCCTCTGCTTTGCAACTTGCCCTCTGCTTTTTGGAGCAAACTGTTAAAGCAACTCTTCCTAATGACCAAAGTAATAAAAACAATCAAGTACAAATACATTTGAAATAAAGGAAGGGGGAAGCATGCTAAAGTGGGAAGAGTACTATTACCGTGTTGTCATGAGAACATAAGAGCCATGATGGATCAGATCAAACCATGATGGATCAGTCCATCTAGTCCAGGGCAGGATCTACCTACTGCTTCAAAATGGTTTTATAACAGTAGTGACAACTGTTGGGTCCCAGGACACACTCCATATTAGGGCTATGCTCCACTCCAATTCGGATGGCGAATCCAGAGCGGAGCGACCCGATCTGCTTCCGCCAAAGGCAGATCCGAATCGGGTCAGGGGAGCTGCGGATCGAGGTGAAGCGGTTCACCTCCATCCGGAGCTCCAAATGCAGGTAAGTGGGGGGCTTACCTGGCTCCGCTGCCGCTGCCACAGTCCAGCTTGAGGCCTGGCCCTCAGTTGAAGCTGGCGCCGGACTGTGACGGAGGAAGGTAAGGCCCCCTCCCTCCTGCCCCCTTACCTGGCTCTGCTGCCACCGCCACAGTCCGGGTGGTGACGGTGGTGGAGCCAAATAAGGGGGCAGGGGGAGGGGGGCTTATTCAGCCCCCATTTTGCCCCCCATCCCCACTTATGTGCCTCCGCCGCCTGCCACGGAAGCAAGTAAGTAGGGAAGGGGGGCAAAATCTCAATCCACCCCCTCCGGATCTCACTCCGTGGAGCGGAGCGGGGGAGGGTCGGATCGACCCAGAGCAAATCAGCCCAATCCGAAAGTTGCAGATTGGGCCACGAAGTGGTTCGGGGGGGGGGGGGGTCTGTGCACAGCCCTACTCCATATACAGGTTTTGAACTGTATTCAAAGTGTCATACCCTGCTTGGTGTAGATCTGGCCCAGCGCTCTGTTCACACAGTGGCCAACCAGTATTAGCTGTTTATGCTGTGTGCAACATTGATACTCCATAGTTAGAGAGGAGCAAGCACCGGCAATCAGAACCCGGAGAATGGAGCTAGATGGTCTGACCTGTAAAAAGGCTCCTTCCTAGGTTTACACCTGCATGTTAATCACAGCGCATAGTTAAACTCTGGAATTCACTACCACAAGATGAAGTGGTGGCCACCAATATGGATGGTTTTAAAAGGGTGGCGGGTAAATTCCTGGAGGAGAAGGCTATCAATGGCTACCAGTCCTGATGGCTAAATGCAATCTCCAGTATCAGAGGCAATCAGCCTGTATACACTATTTATTTATTTATTTTAAACATTTATATCCCGCCCTATATCAATAAGATCTCAGGGCAGCGTACAGATAAAAGAATACAGTATAAAACAGTAAATATACACAGCTAAAAACAATTTAAACCATAAACCAAGTTAAAACAATATACAATATAAAAGCAGTAAAACTATTAAAACAGTTAAAACAATGTGCCTAGTGAATTCATCCATTAAAAGCTTTGTTAAAGAGCCATGTTTTCACTTGGTGCCAGAATAAAATGAGCTTTGGCGCCAGTCGGGCCTCCAAGGGGAAGGCATTCCACAATCAGGGTGCCACAACAGAGAAAGCCCTCTCCCTTGTCCCAACAGAATGCTGGACTAGATGGACTCTTGGTCTGATCCAGCATGGCTCTTCTTATGTTCTTAATTTGGCCATTGAAAAGGTTCACCAATCCTCACTCCAAAATGATACATAGCTCTCCTCACAGAAAGGCAATTCTCAGTTTGGGGTGGAAAAAAGAGATTTACTATTAAACCAGTAAAGTCTGTGTTATAAGGCTGACACAGATTTAAGTAGTTTCTTTCACCCATGGAGGGTAACTCCATGTATATTGTACATGTTGAGTAGCAGCAGGACAGAGCCAGCTGACTTGGCCTCATCTGACATCAGGGCATTCAGCATAGGGTCTCCAAGGAATTTTGAAGAAGTGTTCTGGGCAAGTCCAAAAATTGGTTGCTGTGTGTCTGTGGACAATCACAAAAATGGTGGTAGCATCTTCCTTCTCTGTGCTTCTAGGTGTGTGTGTGCGGGAGGTATCTAAGCACATGCACCATTTGTGAGAGAGGGATGGTCTATGGGGAGGAACAGCATAAATAAAAAGAACTACCTCTTTCCTTTCTCAGAGTGTGGACATCCATGTCCCTTTTATTTTTCCGTTTTTAAAGTACAAAGTTTATTGGCCCTATCAGTCTCTGGGAAATGGCAGCACTTGTGTGCTCTTACCAGACCTTCCATCTCACTGCTGAACCATCACCATGGCAACTCACCCTTAAATGTGAAGAACAATTAACCATGTAAGTGCCACAAACCAGATGAAGGTTAGAGACAGGAAGAAAGTTTCATCTTAATTTATTACACTTCAGATTCTGTTGGCTTGAGATTTTAGATTTTTACATTTCAGGCTAAATGTGAGTTTCTTCTGGGTGAATAAAGCATGTATGTACATTTGCTGCTTGTTATGCCAAACTCAAAGAGACTGAGGGCTAATGTACACCTGAAGCCCTTTCGCAATGGAAGAGGCCTGCTCCTGAAGGCTCCCATCTTCTGCGATCGCCCCTCACGGGGCACACGGCACTGATTTGTACTGCAATTAGAGGAGTGCCATTGTGGTACCACGTGTGCCCCATTATGGCAGTTGCAGATGTGTATCAGTAGAAGTGGGCAGGGCTAGGCAGATGGGTATGGGGCACAGGCTGTTTTTTTTAATTACTCATGAGGGATACGCAGGAGCGCAGACATGCAGCAACACATGGGGGGATAGGAACTCCGTCAAATATGCACTCTTGCGCAGAGATAAGTTTGTATTTTTAAAAAACCAGTCTGTGGTAAAACACGCCGATACCCATGCACATGCCTCTCACAGCTAATTGGCTGTTCGCTGAGCCTGGAACACATGGCAAACAGCAACAACCTTGGAAAGGGGGGGCACACTGAAAATATTCTTCGCAATGAAAGCGAGCGAGCTGGAAAAACTACGACAAAAGCAGTCAGGGATATTTCAGTAAAAGTGAGAGGTGGAGCCGAGATCACCGTGGGAGCAGGTGATCGTCATGTGGCCTTTAGTGATGATTATGATACAATCCTGCAATAAATGGCTGGTGTAGACTCCCCCTGAGTGCATACTCAACAGTAACATGATTGCAATGTAGAGCCACATTCTTCAAAATGGTGCCTTGAGATATGTTGGACTGTAACTCCCATCATATCCAGGCAGCATGGCCAGTGGTTATGCTGGTTGGGAATGATGGAAGTTGTAATTAATACATCTCAAGGGCACCAGGTTGGAGAAGGCTGATGTAGTGAAAGCCTACAGGGAATGTACTATTCTGCTGCTGGGCAATTGGTAGTGGAGCCTGCATAATATTGGCAGTCTGCATAATATTCATTTAAGAAATTTGTGGAAAGAAGATGTTCTATGGCTTTGGCTTCTTCCAGAGTGCTGCAGTGATGGTAGAGCTTCTGACTCTTAAAATCATAATATGCAGACTAGAGTGGGGATATGGAATGTGGGGACTCCACGCTGAAAGCTTTTATGCTGTGGGACTGGTGTGGGAGCTTCTTCCTGGTGGCCTGATCTCACACCACTCTGGTAAAGTTTGAAAGCCAGAGTAATTTGATATTAGCTGATCACATAGGTATATGAAGGCAACAGCAGCCCTAGATAATGGAAATCTTTTATTCTCTTGTAATTCTCCCTGGAATCACATTTTGATGAAGGGCAGTTAAAGATGTATTAAATAAACAAAGTAACTAGATATTATGGCAATGGAGACCAGGGCCAACTCTATTAAGGATCCCAGAAGAGGGAGGGAGGGAGGCAGGAAGTTGGAGATCACCTCAGAACTCGGCTCCCACTGTACTGTGCCTCCCTTCTCCACAGAGCTTTCTACCATCAACAATGTTGGGATAGATGTTGTGAGGTATTTTTAATACTATTTATAGTTGTTTTTATTAATGCATTGTTGTTTTACTTGTAAGAGGCCTTGGTAGGATTTTATCCTGAAAGGTGGCATACAAATAATTGAGATAAAGTGTAATAAAGAAATATTATTAAGCAAAGTGAGACAGCTTTCTCAGGCAGCTGATTTTCAGTGTTGTGAAAGGGCATCAAAGTGATGGTAATTATTATTATTATTATTATTATTATTATTATTATTATTATTATTTTACTGCTATGCAATGGGAGAGCCATTGGGGGATTTGCTGCCTCAGTTGGCAAAACTGTGACTAGCCTTGCATATTATGTATTTTGACTGGAGGGCAGGGACATTTGCTGTTCTGTCTCAGGCACCCAGTGCTAACATGGCCGGTTAAATGCCTTTTATTTACCCAGGCATTTTAAGTTTTCAGTGGCTACTAGTCCTGATGACTAAGTGTAACCTCCAGTATCAGAGGCAGTAAGCCTGTATACACCAGTTGCTGGGGAACATGAGTGGGAGGGTGCTGTTGCACCATGTCCTCCTCGTCGACAGCTGGTTGGCCACTGTGTGAACAGAATGCTGGACTAGATGGATGCTTGGTCTGCTCCAGCGTGCCTCTTCTTATGTTCTTAAGTGCCTTTGTTATTTTTTAAATCTCTGATGGCTATTTCTTATATGCTGTGATTGCCATATGTTGTCTTTGTATTTATTTGTCATCTGGCATGGTATCATACACTGATGAAGGGTGAGCCAAAATGTTTTGAAGAACAACAACAAGAATTGGCATAATTGGCCCATCCCATGTGATTCTGGTCTTGAAAGTTTAGTAGAGCAACATGGGTTCAAGCTATGGGGATGCGATCTCACACAGCTCAACAATGGATTCCTGCATCGAGCAAGGGGTTGGACTTGATGGCCTTGGAGGCCCTTCGAACTCTGCTATTCTATGATTCTATGATTCTATGAATACATGGACATGTCCAATCATGTGAAAGAGCTGTGGTTAGTGCACATTAAGGTACATATCAGTAGCTGTGAGGCAATTGTAATGGCGTTTTGCTTACTATTTCTCTTCATAGATGAGGTAAGCCATGCTTGAATACAGCACTGCAATATTATTATCTCATATTGAGACAGATCTACCGGCTCCATAAACACTGTGTACACATACACAAGAGATGAGTCACATTCTTGGGCTTCAAAAAGCAAGCTTGCATTTTTGGCCCTCAATTTCTTTTAACTATTAATGTCCATCCTCAACAGTAGGGATGGGAAGAATGAACATCACATGGAATTTTACAGTACATTTACATTATAACAAGCTTATGGAGGCATCTTAATTCACTGTGTATTTCAACAGAAGTTTGGCTCTCTTCCAGTTTAATTTTCTGAAGTTAGAGTTTGCAGCTGGGTCACTCCCGGCATAATCTGTGAGATGTATCTCCTAAGGCTGTGAATTGGAACAACAGCATCTCAGCTGTAGCTTGTCACCACGGGCCATCATTTACGGTACTTGAGGTCTGAGGGTAAAACATCAAAATCACTTTATGTGGACACAGCAACATAGCTAGCTTCATAAATTTCGTGGCAAGGAGCAATAATCAATACTTCATGTTTAATGACGCAAAACTAAAATTAGTATAGATTTTATGTCTTCTGCCCTTCCAAATTATGCAAACTTTACTAGCCCCCTTTGTAGTTGTCCTATTACAGCTTCCCATAAAAAACAAGCCAATAATATTTAATTGAATGATTGAATGGGCAAAAAAATGTCACAGACATTTTTTTTTTACTTTTTGTTAAGTCTTTACCCTTAGGTTAATATAAAATGATGTCAAACACATTCACAAAATGATTTATGTAAGTCATGCAGGTTTTGTCACCCATGGCTATATATAAAGTCAATTGTAAATTGTTTCCACATTCTAAATTACCTTATGTTGCTTTGGGATATACTGAAAACAAAATTGACCAGTGGAGTGCTTCGGAAAATGAAAAAGGTTATCTTTTAGATTCAACCACACTATAGGCAAGTCATTTTTCAGGAAAACCTGGGGAGTTTTCTAAGTTTTGCCATGTAAACAGCACACAGAGAAACTCTTCTTAAAGGTGGAAATGGAATATGAGTTTAACAGCCATTTGGGCTCCTCCAAATAGCTGTTAAATTAGTCAGTAAAATAATCTTGCGGCATTTCAAACATTTTGCTGAATAGGCACGGGTGTGTTATTCAAAGAATAAGAAAAAGTTGGAGATTTTTTAAAACACATTTTGGTAGAACTACTTTATACACAAGATATTGCTGAGGTAGAGATCAGAGTTTCCAAACTTTGGGGGAAATGTAAATTGCATTATTAATAAACCTGTAACTGACTGTGATGCCAAGGCCATTTTTTTTTTAATTTTGAGAAAGAGCATTTTAAAAATCTACTTTTCTGCCTCATGTAAGGTGGAGTGGGAACTTTTTCAGAATGGCCGCTTCCAATACTGCTCTTAAAAGAAATGTAGGAAGCAAGATTGTAATTCGGGCAGGTGTTGCTTACCCAGGGCATTTACGGTTCCTGCTTTTTGGCACGATTGTTATGGGCTGCGGGCAACCATGTGCTTTGAATTGAATGCTTCCCCTCTCTTCACTTCAGTTGAGACAGCATCATCTAATGGTCCTTTTCATGGCAGAATTTGCAACAGATACCACGGGAGATGTCCTAGTTGTTCCTGATATTGTGTAATCGACCTGCAAACGTCCGTGAGTAGCCAATCACAAGTGTGCTATAAATCACTCATTTATAGAAGCCCAGAATATTGGCTAGAAGGACACCTGGGTTGAAATCCCTGTTCAACCATGAAGCTCACTTGGGGAAGCCCAGCATCAGAGCACATCGATTGCAAGCAAAAAGTCTCAGGTTTATTCCTCAGCAACACTAGGTAGGGCTGGGGGAGTCCATGGAGTGCTATTGGCAGTTAGTGTAGACAAGCCTTCCCTAACACCAGATGCATTCAACTAACAATGCAAGATGAGTTGTAGTCCAACACATCTGGAGAGCTCCAAGTTGAGGAACACTGCGGTAGACTATACTGAGCTAGATGGACCAATGTTCTGACTTTGTATAATGTACCTTTGTATAAGGTTCCTACTTTGGCCAAATCACCATCTTTCTAGTATTATGAGATGAGACGTTTCCCTTATCTACGTCCGCCACACCAAGTATTATTTTATATACCTCTATTATGTCCCCACTTACTTCCCTTTTTTCTGCCATTCTGTATCTCCAGTATCAGGTGACCTATGGATCAATGCTAAATTTGCCCTTTAATTTAGGAGGCAGAACATGTGCATGTCTGAACTATGGCCTTCTTGCAGACAAACCCAGAACTTTGATTTATTCCCAGGTCAGCTCTGGAACAAGGTACAATGCAAATGTCCTCATTTTATCTCTTTAATTATCATAACCTCACCAACCTTGAGGTTTTGTTTCTTTTTTACCTTGCAAACAGGCAAGCCAATTGACTTTTGAACCCTGCTTATTTCTGATTGGCTTTTGTTGTTACATTATATTCTGAAGTTAATGAACTAAAGGAAGACATAAAGTAATGCCCGAGTTTCTTAAATTGCCTTCAGGTCCACCTCATGTTAAATTAGCATATGATTGATTCCCAAGTAGGAACAGTGAGATATATGAAGCTATAGCTGATACGTTTGTTTTCTAGTCCTTTTGAGGTTTTTGAATTATTTATTTATTTATTTATTTATTTATTTATATAGCACCATCAATGTACATGGTGCTGTACATAGTAAAAGAATGAAACAGCAACACCCTGCCACATAGGCTTACATTCTAATAAAATCATAATAAAACAATAAGAGAGGGAAGAGAACGCACCAAACAGGCACAGGGGACAATAAAACTAACAGTGTGAAAGTAAGAATAAAGTCAAGTTCTAAAAGCTGTAGAAAAAAGAAATGTTTTCAACTGAGCTTTAAAAACTTGTGTTCCACAAATGCTCTGGAAGAGAATTCCAGGCATAAGGGGCAGTGATAGAAAATGGACGAAGCCGAGCAAAAGAAGTAGAGGCCCTTGGGCAGGTAAGAAATATGGCATTTGATGAGCGAAGCGCATGAGCGGGGCAATAATGTGAGCTGAGAGAAGAAAGATAGGAAGGAACTAGACTGTGACAAGCTTTGAAAGTCAACAGGAGAAGCTTATATTGGATTCTGAGGTGAACTGGAAGCCAATGAAGAGATTTCAGAAGTGGAGTGACATGATCAGAGCGATGAGCCAAGAAGATGATCTTAGTAGCAGAGTGATGAATAGAAACCAACGAACTGATGTGAGAAGAAGGAAGGCCAGTCAGAAGAAAGTTACAGTAGTCCAGCCAAGAAATAACCAATGCATGAACAAGAGTCTTGAATCTGTATTATGCTAAATCTGGGGCTAAAACAGGTGTAACAATAAGGGTGTCAGCAAAGTTACCTTGATAATGAAAGATGAATTCTCCATGGATAGACAAATGCTCTTCCCCCACGTCCAGCTTGCCTGGCTAAAGGGAGGCTATTGTAGGCGGTGGGAGGGAATGGGGAGATGTGCCTGATGGCAATCTGAGTGCGTCACTGGCTTGGGGGTGGGGTGGCTGAGGCATTATTAGCCCACTGTTCCCAGCTCCCTCAGCCTCTTCTTTGCGGCTCCCTGCAGTGTGTGTTCATCTGGTCTTTCTGTTGGGGGCTGAGTAGGGATTTTTGGCTCATAGTCTAATTGGCTGTGGCTATGTGTGTTTTTGCCTGCTTCACACTATAAGTGGGGAGAGAGTGTCCTTAGGAAAATTGATCATGTTTTGGTATTAGGTTAATTTGGTCACACCTACTTGCCGGCTGGTAGGGGTGGGCACGCTTAAAGGACAGGGATATTGATCATTCTGTGGCACTGTTGTTTGGTGACAGGTGATGCCTGAGGCCTTTCCACTAAGGGTTTTGCAGCCCCTAGGGGGGATAAGGGTCACTTGTGTGGCCAACTCACCTCATCTCACCTGATGTTTTGCAGCCCAGGCAGGGGGTGACATGGGAAGGCCTCCCCTCCCCAAAATGGGTTTGTCCTGCAGGCAGAGAATATTTTGCCCAATATAACGCCTAGCTAGTTGCTGGCGTAGATTATGGCCCACCCAGTTTTCCGTTTGCAGATCTTCAATAAATGTGGCCTGAATTTTATGCCATTCATACTTGTCTCATATCTTCATTCCTCCCCCTCCTTTCACCCTCAATTGTTTTGAACATCAAGGACGGAGTCTGTTTATCTGCTCAACCCTGCTGCTCGCCTTGTTAAAGTGGGGTTCTCTGTCCCGCTATTTCTAACCTTTCCCATAGATCTGCATCACTTCAACTTTGTTTTTTAAAATGTGCATTTTCCTGATCAAAAACAAAGACTCTTGCATTTGGGAATACAGAGACAGTGAAATGACCTTTGAGGAAGAATTCGGAGAACCTCAACAAACATGAGTATTGTATGTTTGCCCATTGCTACTGGTGAGCACTTGAACTTTGATTCACGATACCAAAAAATACTGGGTTTTCCCTGCTCCAGCTCCCACAAAAGTGCTTTTAAAAAACAGAAGTGGAACCAGAGGGTGATATTATTTTCTTAACCACCCATAAAGCACTGTGAGTGAGAAATGGTGAGCACCCAATAAACGCCTTATCTAGATAAGCTCCGAAACAATGCACAATCCTGTAACTTAGCATTCCACACTGTGCAGAAGGCTTGATAGGCTTTGGTGGGGCCCTACTTGCTCTCATGTTTCACCTCACAGCTTGTGAACTACAAGCTGTATTACTAGCCTCTGGGTAGCTGCACTGGTAGTGGCTAAGCATAGCCAAGAGCAGGCCAGCAGCTCTGCCTTCTATCAAACTCTCATGGTGAGATGGGAAGGTGCCTGGCCTGGAAATGCCTGCCAAAGTCCTCCATTCACAATTCGTGGTGCGTTATACTCAAGGCACAAATCCTTTCAATATTTAAAAAATGGATCCAGCAACCATAAACCCAGCTGGTTGGGTTACCACATCCTTGTGAGAGCTTCACCGTCCTGCTTCAAGACAAATATTTAGTAAATGAAGCTTACACTGTTGTTGTTGTTTGTCTTACTCTGCAGGAAGAACTCAAAAGACTGCAGCATACCTTGGAGCAAATTAGTGATGGGAAATATTTACTTGAAAAGTAAGTACTGAGATTTTTGGATTTCCAAATAAATGGCTTTTACAGATTTTTTTTAAAATAGGGGTTTCAAGCTTGTCCAGGGTGGCTGATAAAGCTTTACTTGATAAATAGGGCCAGAGGAACAGTTTTAATTGGTAGCTCTCATTTTAATATGAGTTAAGGTGAACTTATTTCCATGAAAGCAAGCAAGTAAGTAAATAACATCGTCACCACTTCGACTATTTGTTCTTTACACCCATAGATGGTGCTATTTAATGTGAGAGAGGATAGGTCTCCAACCCAAGAGCTTTACAGTCTATAAATTCATCCAGGGAAGACAGTAGAGGAAAGGAGGAAAATGGGAGTAAACTGGGGGAAATGATGTGAGTCTTTCAGTTATGCCTTCTTAGGTTAAGTTGCAGTAGGTCAGGGGTGTCAACCCTCAGGGCCACAGGCTACTTGGGATCTGCCCTACCTGGGATTGTAATTCAGCCCTCCCCAGATGGTTCTGCCTTAGAATCATAGAATCATAGAATCATAGAATAGCAGAGTTGGAAGGGACCTACAAGGCCATCAAGTCCAACCCCCTGCTCAATGCAGGAATCCACCCTAAAGCATCCCTGACAGAGGGTTGTCCAGCTGCCTCTTGAAGGCCTCTAGTGTGGGAGAGCCCACAACCTCACCAGGCAACTGATTCCATTGTCGTACTGCTCTAACAGTCAGGAAGTTTTTCCTGATGTCCAGCTGGAATCTGGCTTCCTTTAACTTGAGCCCGTTATTCTGTGTCCTGCACTCTGGGAGGATCGAGAAGAAATCCTGGCCCTCCTCTGTGTGACAACCTTTTAAGTATTTGAAGAGTGCTATCATGTCTCCCCTCAATCTTCTCTTCTCCAGGCTAAACATGCCCAGTTCTTTCAGTCTCTCTTCATAGGGCTTTGTTTCCAGACCCCTGATCATCCTGGTTGCCCTCCTCTGAACACACTCCAGCTTGTCTGCATCCTTCTTGAATTGTGGAGCCCAGAACTGGACGCAATACTCTTCATCCTCCCCCTCCTTTCACCCTCAATTGTTTTGAACATCAAGGACAGAGTCTGTTTATCTGCTCAACCCTGCTGCTCGCCTTGTTAAAGCGGGGTTCTCTGTCCTGCTATTTCTAACCTTTCCCATAGATCTGCATCACTTCAACTTTGTTTCCACTTATTCCTGAGCTTTTCCTCAGCTTTTGAGTGCCCCCACCCTCATTCTGAACTGCCTTTCCTAAAGCTTAGTTACTGGCATACAGAGCATTGATCTAAAATACACCAATATTTTTGGTATTTTTGGACCTTACCCCTTTTGGCTACATCCCTTTGTGACTAAAGCTCCACCCATCACTGGAATGCAAAATTGAATTTGGCCTTGGGATGAGACAGGGTTGACACCCTTGAAGTAGGTTGTGGCCAAAGGCTTCATGGAAAGGATGCATTTTGGAGAAGCGTTTGAAGGAAGTCAAAGATGTGATATCATGGAGGTTGTCAGTGGTGTCAGTGGTGGAGCTCAAAGGGCAGAGCCTTTTGAGAGAGCAGGAGATCTTCAGATGGCTGTCAGTGGTGGAGCTCAACAAGCAAAGGTCACTCACACAGGGGATATAAGAACAGAAAGATCAGGGGCATTGAGGTTATGAAGGGTTTTAAAGGTAAAAATGAGAAGGTTGTACAGTATGTGGGAGGAAACAGGGAGTGAAAATAAGGATTTAAGTAAGGCTATGCATGGTTTGCATCTGGATCTGGACTGGTACCGGATCAGTCTGAAGCGGCCCGAAGCAGGTCAGATTGGGTCTGAAGTGCTTTGGACTTCTACAGCCCAATCTGGGGTGATGGCAACTTATCTGACAGATCCTCTTGTGCCCAGCAGCTGTCCATCCTTCTGAGAACCTCCATCTTTAATGAAGATGGGGGCTCTCTATTGTCATAAATCTGATATTGCAAACTATGGCAGATTTAAAGGAATCTACAGTGATCTGCTTTAGATGTCTGTATCTCGCTTCAGATCCAGATCCAGATCCAAAGTGGGCTGGATTGCATTTGGATCAGGCCGAGGCAGTTCGGGGCCAATTTGGAAGCTCCGAAATGGCCTTCAAAACAGGTCAGGGTGATGGTGCTGACTTTTAGATTTAAGGATGGGTATCTCATAGTCAGAGTAAAGAGAAAGGATGATGATGATGTAGCAAAACTTGAAGAATATTTGCATAGGTTAAGGTTTTCTGGACCATGCCTTTGCATGGTAATGCTGATGGCAAAAGAGCAGCTTATTCTAGTGCAGTGAGATCAAGTTTAGTAATTACATAAGAAGCAGCTGTCAGTTAAGTCTCATCTTTAAGAACAAACTGCACAAGTATACCGGCATTGGGGAAAAATCAACAAAGGCAAATTAAGTTGCTTTTGTCGATTTTTAGGGTAGCCTGGCTGTGAGACCTCCCCCTCCGCCAATACAACTTGTTCAGTTTAAGAGCAAGCAGCTGGAGCATGTTTCCTTTTAACTGGATAGATGTTCATAGTGATTGTAGAAATGTCACACTGAAATAGATTTTAATGAATAACCTCTCTTTTACAGCCATCAGCTGGCTATGGATGTGGAGAATAATATTGAGGAATATCACATTAATTTACAGCCCTTGGAATCAAAAGTGAAAGTGTAAGTGATATAAAGTCTACTCTTTTATGTTTGCTTTAGAAATATAGCAACATTACCTGAGCTCTAGAGAGGTGTTTTATTTGGTTGATTGGCTTGAATTTTTAAGTACTTCCATATATCTTACTTAGGTTTAAGGTTAGGATTAATCCAACAGAAAATGGTAACCACAGCATATTGGATGGACCCCATTTGAATTCCATAACCTTAAAAAAGGGTATTGATGGTAAATGCAATGCACAATTCAGAGAGGAAGTTTCACATACCGCTTTTGGTGCAGCTTATTACAGAATTTTGGAGGAAGACAGAGAAGATTCAGTGACCCAATGGGCACGTAACAAGTGCCTGGGTTGTTGTTCCATTACATGTGAATCCAGAACTCTGGCTTGTTCAGGGAGAAGCAACCCGGAGTTTTAATTCAAGGTTTGTTGTTGGGTTAGAACTCAGGATTGTTTCTCCTGGAACAACCCAGAGTTCCAGGTTAAGATGTCACGGAAACAATGCAAAAATAGAGTGTTCCTACCCGGGTTGCTTCATAATAAAAACAAACAAAGCTGAAACAGTGAGTGGTGACGAGGCAGTGCACTTGCTCATTTGCTCTCATGCGACCTTGTCAATCCATGGGTTAAACAAACCATGAATTGGTGTTATGTGAGAACCATGTCAGTATGATACTGGGCAGCACATAAATAAGGATGATGGGCCAAAGTTGCTTTATGGCTGCTGAGAGGCTGGTTTTACAATATGTTAAAGCTTCCTAGATTTCCCCCACCCCACTGCCACAGACAGATGAATGGTTGGATAATCTTGCTAACAAATAATGGATAACCTACAGTAGATGTGAAAAGCTAAAAACATTAAAGAAATGTCACCTAATGGTCAAGTTTTGTATGGCTTCTTCACATGTGACATTATAGGTAAGATGTTAAAGTATAAATGAGATGAGGCCTTTGGGCAAAATCCAGCATTTTTTGAGTGGTACTCTGCCAATGCAACATGACTTTCCTGTACCCTTCTCTCCCCTGCAGCCATCTCATGCTCCCCACTAACTGCTCTGGAAGACCCCAACCAGCCAGAGCAGGGTGGAAAGGCCACAGCTCCTCTCCCTGCTCTGCTGACAGAAGCTGTTCCAGCTGTAGAAGGGATCTATGAGATACCACCCTTGGATAGGGATGTTTGAGAATTTCGTTTTTACTCATTAAACATGCGAGCTTGCCCCGTTCAACCCCTCGAACATGAGCGAAAGAAAATATCTTTGCAAATTGTCACACACATGCTCATATTCCTCTTGTTCCCAATTCCCAGGTCAATTTGTGGAAATTTCCTCTGTGGACAGAATCAGCCCCACATTATTATTATTATTATTATTATTATTATTATTATTATTATTATTATTATTATTTCTGTCTTTTCCCCAGTACTAGGAGTCAAGGCAGTTTACAAGATTAAAACATGTACAATTAAAACATATAAATATAAATTACAAAAGTTAAAACAGAATTAAACCTACAGCAAAATTAAAAACATGTTAATAAAAAAACTGTAACAGATTAAAAGGGGGGGTCTTTACTCTATGGGGTAATTTTGCACAAATTTGGGGAAACATGTGAAAATATGGGACACTTGTGCAAATCTCCCATTCAGTTGCTGCTTAATTTGCACACGTTTCTCATTCATGCAGAGCGAGAAGCAATCACAAACATGAATGGGAATCGGGTATGGGACGAGTGCCAAGGTGATGTTGGGAGAATCCTGGCGATCCCAAACTTTGCTCGTGTGCCCAACTCTACCCTTGCTAAACAACTCTGATGCATAAGTAGGGACTGGAGAACTTGTAGGAGGCTCACCCTGCGAGTTTGCTGGGCCCTGCACAGCTGAGTCTGTTCCAGGGAGACAGCCTGGGCAGACGCTTGGTGAAGTGCAGTTTCGGGAAAGTGTGCAATTCCCCTGGCACACCATTAGTGTAGCTGGGGAAATTGCACACTTTGCAAAGGCTCTGAACAGTGTAGTTTGCCTTCCCCCCCCCCCACGCCAATTGGGGCCTTAAAGGTGCTCTTAATGCAAGGTTTTAAGAGGGCCTTTAAGGCCGAGATTGGCTTATGGTGGTGGTGGGGAACACAATTTTCCCAAGGCAACAGAAATTACACAGTTTTCCCCGCCACTCTAATGGCAGCCACCGTCATTACAATGGAGGGAAAAAATACATGATTTCCCCAGCTTTGGAAAGTCTGCCCTTCTCTGGAGTACTGATTAGGGAGCACAGTGGCAACAGTTCTTTCGAAGGCTATTGCAATAGCAGAGGTAAGTGGCAGGAAGGAGAGGATTTAGCACCTCTTCTGTTCTATGAATTTGATCTCCACCCTCTTGATATGAACAGTTGAAGGGAGGAGACTGATGAGCGTCTACACCAAGAGTTCTACTGCCATCAGATACAGTGTGAGCTTCAGCATGGCTCTATAGAGGCTTGGTGCAGGTTTTGCCTAGACAACTTTGTCGTTACTAAATTTGATTTATTTATTTATTTATTTATTTGTTTGTTTGTTTGTTTATTGTATTTCTTAGCTACTTCATAAGGCTGCAGTCTTCCCACCAAATTCAACTTTCAGCTAAGAATGTTCAAGTTAAAGCAGTTTAGAGAACAGTAAAATATTAATAGAATATTTATGGGACATGAAGCTTCAAATTAAAACCAAGTGTGTGGCAGATAGAAGGCAGATGAAAGTACTTGAAGATTTTAAGTAAGGATAAAAATTAGTGATATAGTGTGGAAATTCCAGATATCATTATATGACCTAAAATACGACTACTACTACTACTTCTACTAAATTTATTTCTTACCCGACTCTCCCTTTGGACCGAGGCAGGGAACAACAAGTCATCACACATCTTAAAAATTCTTGATTTCACACTCATCTGGGTAGGCCTTTTATTGCTTTGTTTTTAACTGAATACCTTCTTGGTACTGAGCATTTTTGTCCAGAACTTGGAGAAATGAAATTTTAAACCAATTTAATATAGTGCAGCAACTTTACAGCTCAATTTACAAGCCTTGGGAAAAATATGTTTTCTCACTGAGACTTTCTAAAAAACTAATAAAAAAGTACACTTAACTGGAGGGACAGTTCCAATTCAAACTGAGAGAGCTGACCTGTCACTAAACATAAGTAATACCTGACTCCTTTAATTTAAACCAATGGGGGAGGGGGAAGAGAGTCTCAAGAGGTAGAAAAAAGAAAGCTTTATTCATCGAAGTATATTTATTCCTCTAAGTATGAATCTTTTCTACATCTTGAGACTTTGGCCTAATCTACAACAAGCAGGATATTGCACTATGAAAGTGGTATATAAGAGGCAGGAGCCACACTACTGCTTTATAGCGGTATTGAAGTGCAATGACAAGTGTTGGGGCCCATTGGCACATACAATATACGGCTTTCATACAACTATATCCTGCTTGGTATAGATTAGGCCTTTGTCTTTTCCCCCCTCATCAGGTTATTTTGGATGTTCTCCAGTTTTGTCTGATCTGGAGATGAATTTAATAGCAAAATATATGTTGGATTTCCTCCTTAAACTACAAAATAATGTGATTACATAAGTACATTGGCTTCCATGAAATAAAGGGTTTAGAGAGCAATCCTAACCCTCACTGAAGGCCAGCTGAGAGGCATTTGGATCAGGTGGAGAAGAGTTCCACCAGCAAGGCAGCATCGTAGCCATGTATGAGAATTTTGTTTTTAAGCTCCGAATACAAGCTTGAGCATACATCTATTGAATATAGTCATAAATTGCCAAACACACGCTCGTGTTCATCCTGCTCCCAAGGACAAGTTCGATTTGCATAAGGATCCACATGGGGCTCGGGCTCAGTGAGTTTTTTCCTGGTTTGGCCCCCTGGATGCCTGGTGATCTCAAACATTGCTTATTCACCCATCCCTAGCAGCATGCAGAAATCTCAGCGGGCATAGGATTACCACTGGTGCTGTTTTAAGTTGACCCCGGGCATTTGAGGGGCATATCTAATTATTTTAATAATAATAATAATAATAATAATAATAATAATAATAATAAAGCTGCAAAAATCATTCACGAACAACTGGCCATCAAATTCAACCTTATCAAACAATCAACACCATACTATACATACTCACCTGAAACAATCTTGGAAAATGCAGATCATAAAATACACCGGGACAGAACAATTCATACTGACAAAACAATACCTTGCAACCGACCAGACATAACAGTCATAGACAAAAAAAGAAAAACACACGTACCTCATCGACATAGCAATACCGAATGACAAAAGTGTTGTTGAAAGGGAAGAGGAAAAGAGAGAAAAAAATATATACACCACTGGGCATGGAAGTCAAAGAACTATGGCAACAGGAAAAGGTCACTATTATTCCATTAGTCACATCAGTCACCAGCATCACATCAAAAAACTATACAGAAACTGGGCCTACCAAAATACATCCACACCACCATCTAGAAAGTAGTCATAATTAAAACATGCTCGATTGTCAGGAAATTCCTGAATCTGTAAAAGACAGCATGACTTTACAATGCCCATCATGTCCACCTAGAAAAACCACCATGAGCGAGAAAGAGATAATAATAATAATAATAATAATAATAATAATAATAATTATTTATTACCTGGCTCTCCCTCTGGATTGAGGTGGGGAACAACATTAGATGCAAATACCATAAAATACATAAAACTAATTAAAAACATATAAAAGTGATACAATATTAAAATAACAAACATCTTAAAATTCATCTGGGTAGGCCTGCTGGAAGAGATCAGTTTTTATAGCCTTCTTGAATTTGAAAAGTATTAAGTTGATGAATCTCTCCTAACAGGCCATTTGTATCTCACCCTATATCACTGGGATTTCAGGGCAGCGTACATATAACACTGGGGTGGCCTTGCATCTTCTGTTCCCTTGCTCCCTGAACATGCCCCCAGATTGAGCCTGCAACCTCTCCCAGATCCAGGAATTCAATGCCTTCAGTAGGAGAGAATTTTTTAAAAGCAAAGATCCACTGGAAAGGAAGTCGGAAAAACAATCCACTCTGTCCAGAGTCAGCTAGCAAGAGTCTGGAAAGAGTCTGGAAAGAGTCTCATTTGTCTGCCATGAGACTCCCTGCTACTGGGTAGGATTGCTCTTCTCATCTTTTAACTCGGTTGGTGCCGGCATTTGGGTCTTCAATGTGGTGGCCACAAGAACCCCTTTCTTTCCTTTTTTTTAGTATACATACATTTTAGTATACATACATTTGTATGAAATGCATACAATCTCCTAGCAATTACACATGGGGTTCAACAAAACTAGACTAAATATCCAAATAGGTAGCTATTTGAAGATGGCAGTTATATGCCACCCATTCAAATACTGACAGCTATGTAAGATCCTCAATCCATTGCATTATAGGAGGTGAGTGTTTATCCTCCCAATGTTGTAAACTGTGAAATGGTTGCAGAGAATTAATTTACACTGACCATTTGTTAATTTCCATGAAGCAGATAAATAATTTAAAAGAGCATCTACATCAATGAATATTAAAGACTGCTCCAGTACAAAATTTATCTGTATATTAACCTCCTCCCCCAAAGTAGCAGAACATATATCTAAAAGAAATGTTAGCTGTATTGAACCACCGGCAATTAGTCAACATTGCAGTGTCCAATGGACATGAAACAAAAGATTTTGCTGAATAAGACGCAGCCTAAGATCCATAGACATGACAGTTAGAAGTCAAAGTGGCAATCCTTTCATTAGACATTTTGTGCTAGTGCCCACAGTATGGTCTCAAATTCCCAAAGGTGCCCATGGGTCCAAAACTTTGGGGATCTCTGCTTTAGCATGTATGTCTCAATGAAGAATTTATATAAAAGCAGTAGTATATGGAAAACAGGGTAAAGAAACGGTCATAGAATTTATGGATCAAGTATGTTCCCTGAATTGTATACAGTGTATTAACTATACTGCTTCTCACAAATCTATTCAAAATCAAGGCCTTATTTGATATTACACTGCCATCTGGTGTTAAGTTCAGAGAACACTTGATACAATAGTTCTGATTTTTAAATATTTGCCTTTACTTTGGAAACCTCTTTTCAGCTTGTGAATATCAAGAATACTTCAAAGGGTAGAAATCAAATACATATATTTGCTGTGTTGTGTGTTATATGTGCACCTACCTTTATGAATTGAATAAGATTGTATTGATTTTTTTTCTTGATCTAAAATAAAAGAGGTTGTTCTGCACTGTTTGTAGAAAAGCCAGATCCTTTTGTAGAACTAAAACAATTTTTTGGAGAGGGTGGGGCCAGAGAATCTCCAGAAAATCCTCCTAGCTCAAATTGATACAAATTTGTATCAATTCCATTTCTTATTCTGCTAATTTCCCTTCTCTCCTCAGCATTCCCAATTTTCTCATGGTGGATAAGGCTATCCATGGCTAATTGACATTTAATGTTATTGCTTTAAAATGTGATCAACGAAACAAACAGCACAATTTTATATTTGCCTACTCAGAAGTGAGTCTAAATTCAATGAGACTTACTCCCAGGCAAGTGTGTATAGGACTGTGAATTAATGTGTATGTTTAACTCTCTCCCACTTCCTTATGCCATGTTTTTGAAAAGTATTTCTTAATGTCAAATTTCTAACGAGAGATTTGAAAATATTTGAGTTTAAATTCCAACCTTGTGCAAAATCTCATTCCAGCTGAACAAGCTGGCCTTCCATCAGCCCCCCACCCCCAGCCCCGCCAACTGGAAAGAAATGTTTCAGTTTTGGGTGAATGTGTAAGGTGTGCCTATATTCACCCATATTTCAAATTTCGTGTAGCATTCAGAGAGCATGGCGCGAATATCTGCAGCGTCAGGATATACAGAACCAGGCCCATCTGGAGAAGCGCAGTCCATCACCGCCTTCCTTGTCATCTGACAAGATGAGCAGTTCTATCAGTATGAACACCTTTTCAGATAGCAGCACTCCTGTAAGTACAGCTTCCCCTTCAAAGTTATTTTGTTGTTGTTGCAAATGTCACCACTAGGAAATATTATGAAGTATTTCTGTGCATTTCAGGGTCACTTTGCACAGTACATTAGCTCTCAGATGACTCCACAGCTCTTTGCTCTGTCTGGGGATTTTGATGTTTGAGCTTTAAGCTAGATGCAGTAGCATGAGAGCAAAGAATTTGTATGTATTGGATGTATTGCTGTTGTTTGGTTATTGTGCTTACCAGCATTTCAGTCTGGAAGAGTAACTATCAGATTTGTATTTCTATACATTGTGGCTATCAAAATTCCAGTGATGTAGAATCCATAGCTTAAAGAGGTCTTGTTGTAGTGCAAGGGTGGGGAGAGAAGGAGCCTTGTTTTCTTGAGTGACTTACTGATAAAACCCCACCACTGTCTACCAAAGAATTGAAAGATATTTCAGGAAGATAGAAGATCAAATGTGAAACCCCAATCAGAAGCAGGTGCTTATGTATATAAGAGCAATGCGGGTAAACAAATGTTTTTAAACAAATGTTTTTGTTACTTAAAATACCTTAGACTGGTTGAGTATACCCATGCCTGCTCATCTCTCACTGGCTGCAACATCAAGGCATGTGTGAAACAGTAATAACAGACAAACCAGTGCAGATACTTCAGAGGCTTGATTTAACTTTACACATGGTGATAGCTTGCCAGCCTTACCTGTGGTGTTCCTATTGGATCAGCTTATCTGAATGAAGCCTCCATTTTGGGGTGCATAGGTCCCATTTGGGCAGGTTGTTCCCACAGTGATGATGGAGGCAGGATGACACATTGGCTCTGTGTAGGGTCAGATTGCACTGGTAGGGTCAGATCCCTACACCCCCAGTCAGATCTAATGTCGTGTAGAGTCAGACCATAACCTTGAATTATCATCTCAACCAGCCCAGTGCTTTCATGCCTGCCCTACTCCTTAGCACAATGTTTTTCAGTGGAGGAGAAGCTGTTCCCATGCAAGTCATAAAGTGAGGAGACACTTTGTTAAGAGCAAGCATAAATCAGCACTTGGTTGAACGCTAGAAGGATAAGTAGAGTCTATTGTTAGGATGGATCCTTATGTTTACATAGTGGCTGATTATTTTTTAAATAGAATTGGATCCATGAAACAATTTGGTGCTGCTGAATGAAGTAAATATGATTACTGTATACAAGAAATGTGAGATCTATGCCAATGGGGTAATACCAATTTGCAGTTGGCCTAGAAAGGAGTTTCTATGTCCCACTACAGGTTGGGGGTTGGAAACTGAGATTTTATGCAACTTTTGTAGGAATTATAGGAACAGAGATGTGTATTGTATCACAATGCTATAACCATCACATATTATTTCAAGCAACTCTGAAGATGGCATCCCTGTGAAATACTATTCTTATTTCAAAATGTCAGGAGCAAACATTCCACAGTGTCTGAAGGAGAGTTGTTTCTCTGCCAACCAGCTCTTACAGCGAAGATTAATATTTATTCAGCCATAAAAATGGTAGCATTTGATGCAGCTGATGTGATTTTTGCCAGTCGTTATAATTGTCTGTAGCTAAGTGGATAGCATGATTTGTTATTAAGATATACCACCAGTTGAATTGTTGGGGGAGCAAGTTTTGAAATCATTAATACGATGTGGACGTTGGGAGTATTTTTTATGGTGAGTTCTCTGTTCACCATATAACTAGGGTTTACACAACTAGGGCTGAAATGAGATGGGGAAAACATTGCACAAAATATATTCCCCTTCCCCACCAAAAAGCCCATGATACTCATCCATTTCAGAAATTGTTGAGGAAACTTGAACAACAGGATCAACTTTTAGCTCATTCAGAGAGAGGACAGGAAGCAATGCTTTCAAACTAATTTGCCTTTGTATGTAATCACAGCTATCTGATTGGCTATTGGCTGTTCAGAGTGAGAGAAATGGTTCAGGAACCTTACTATGATTTTGGCTTGGTGATTATTTTTTTATGCAGCCAAATCTGGCCACATGACATCACTATATAGTATGTATGAGAGTGTTTCAGGCAATAGCTCCTGGATTGTGTGTGTGTGTTGTATTTAAACCCAAAACCCACCCAGCCGGAACAGCTTGGATGTGAAGCAAACATTGCCAATGGGGAAGAAGAGCATAAAGGCACCACATGTGCTTAGACACATGTCCCTTTGAAGCAGGGCGAAGAGCCCGCCTGCCAAACCCTCAGGTGGATAAATAGGTGATTGGTTACAGGGATGTGCAGGAATTGGCAATATCAGAATAGGGACGGTGAGCACTATGGCACCTCTTGGTGATTGGCATATCTGGATGACCTGCTCCTAGGGAACTGTGAGGCTCCTGTGTCAGGATATGGTTTGCCTTTGGAGACCCTCCTCCCTCAGCTACCCTGAGCTGTGAGGCACAGGGAGGGGGTGATGTGAGGCGGCCTCCCCACATTTGCAGAGTGGCATGGAAGAAAGGAGTGGGGTTTTACCCAACTCCTGGCTTTGGAGAGTGCTCACCCATAAACCCAGGCAAGTGGCCTGAGAAAGGACACATTGATTCCCACACTTTCACATGCTGATCCAGGGAGGGGAGAACTACCCATGTTATTCAAATAAAGAGGCCCTAGTTTAACCCAAGTTCTGGTGTCTGTCTTGATTCTATGCTTCCTTCTCCACTCGCAAAAAAAAAAAAAAAAAATGATGCAGAAAACATCAAGGGGAGGTTGTGAAACTTCTCCCCTGAAATCGTTCTTTCAGCACAACATGTTTGTAAATGAAAATGTGATACCTCCCTGTTAAGAATTCAAACTTGCTTGGCTCAGACTCAATGAAATGTTTTTGGATAAGAGCCTCATTACACCCCACCTTGTCGTGGGGCAAAAAGCTTGAACTCTATACATCTATTGGGATAGATCTGGCATGCTGCGGAGGGCTGATAGTAGCCATCTCTGAAGGACTGAATAGGCAAGGGGCAACCTACAGTGGGCAAGGAAACCCCAAAGTAAATGTTCTGGGAGCAACATGCATTGGGAAAGTGTATTGCCTGTTCTTGGCTTGAATATGCATGCAGGATGCTATGGGGACCCATTCTTGTGCATCCTGACCTAAGGCATGGCAAGTTCATGGCTAGAGGGAAGAGTCAAGCATCCTGAAGGAGGAGACTACGCAAATGAATGGTAGAATAAGACAACCCTGTGGAACTTTCAAGTCCTTTAAAGGCCTCCATAATTTTTGCAGGGCATGTAGGTGTTTCAGGGTGGGCCTTAGATAGCTGCTTATATACCGCTACAAAAGGTTGGAATTAGAATTCAGAGCTTTATATTAGCAAACTGAGGGAAGAATTAACATGGTATATATCCATGGCTGACTACAATGGATGCATTTTTGGATGGAACCCGTGAGATTAGAGACAGAGCTGCAGGGACACTCAGATACTGCAGGAGGATTATATTGGATATTTCAGCAATCTCTGGAGCAACGGCCCCAAAATTGAGTTTCTCAATTGAAGAAAAGTTCATACTTTTCTGGAGTCCTGTGTCTCCCTCCATCCTTCCCTCCCTGGGAAGGCTATGTGGTTACAGTTTGTGGGTTTATTTTCCCATATATATTGCTGAAAGTTTTGCTTATGGCTCGGAATGTTCCAGAGGTAGATAATAAGATAGTGGATTTATTTATTTATATAGATGCTTACTATGTATTTATTTAAACCATATGTATACAGCCCATTATCCAATAGATTCTAGAGTAGTAGACAAATACATAATAAAATATTAAAATATACAATGAATCATTAACATTACTGCAGCAACTAAAAACACACAGCAGACTAAGACATTTATCAAATTAAAATGCCTGGGAAAATAAAAATACATTAACTTGGCACTGAAAAAAAAGTAATGTGGGTGCCAGGCACACCTATTTAAGGAGAACATTCTTGACTGAGGTGCCACCACTCCCAAGCCCTTGCCTTTGTTGTTGCATAGTGCACTCCTGATAAGAAAGGCCCCTGGAGAAGCGCTTCTGCCAAAGTGCGCAAGGCTTTCTGCCATTTACAAGAATGCTTTGAATTCTAACAGGCAGGATTACAAAAGAAAGGAAGAAGAAATTAGCCAATTCGGGTACCAGCTTTTTCATCATTTGACATAACAAAGTTAACAATGGAGCTCTAGAAGACACTTACAAGAAGCAAGGAGGTAAATGGCAGTTGGTTTTAGCTGAGCTGGTGGAAATCTCTCATCTGTCCCCATCCTGCAGCTGGGTGGAATATGTGATGCCTAATTCCAGTTTCAGATCACAAGATCTTTTGCACCAAGAGAGGGGAGGGGGCTGGTTCGGACAACGTATTAGGCAATGGAGGGGGGAAGAGGCAACTGACTTCGTTATTTTTCTGGTACTCCCCACACAACATGTTCCCACTTCCCTGCCACATGACTGAAAGTCCCGGTGTCTTTCTGGGCTGCTGGTGCTCCTCCTTCCCTCCTCCCTCAGTCCTCCCAGCCCTATCCCATCATGCATTGGAAGTTCTGCCGGCTGTACAGGAGTGACTCGGATGCTTCAGCTGCTCCTGCCAGAGAACTCTATGACCTTCTGGAATGGTGCATTCAATGGGGGAGATTACACAACGGAGCTGGCCACACAACATTTTAATCAACAAGTCTCCAGATAAGCAATGGAGCAGCTCATTGTTTTTCCCTGTTGTTTAAATCAGCAAAATAACTTACTGTGAGTTGTGTGTCTGTTGTGTGTCCCACCCCCAAAAGACATAATAATCAACACAACAGACAGTTGCCTCCCCACACCCATTGATTATTGTGTTGTCCAAACCAGGCCAGAGAAACAGCTCTGCCTCAAGTCTCATAGAGCCCTGGAGTAGAAACTTTGGCAGAGCTAACTTGCCATTTTTGGCCCTTTCTACCAGGAACCTACAGGGTTTTTTGAAAATTTCTTATATATCACAGGAATTTGAATCCATCTTGGCATCACATGCGTTGAAACTAGAGGGAGGAAGGCAACTTCACTAGTCTGACCTCTTCTTGTGGCAGAAAGGCCAGTATAAATGTGGAGGAACAGTAGTATGGATATTTGGGGAAGTGCCTGGTAGGCACATCTCAGCTGAGATTGGAATGGTGGAATGTACTCAAAGCTGGGTAACTCTTTATTTCTTTCCCCTTGCAATAATACATTCTAAAATGATGGCCATTTTCTAATAAGTGAAATCCTTTTTGTCCTTTTTTTGAGAAGTTGATTGGATACTTTTAATATGCTTATCAGATAAAGACATTTAAAAGAAAACACCACAAGAGGTCTCTCTTCTACCATACAAGAACAGCTTGTCCTTGAATATATAAAGAATAAGTTTACATTGGTGATGACAAAGAGTTCAACTCAGAGCCCTTAAAATTTTACCAATGCCTTCAATGAGATGAGGATTGTTTCCTAAAATACATTTTATGCACACCATTTTCTTGGATGTTGCATTCAGAGTTCCTGCATGTTGAAAAATTTGCAATTTTAAAAATGAAAGTGCATGATAACTATTTGCGATATTAGGGCCCTAGATATCTCTCTGACTGTCTCAAATGCTAACTTTGAAATTATTCATCTTTGTGTAAACTTTGGTTAAAAGATTTTAAAATGTAAATTCTGGCTATTCTTGCTCCATATTTTACAGCACCATGTACATTGATGGTGCTATATAAATAAATAATAATAATAATAATAATAATATCTATCTGTCAATGTGTTAGATTCAAACACAGAATTAGGGACAAATCTCAATGCACTTGAGTCCAGAGAAGTATCTCTTGAGACAGTTACTATCATTTTTGGATTGCCCCAAATGTAATTGTGGAATTCTAGAAAAATCTGGTCAAAATCTGAAATTAGTCATGGGATATTTTCCACACCTGCTCCAAAATCTCTCAGAAAAGAATTTCCTGCAAATATGGTGAAGAATTTTGCTTACAACTCTGGTTCCAGTTTTAATACTGTTTTAATATTATTGAAGGAAGCAATGGACCTGGGCCTGAATTCTTCCAGTCCACATTGTTTAGTTTGCTCTTTCCTTTATCTACCAGTATATGTGTGTGGCAGGGTGTGTGCGTTCACATTTCGCCAAAGTTGGGAGAGTTTGGGCATACCTTATTTATAAGATAGCCCCTTTAAACTTGGCAAAAAGCCTTGTATGCCTACCTGGAATCTTCTATCCCACCCATGTTTCTGCTGAGGATTGCTTGGGAAAGATCATGGCGGACAGGCTACGCATGTTGGGAGTCAGTGTAAGAAGGAAATGGCTCAGTCAGAATTGTGAAAGTGAATGGCCACTGACTAACTAGCAAGTCCCACTGACATCAGGGGTTGCTAGCCAGTCAGCAGCCATGTTCTTGCACTGAGTGAAGCCCTATTCTTGATGCCACATTCTGATGGTTGCTGACGGAAATGGTGTATCTTCCCCCACCCCCATTCTCAGTCTCCCTGCAGTGGGCAGTAGCAGATTCCCACCAAGGAACTGGTTTACTGGCTGCTGCTTATTACAAGATTACTGAGATGTTGTACACTTTTTCATTGAATGACAGACCTCCATGCAACATCACAACGTGCTTTTGGGCATCCTGACTTTCAAAAGCAGTTTCTTTGGGCAGCATGGAACATACATCCAAAGTCTTCCTGGCAGTATGGCATCCATTGCACAATTCTTGGGATCCTGACCATTGTGAAGGGCTCTAATCTTACAAAGGAAGAAGGGAAATATTACAAATAAGCAAACCTATCTGTTTACCCAGTCATATCCTATAGTGTTTGGGCAAGTATTTTGTTATTACCGCTATAATTGGTTATTACTGGATGATAAATGTATCCAATATAAATCAAATAGAATTCAACATTTGTTGGACATTATTATTATTATTATTATTATTATTATTATTATTATTGGTTACAGACCCAAAATATCTATAATGAATTGTTTTATCCCTTAAAGAAAAGTCCCTGTCATACAGCAAAGTCTATTCTTGATGTTTGTGAGTAATCTGGATTAAATTAGTATAGCAAAAGTTCACTATTTGAATAAGACAAACATGTCATAGGGTTCACAAAATAGTTTGTATTCCAGATACAGATTATTAAGTACCAAATGAAATCACTATAAATTCTCAAGATGCATTCAAAGTTCAAATGAGGCCTTTCTCTTTAACATACATGGAAACAGAGCTCCACTCTGAAAGGGAAAAGCTGTATCATCATCAATATCGTCATCATCCAATTTGTTGTCCTAGCAGAAAAAAAACCAACAGAACATATCACAGATGTATCTCATCACCTCTCCAGTGGTTCATGGCAGCATACATGGCTTTCCCATTTTATTGTCATTACAACCAAATGGGGTAGTCCAGTCTGAAAATTCAAGCTGAGCATCGTGGCTGGGTGGGGGATTTGAACCCCACTCTCTCTCATCTAACTCTTAACATTCTGTTAAGTATACCACAATGCTTCTGCACATGAGTTTTATAATTTATATTGTATGGATGTTCATGCTTGGATATCTCTAGGATAGAAAATATCACAAGAAGGGGAGCTGATTGCTCTGTGGAAAATCCCTATGCTCCTCAAACAGCTTGTTTTCATCCATGGGATGATATGTCACACACTGCCACATAGAAAAACATCTTCAAGATGATAGCAAAACATGTTGATCACCTTCTTCTTAACCCAGTGAAGCCAGTCGCTCCAGCTATAATTCAGTGGGTTGACTTTTGTGTTAGTCAGCCATATCACAGCTTTCATTTGGGTGGTTTTATAAGGATTTTTAAAGGCTATTAGGGTTTCATGAGCTGGGGAGAGCTACTAAAATTGAATTTCCCCCTAGCCAATATGATGTGGACGACATGTAATCAGTCATTTGATCACTGGTGCATTATCTAGAGTGATAGGGATGTTCCTTCTGGTGGTGTGCTGCTTGTACATCTTCAAGAGAGGGGAAAAAGTGATTTACTATCTGCTTGTAAGCAAGCAGCTTTATAGAAAACTTGATCTAACCCTATTCCTGTTGAGACTAAAAAACAATCTTGTGCTGTTTCCCCCCCTCTCCATCGCAAAGCTCTTCTGCCTGATAAATCACAGATAGTGTTCCACTCTGCAGAATTAAAAACATGTTTTAGAGGCACCACCTACACTCAGACAAAACTGATAAAATCTTTGCTCTACCAGGTAGCAATCAAAATGCCTCAGACTTGGGGATTCATGTCATTTTTTTTAAGGCTATGGAATATTGCCCTCTTTTTACATCTCTTGTCACCAATGTCTGTCAAGACAAAAGGAAAAGACAAAGAGGTCCACCTGTTAATTAAAACGCAAATCCTGTGGTAAGCCAAGCGACAGATGTAGAAGTGCCTGTCACCACTTAGGTCTGTTTATGAATTATGGAAATAGACATACATCTGTATACTGTATGTAGTTACAGATATTCTCCAGGACATATGAGAAAGAACTTCTTCTTTTTTTGATGACATGTACAAATTACAGAGAGCCTTAATCTCTCCAATGTAACAATGAATGCTTTTAGCATCCCTCGCTAATCTCAGCTCATTCTGAGCTTTAGCCTTCCTGACGCCATTTGGGCACTTCTGCGCCACTTGTCTGTACTCTTCTTTTGTAGCCTGGCCTTCCTTCCACTTCCTATATGTATCCCTTTTTGTTTTCAGGTCATCTCTAAGCTTTTTGTGGAGCCACATTGGTTTCCTCTGTTGTCTTCTATCTTTTCTCCTTGTTGGAATTGTTTGTAACTGTGCCTTTAAAATTTCCTTTTTTAAATACTCCCACCCTTCCTGCACTCCTTTTCTCATTAGGCTCATTTGCCACGAGACCTTACTTATCATAGTTCTGAGTTTATTAAAATCAGCTTTCCTAAAATCCAGAGTACGTGTATGGCTACACTCAACTTTTGTCTCCTTCATAATCAAGAATTCAAGTATGACGTGGTCACTTTTCCCCAGAGTTCCTGTAACTGCCACTTTATCCACTAAGTCATCCCTATTGGTCAATATCAAGTCAAGAATTGCTGATCCTCTAGTTCCTTCCTCCACTTTCTCTAGGAGAAAGTTATCACCCACACATGTCAGGAATTTCTTGGAAGGGCCACTTTTGGCAGTATTGGTCTCCCAACAGATATCAGGGTAATTGAAGTCCCCCATCACTACTACATCACACTTCCTTGAAACACTGGCAATTTGTTTCTCAAAAGTTTCATCCTCGTCTTCTCCTTGATTGGGTGGTCGATAGTAGACTCCGATTATCATGTTCTTTTTATTCCTTGCCCCATTTATTTTAATCCAGATGCTCTCGATGGGGCTCCCAGTCTGATCTGCCTGTATTTCTGTGTAGGGATAGGTATTTTTAACATATAGTGCAACTCCACCTCCCTTTCTATTTCTTCTGTTCTTTTTGAACAAGTTATATCCTTCAATTGCTATATTCCAGTCATGGGAGTCATCCCACCAAGTTTCAGTTATACCTATCAAGTCGTATTTGCCTTCATGTAATAAGAGTTCAAGTTCATTCTGTTTGTTTCCCATGCTCTGGGCATTAGTATATAGACATCAAAGACCATGTGTTTTATAGTCTGGCTTTGTTCCTACATTGTTGCGGACACTATTTTGGGGCACTATTGGAGCTGTTCTCTGTACTTTGGTGCCTTGGCCTTCATCCATTGTTGCCTCGAGGTTTACGTCTCCCGCCCCCGTAAGATTCAGTTTAAAGCCCTCCTGATCAAGTTCCTCATGCTGTAGCCGAACACATTCTTTCCAGCCCTTGTGAGGTGCAACCCATCCCTTGCCAGCAGTCCATGTTCCAAGTAGCGTAGCCCATGGTCCCAGAATCCAAAATTCACACGTCGGCACCACCTTCGTAGCCAGTCGTTCATCCGGAGTATTTTTCTTTCCCTTTCTAATCCTCTTCCAAGAACCGGGAGGGTGGATGAGAAAATGACCTGGGCCCCAAAGTTCTTCAGTTTCCTTCCCAGAGCTTCATAGTCTGAAATGATTTCTTCGTAGCTCTGCTTGGCGACATCATTTGTTCCCACATGGATGAGAAGAAAGGGGTATGTGTCCGTGGACTTTATGAGTTTCGGTAACCCTTCAGTCACATCTCTAATCTGTGCTCCAGGGAGACAGCACACCTGGCGAGTCCATGGGTCTTCACGACATACTTGGGTTTCAATCCCACACAGCAGGGAGTCTCCCACAACGACTACTCTTCTCTTCTTCTTGGTTGACCTACCTTCTGCCTCTTGTTCATTGTTGCACGGTGTCTGCTGTACTTCTTCCTCTGCAAACTGTCCTTCAGACCCATCCTCCAGAAGCTGAAAGCGTTTGCTTAGCTCTAATGGTTCCACTGGTGCAGAATGCCTTCTAGTTCTACTGCTCCTAACTGTCACTCTTTTCCAGAGAGTTTCCTCTTCATTGGCTTTCCTCCCCTCAGCATACTCCACTTCTGCTTCAGCTGGCTGTTGCTCTTCAATCTCATGTGCTTCTTGTTGCTGTTGCAGTTCCACTGTTCGGTCTAAGAACTCCTCGTCTTCTCTTATTCTTTGGAGGGTAGACACTCGCCGCTCAAGTCCTCTCACTTTTTCTTCCAAAAGTGCCACCAGCTTGCACTTGTTGCAGGTATACGCCATGTTGAGCTCAGGCAGAAACACAAACATTGCACACCCTTTGCAGGTCACCACCTCGAGGGGCTCCTTTCCATCCATATTGTCTATTTCTGCTTTGTTTTTTCCTTTCTGTTTATAGTGGAATTGCCTTTATTTTGTCCTGTCCTCTCTGAAGGTACACAACTATATGAGTATGTCTTAAGGGAAAATAAGATTTTTTGGTTGGGTTTTTTTTTTTTTTTTTTTTGTGGGTGGGTGGGTTTCTCTTTATGTTTTTCTTTGTATTTCCCCCCCTCTTTTTTTCCTTAGAGGCCTCCTCCTTGGTCTCCTCTTCCCCCACACTCCCCCTGTCAAACTCCTGTTTGCTCTTCCTGTTAGCTCGCTCTCTGTTCGCTCGCTCTCTGGGAACTGGCTTACTTTTGTAGCTTCTACTTGATCTGGGCCAGCTGCTCTTCCCTGCTACTGCTCAGCTCCAAGTCAGGAAACAGTCTGTGCGCCGACGGCAGCGGAGCCAGGGATGGGGGCTTACCTGTGTCTGTCGCAGTCAATTGTGGGCTTCAATTGAGGCCACAGCTTCAAGCTGGAAGAGGCCACGGCCTCTTCTGGCTTCAAGATGGGGCCTCAATTGAAGCCCATGACGGACACAGGTAAGGGGGTGGGGGGAGCTGGGCTTATCGTACCCCATTTCCCCCCCATTTCCCACTTACCTGCCTCCGCGATCCACCACAGAGGCAAGTAGGGAAGGGGGGCAAAATCCCAATCCGCCCCTCCGGATCTCACTCCGTGAAGTTCCAGATTGGGCCATGAAGCAGTTCGGGGTCTGTGCACAGCCCTAGTTTTTGCACCTTGTGTTGGGTCAGTGGGAGAGACTGGGAATTCTATTGGCGCTGCTCAACAGTCTCTCTACCTGAACTGATGGAGGTGGTCTCAGGTGTGCTGTTGAGGTCCCCCAGACTCTTGGTTCTGGGAGATGTCAACATTCATGCAAAGGCCATCTTGTCCAGGGCAGCTCAGGGTTTCATGGTCTCCATGAAAACCATGGGAGTGTCACAACATGTCATCAACCCAACACGTCATTAACCCACTGGGCATAACCAAGACTTGGGTTTGTTTGTTTTTCAAGTTGGACATGGAGATGGTGTTCTGAAGGTGGGAGGCTTTGAATAAGACCATTTGTCATGATTAGTTCATTGTTGTGGTTTAGACTTACAACAGCTTTCCCCCTCTGCATGGGTTGGAGGATATATTAAGATGATCTGCCAGTAGAGGCTAATGGATTCAAGTGGTTTCCAGAGGACTCTGGGGAGCAGTAATTTCTGACTGATACAGCTGTCTCTCCTGTTGAAACCCTAGTCAATCTGTGGAATGATGAAATCACCTAGACAGTTGACACAATAGCTCTTGAGCCCCTCTCCACAGTAGAGCTCATGTGGCTCTGTGGAATACTCCAGAGTTGAAAGCAATGAAGGAAAATTTCTTTTCCAACTGACACTCAATATCACATGACTCCCAGAGGCTGCTGTACATGTTCAGCCCTCATTTGGGGTTTGAGACTTTTGTGTTGGTTTTTTTAATTTTATTTTTTGTATTTTTACATATCTTGCAGTTCACTCAAACATGCTGTTAGCTCACTCCTGTTTTTCAGTGGTCCCTTTTTTACTCAAATTCTATTGATACACGTACAGCTGAATTTGCTATTAGAGAGTAATTAAGTAAGGTACAAAAAGGCAGGTGGAATGAACTAAGGGAGAAGGGAGAGGAAGGACTAGACAGAGAATGAAGCCAGAATGATGCAGGAAGAAATTTACCTCCCCAGTCCTTCTTACACAATTGTAAATTCTCCATTTTAATGGCAAATCCAGTGGTACATTTTTCCTTCCTAGTTCCCATGCAACCAATGCCGTAAGTAAGATTTGGGCAGCATTTAAGAGACAGGTCCATTAGTTGCAGAATCTGCATTCTCATGGAAGGAAAGTAAGAAGATATGAAACTCCTTTTTTGTTTTGTTTTGTTCAGCATATCTGTTTCTGTGGTTTTTGGCTCCAGTTGTTAAAGCTTCTTGTCTTAGTGGCATTTCAGCTCCTTTGCCTGCAGGTGTGCATTGTGCCTCCCTTGGCTGGCTGATGAGTAGCAGATGGTAGAAAAAGGCATCCATTTATTTTTTGGAGTCTTGACATCTCTGTCCTCATTCTTCCTGGTGCCAGCTTTTGTTAGAATGAAAATGAAGTGGTAGCCCTAGGTGTTAAGGAACTGTAATCACAAGTAATGTAGGCCTGAGAGAACACACTAGTGGAGTAAACACACGCCCACCAGCTAGATCTTTATTAAAGTCTACAGGGTTTAAGGGTAGACCATCTGGTGCTCTCCAGTTGTTTTGGACTACAACTTCTATCATCCCTGGCTATAAACGATTAAGTTTTGTGAATGTGTGCTTCCATCTGTATTAACAACTAGTAACTTAGGCTGGTATCCAATGGGACACTTATGCCCTTGCCAATTCTCCTGCGCCCCACTGGTTCCTTTACAAAAGCAGCCTCTACCGGTTGCACAATGGCAATATAGTACTTCTGGGGGCAACCCAAAATGAGTGTTTCTGCTTATTTTAGGGCTTTGTCTAGGAAGCACTAAGAGCTCCTTTAGATGGGGGATAGGGGTGGGGATTACGTTCCCTTACCATTGGCTCTGAAGCTGCATCCCTTCCACTTCTGCTATGAGCTACAATTACATGGAGGAAGAGAGTAGGAAGGGAAGTGACCATGTGGCCCATTCAGACTAATGTGGATGAAAGACTTGTAAATAAATGTAAATGTATTAATATATCTTTTTACTCCTGAATTCCTCACCCTAACCTAACAATGTTGCCTATGTTCATGTTTAGAGATATTAAGGACAAACTAGATATGATATTAATTGTGTTATTGCAAATATGGGTCTAACAGAATCAAAGAGTTGGAGGAGGCCTCGTAGGCCATCCAGTCCAAATCTATACTCAGTGCAGAAAATCCAGGGCTAGAGCATCCCAATAGACACTGTTCAGCCTCTACTCGAAGACTTCCAAAATGGGATAGGTTTCCATGCTTCTAGACAATTGGTTCAATTGTTAAACTGTTCTTACTAATTTTTGAACAGTTCAGTGCATAAAGTCCTGCTAGTTTGATCATCATGTGTCATGTCCCCTACTTGAGGAGTCCTCCTCAGAGGAGGAGCTAGAGGCCCCAGAAGCCCAGGGTGCCCAAAGACCACCATCAGACCCACAGGAGCCTGAGCCCTTGGGGGAGGTAGTTGCAGGACCATCCCTGCCAGGAGAAAGGGACTCTGCCTCTGAGGCAGAGGCTGAGCATCCCCCTGACCCCCGGGAGCAATATCGCCTCAAGTGACTGGCAAGTAAGGCTCCTGTGCCATGGAGTGCTCGTCTGCAGAAAACGTCTCCCCAGGGAGAAAGGCTCTGAAGGCAGAACTTTGATTACTGCAGCTGACCTCTGGTTGGGATCCAACAGGCTTTGGGTTTAAATGCCTGCATTTGGAACCAGCAAGTGTTGGAACAACTTTGGTCCATCATGCCTTGTACCTTGTTTCCTGAACCTTGCCTTGCCTGATACCCTGTCTACTGACCTTTTGGACTGCCTACCAACTCAGCCTCTGGACTGTGTAAAGTACTGACTGTTTATGGTGTTTTGACCTTTGCCTGTTATTGTGACTACTCCTGTTTGCCTGACCCTCTTGACTGATTGACTGCATGTGCTCTGACCTTGGCTTGGATTGATCATCCCTCTGTATATACTTGATCTGCACCTAGAGCATCCTACAGCCCAAGCAGGATATCATGTGAATATGGAACTGCAATGCATATGACTTCTCATCTAGTGAGGGGTTCATATATGGCTTTTCACTAGATTGGGGCAGTGATGTTCACTTTCTTTGTTGTCGTCTTTGATCAGCTGTGTTTGGTTTACAGCCCTTGTGCGCGGGATTCTTTCTGCGCACTTTCAGGGCCAGCATCGGAAAGGAACAGACAGAAGCTGGCAGTGCTGAGGGGATGCTGGCAGCTGCAGGGCGCTTGCAGATGCTGTGGCAAACCACGGAGGGTCTATTGTGGCCCTGATCACATGACCAGGTGGGCGATCCCCCAGGAACAGCAGTGGTGAGGCCATGAGAACCTGACACTCTAAGAGCCCTGTAAACTCCCTGGCAAGGCATGCTGGGAGTTGTAGGACTTTTTGACAGTCACACAAGGGCTGTGCATGATGTGGGGGTTGCTCTTTAAAATGGCCACCAAAGTCTCAGAATTCCAAGGCCAAATCTGAATTCGCACAGCCCTAATTTTATACTACTATACTTCTATGACTACTAGATATCATCAGCTGAGTAACTTCATCCATAATTAAGATAATGAAGCAGTCACTACCACTTGCTTTCTGACCAGGATGTAAGGAGTGACAGAGAGTTTGGATTTACATATGGATGCAATTGTGATTTCCAATTGTGATTTACATCAGGTAGATGACATCAGGTAGAGTCATGCAGCTTTTTAAATTGTTTAAAAATAATCTCCAAAAGCCACAGAGAGGCTGGTGGTAATCCCCAGCAGATGAGCAAAAACTGGCAGCAGACATATCAATATGGTGGTGGTGTTTTTTAAAAAAGCAGTCTTCTAAAATTAATTCAAATTCTTAACAGGGGGATAAAATTAACTTACCTCTTTAGACACAAGAAGCTTGTTTGGTGAAAAATGTAACTCACAAACTTTTTTTTATATTGGGTATTTGAGTTCTGTCATTCCTTTATGTGAAAACCTAAATCTATATGCATTTCAATAGCCACTTTTGTTCTTAGATTTAGGTTCTTTAATGTTCACTTCCAGCTAATTCTTATGAGAATAATTTAGCGCTGTTCATCACTTTGGATCTGAATCCTAAATCCTAGGCAAATCAGGGTGATTTGGAGGGCTTTGAAACAGATTTGAAGTGAATCAATCAAAACAGATCCGAATCAGTCTGAAGTGAATTGGCATGGTCTGAATTGATTCAGATTGATTCAGACATTTTTTTCAAGCACAGACAGCTTGTCTGGGCTTGCAACTTTTTTTTGTTGAGTGTGAAGGGGGAGGGGGAGTTTGGAGGGGGAAATTGGCTGTTAAGTGACAACTTCATCCCCCAATCTTCCTGAAGTCTTCCAATTCTCTCCAGCAGCCTCCATTGCATCAATCTGTCTGGAATTGGGAAGACATGAACACCTCCACAGTGTAAAGTTTCCAAATTTTATGTTTGTATCATGAAAAATGAAAAACTTATAGCACTTTGCTTTGAGTAGTTTCTCTTAAAAAGGGGCAAAATTTACCAGTTTATTGCACCAATATCCCGCACCAATCTGTATGAAATTTGGCAGACATGATAATCTCCCACAGCATCTATAAAGTCTCCAAATTTCATGTTTGTATCATGAAAATGAAAAAGTTATAGGCGTTTCTTTTTTGCAATGTAAGTCTATGGGAAAATGAGAAGTCCAAATCTCGATTCAGAAATCCAAATCTCGATTTGGATTCGGATCCAAAGCATATTGAAACAGGTCCAAATCAGTCCAAAGTGAATGAATCAGGCGGTCTGTGCATAGCCCTAGAATAATTATTTTCCTGGATGTGTATATGTATGTGATTCTTTGGAGAGGTTTATTTTAACTGCTTGAAGGTCTATGGATTTATTTATTTATTTTCAAATCCAGACAGAGTAAAAGACTGATGCATTCAAATGAGCATATTTAGTTTTCAGTACCATGGACAGCCCTGGAGAGTGTGGCATTCTGTGGGACGGAGGACATTTCCAGATATTTTGGGGATAAACAGTTTAGGTGTGCATGTGTGTTCATGTTGAAAAGAATTCCTTTTTAAATATGCGTAAGTTAGAATGAGATTCCTATCTGGAGTGTATACAGTTTACATAAGATGAGAAATTCAGCAGAGAGAGAGAGAGCAGTGAAATTCAGGGACAGGTTGTCAAATGTGTAATGGGGATGAGACAGAGGAAAGTGAAGTAGCAGTGAAGGTATGAACAAGATGAGTCTATTCAGGAAAAATATATACATGCAGAGATCTTGAGGGAGTGACCTGAAGGTGATGGACGTACCTTGGGGAACACAGATGGAGAATCTGTTTCAGTGATAGGGGCAGTATGGCAGGAAGCACAGAGAAGGCGAATGTGATATGTATTATTTATTTATTTGAAGAATTTATCACCTGCATCTTAATTAAAAATATATATTAGGGCAGCATACATAACAATTTTAAATCTGCAATGCTGTTAAAAAATGTCAAACATTAAACAATACCATATAAAATTGAATGGAATCTGAAAATCCAATAACTTAAATACCTGGACACATAAAAAATAGCAGGTATGCCTCTCTCAGGAGAGTGCCGTCCTAGAGAAGAGCCCCTCTTTTCTACATGCATAATGTAAATCTCCCCTTCTGATGATCTTAATGCATGAGCAGATTGGCATGGGAGGAAGCGCTCCTTCTGATATTTGGCTCCCACACCATTTAGGCCTTTAAAGCTAAACAGCAGCATCTTGAATTGGATGTGGCAGCAAATAGGTAACCAATGTAGTTTCTTCAGAATTGATGTAACCTGGCTCCATCTAGACAGGCACAAGTTGAGCAGGCAAATTCTGGAATCACCTCAAGAGATGAACTTACCAAAGCTGGAGAAAGGTTCCCTGAGCCACGTAGGCCACTTTGTCCTCTAGTGATAATGTTAGATCAAGAAGAGTCCACAAGCTGCACACCTGCTCCTTTTGTGGTAGTGCAACCCCATCCAGAATAGGCAATACACCAACTTCCTGGACTGGGAATCAGCAACCTACAGCACACCCCTCTGTTCAGTATTCAGCTTCTGTTTCCTGGCCCTCAACCCACTCATTACTAAGTCCAGACAGCAGTCCAGCACCTCCACAGGCTCATCTGACCCTGAGGACAAAGAGAAATAGAGCTGGGTGTCCTTGGATACCATAGGGCCATGAAATTCCCCAGTACTATTTTCTGAAACTGACCATCTGGATAAGAATGGAACCATTGCATCACCACATCTCCCAACCCACAGATTTGGTCCGGGAAGATTCCGTGGTTGATGATAGGAACAGAGGAAACTGTGTTATACTGAGTCAGACCACTGTTCCATCTAGTTTGGTATTGCTGACACAGACTTGTAGCAGTGGTTTTCCAGGGTTTCAATCAAGAATGTGCAGCAAGTCTCAAATTTTAGGCCTCAAATACTTTATTCATAGTTGATATGACTCAAATATTCCCCTTTTCATTCTCTGGCTATATAATCAACTGTGGGTTTTCCCCACCCCCAACTCCACTTTTGCACAATGGTAAATACCAGGTTCTCTCCCTTTTTAAAAAAGTATTTTGTACCACATTTTTTTATATCAAGGCTGTGAATTTTCCATACCAAGGCTGTGAAGACCAAGACTGCAATTATTGAAGCAAAAAAATCTCAAGGGATCTGGAGGTTTAAATTAGAAGTTATTGGGAGGCCTCATGAAAGCTGCATTCTCTCTGCCTCCCACTTTCAATATGGAAATAATTATGGCCAGCTGTAATGTGTTGCTGCAAAATATATTAAGGCAATAATATATAGGAAGAGCTTTGAATATGTCAGAAAAATGGTTTGATATATAAATACTAAGTAGGCTGGTGGCGTGGAAACGTGGTTGCTTTATATACTCTGGTGGAGAATCTATTTTAATCATTGTGGACAATATTCATAAAGTTCTGTTTTTAGCCATTTTAAAACAGGTTTGTGGACCAATTTGGGTTGAAAATAGGATAGAAATACCTTAAATACAAACACGCATATCTATATCACCATTCCGAAAAGAATGGAATGCCGTCATGAAGACCGTCGGTGGTGGGCCTTCTCTGAGGTGGCACCCAGCCTCTGGAAAACCCTTCCTTGTGAGGTTTGGAAGGTGGAAAATGTACACCTTTTAAAGACTTCCTAAAAACATACCTTTTCACACAGGCTTCCCCTGGATTTTAACTTAGCTGGTTTTTATGTTGACTTTTTAACTTTTAATGTTTTAAATTTATCTATACTTGTTATATTTTATGGTTTTTAATTGTGCATTGCCCAGAGAGTTTTGTCTGATGGGCACTATAAAAATGTAATAAATAAAATAAAATAAATATTAAAAAGATCAAATCTAGCAACACAATGAATGTATGCTGTTGCCTAGTAGTAGTAGACACTTTATTGTTTAGAGCCATAGGCCACCACAATATTCAAGAGGCATCTGGACAATCATCTGTCAGGGATGCTTTATGGTGGATTCCTGCATTGAGCAGGGGGTTGGACTCGATGGCCTTGTAGGCCCCTTCCAACTCTGCTATTCTATGATTCTATGATACATGAAGAGAAAAAAGAAAACAACAACAGTACAGGACAATCACATGTTTATCTATACAGAAAGACATATATCCCACAAGGTCAAAATCACCCCCCATAACCTGTTTGGGATTTGGGATGTATTTTACTTGCTGCCAAGGCAAATTTTGCTACTTGGGCAGTGATAAAAAACATCAGTGCCAGAAGAAAGAACACATATCTGTTCTAAGATGGATCTATTTGTCAGGCACTGGAGAATCATAGCAAGAAATTTATGCCTAGGATGGTCATAGAAAGGGCATCTTAGTAAGTAGTGGAAAACATCCTCAACCTCCTCAGACCCACTGGACTGGAGTACTACCCTCCAAAAAAGCAAAGGGCAGTCAGAGTTATAAAGTACCTCTTCAGACCAAATTACACTTTATATAATGTGTTCCTATAGTGAAATGCTTTAAGAGTGGTGACTTCAGATAAAACATTTGAAGCTGCCTTAGATGGAGTCAGACCTTGGCCCATCTAATCCAGTGTTGTTTTGTCTGGAAAGAAGCTCTCCAAGGCCTCAAAGAGTTTTTTCCCAACACTGCTAAGATCTTTTCACTCACAGTGCTGTGGAGAGAATGTAGACCTTAGGACTGTGTATCATGTGGGCAATTACCAAACTGTGGCCTCTCTCTAAATCAGTGGTGGGGTACATGTTGCAGGTGAGAGGCCAAATTACCTCCCACACTGTTGTCCACATGCTGGATGATATTAGTGATCATGGCCACCCTTGCTAACATATTAATTCCACCCTGTCCACTTCGCCTTGATCCATGCTGAGAAATGCATGGAGTTCCTCAGCCCAGAGAAAGGGACATGGCCAGCTGTGCCTTCCACCACCAACTAAGTTCCCTGCCTTGCACACCATGTGTTGTCACCATGGGGGAAGCACACAGCACCCAAATGAACTTGGACGATGCTGGAAAGACCAGCTGCTCCTTCCAGTGCTGGCTGAGTCCCCTGCCACCTACATTATCTGTGACTTGAGATAACAGTGACACTATCCCTCCCCTGAGCACAAACTGGGAGGATTAGCGGCATGCAGAGGAATGCCTGCTCTTATCACCAATCACAGATTGGTGATAACAGCAAGGTTCCTCCATGGGCAAACATGAAGGTCCCTGGAGGAATCTAAGGTGGCACTGAAGGCTGGTTTAGGCTCACAGTCTGGAGGTTCCACATCCTTGCTTTAAACATACACTATTAGATTAAATCAGAATTAGGTGTGTCCTTAGATCTATGGACTCAGGATTACCGCCTTCTAATTATCCCATTGATTCTATATTTGATGTAAGTTAATTTGTTTCACTGGAAGTTATGTGCTTAGGATCTGTTCACAGAAGCTGAACAGAGTCCCTTTGATCTAATCTTTTGCTCTGCAAACCATTTTGTTTTATGTCCATGTCTGAGCACATGGATGTTCGAAATAATACACAGCTACTTTTTCTGCCATTTGCTTTTACTGGGAAGAAATATCACAAAGCACAAGCCGTATTTTTTCTTTCTAATCTTATCTGCCCCTTGGTGAGACTCCTTTGCATAAGTTTCCTCTGCCTCAGCATGATATGCCGACATCTGTTATAACCTGTTTGGACTTAATAAGACCTTTTTAATAACATGATGACTCTGTATTTCCATATGGCACTTTAAATTGACTTCATTAAAATCTGTGACATTAAACTGTGGAGAGGTGCTGAATTCTTGAGAAAACAATGGCCTAACTTTACTCTAGTTATATTTTTGGTAAATTACTTCAAATTATATATTATAGGCAATAAGAGATACTAGCTTTTGCATGTTGAAATATTCCCCTGTAATCTACCTATCTATATAGTCTATAGTTAATAATTAGCTGTTCCTGAAAATAGCAGTTTGGAAAGTGTGAGTGTATGTGTGTGTGTGTGTGTGTGTGTGTGTGTGTGTGTGTGTGTGTGTGTGAGAGAGAGAGAGAGAGAGAGAGAGAGAGAGAGGAATTCAGTGGCATATATGCAACTTTTTCTAATACTTGTATTTTTTGTATGCAACTTTTCCTAATATACACATTTTTCTATGTAGCTTCCCCTATTATTTGTATGCATTTTATGCATACTCTGTTTGTTGAGAACTGCACAGCAAACTTTGAAAAAGCACACAATCTGACGGACAACTTTGGTACTGATCTGCTGATTAGTCCAGGATGTTCAAATTAGGTGTATTCACTTTAAAATGAGGATCAAGTGGAATTTTCCCCATACCTACTCTACATACTTGCAAAAGAAATGGTCTATTGAGAGGGAGTCTGAATTTGCATTTGTTGCATTTATATCCCACCTTTTCCCCCCAAGGAACCCAAGATGGTGCACATGTGTGGAATATTGCATGAAATTGATCTTTTTAGAGCAATTACTACTATTTTAAACTCAATTTTTGGATTTTATCATAGTGTGTTGAATTGCTCTTGTTTTTATAGATGGGAAGAGTTAAAATGTGATAGAACACGAGAACCTGCAATCACATAATCATGTCTTTTGGGATTTCTGTCACATCTGGCTCTTTCTGAGATGCATAACAGGCTAAAGGTGGGGGGCACTAGCCAGAAAATTGCATGTGATGAGTGGGTCATCTGAATCCTCCCTAATTGTACTTGCACAGCCCTGGCTCTTTTGACTTCATGGTGTGTGTCCAAATGAAGGTGGAGAAACTGAATTCAATTTCACACATAATAAAACTGACAGATATTGGTTGAGCAATCTGGTTCCTGAGGCAGACTTTTAAGGTCTTGTTAAAGTGAACAGTAACAAATGCAGGGCAAGATAGTTATTAGTTGGTGGTGTGTTGGCATAGACTTTCCTCTTTAACATCTCCTAATAAATAACTGATTGTACATGTTTATAAATTTGATTGCAGGAATTCCCTATTTGTCTCAGGGCTCATTCACACCCACATCTTCATTACTTGATGAATACATTATCAAGTGATGCCTTGCATATATTGATGGGTCGTCAAAGATAGAACGTTCATATCACTTGAAATGCAAAGCCTTTCAACAGAGTCAACCACTAGCTGGATTGCTGCAGTGTGACGCAACTCAAGTGATCCCTTCTACAGATTGGAAGGGTCTTGCTTGATCATGGCCAATAAGATTTGTCATTATATTGAAATATAACAGCCATCTTCATAAGTAAGTTTATAATCATTGCTCCCTCTAATAATTTACTCAGTGCCTCTGGGCCAACAAGACTGAACCAAAGTGGGGCTCCCATGATGAAACTTGAGGTACGCAGAAGGATAAAAAGCCCCAGCCCCCCTTTGGGCATTTCATTTTTCCATCCTTCAGCAAAGCCATAGATCTGGGGCCTTCAGAATAGCATTGAACTGATTATTGTTCTATTGAATTCGCCATTGTTCTATTGAGCTAAAGTTTGATAAATGTTTAACAAGAGGAACGCCACATCCTAAGCCCTTCATTCTAATTACCAAACTAATTACTTGTTTTCCGCTTTCATTGCATGAAAAAAAAAGATTGGACACAGTCGACCTCTTTACATGAGTCCTTTAATTTACTTCATCTTTTGAAGTATTTAAATTAACTTGATTTTTTCAAAAAGGAGGTATAGTATAATTTGGGACGTTCATCTTCTGCCTAAATAATAAGATTGCAAACAAGGCAATCATCTGTACATTACAGCTGCTTTTCACTGTGGCATCTAGAGAAGTATGTAAAAGGTTTATGCTCTTGTTTGCATGGCAGAGAGCACCATGCAAACAAAAAGAAGCCCACATGTACTCATGCAGAGGTACTCATCATTTCCTTCACAATTCAAATTACATTCCCAGGCCAGAGAAATATAATCACATCTCATTTGAATTGAAATCAATGGGGCAAGCAGCTCAATCTGAAGCATGTTCACTCAGAAGTAAGTGCAATTGACTTCTGTGGGGTTTATTCACTCGGGAGTGGGCTCAAGATTGCAGCCTTAAGCAACTCCACCTTCCCTTTGATTTCAGAAGAATTTAGTGTGCTTATCTTGTTGTAACTTGTACATAATAATGACATGGCAGTGGGCCTGTTCAGACAACATGCTAAGCCATGATTAAGCTGCTAACCCTTTTGCAGCAATAGGTTAGTACGCATGTTTAAATCATGGTTATGTAGCTACCATGGTTAGGAAGGGTTCACATGACATACTAAGTCATGGTTCACATGGCCTGCTAAGCCATAATGTTTAGCTCAAAGTGCTTAACCACCATGGCTTAGTGTGTCATCTGAACTGTTTTGTTTTATTTTGTACAGCGCCATGAATGTTGATGGCGCATTATAAATAAATATTATAATTATTATTAATAATATATATGCAGGCTTTTCTATTTTCTTATATGTGATGGTATCCTTCCACATGAGCAAAGACATCTCCAACTCTTCACCTCCTTTGATCAGACCTCTGGATTATGACCAACATGTATACTAAAGCTGGACAATATAAAGGGTAGTTTTGGTGTGTTCCCCCCCCCCCAATCCAGCTTAGAAGGGTATTAAAAACTTCTCTTGTATTGTGCTATTTTACATGCAAAAATATCAGCCCTTGTCCATTTCACACCAATGTATTTCACACTACACACAGTGGCATAGTCCAGATAAGTACACCAGGAAGATGCATTTCTGGCTTCTCTGACTAATACCCTCACATCTCATGAGTCACCACACATACAACTTTCTTTTACCAACTGAGATTCAACACTTTTGAATAGTCATTTCACACATTCTGCTCCAGTCAACAGGTATGTCAAGGTGCGCCCTGTTCCCTTGCAGCCTGCAACTGACTGCACTATCTTGCTTCCTGTGCCTTGTGAGCAGAATTTTGCTGGGGTGGGAGAAGTTGAGGTGAGTGCTAGAGAGGAATGAGAGAAAAAGAGAGAGAGAGAGAGAGAGAGAGAGAGAGAGAGAGAGAGATGGGGGTGTCTATATGACACAGCTTTGGTAGCTGATTCCCTCAAATCCCTGCAGCATCACTGCTGCGAGGTGAAATTGATAGTTACATGTCAGGAGGGAACATGGGTTATCCAAACAGGAAAAACTGCAGCACCAGCAGCCATTTGGCTTAAGCCTGCCCCCTGCCCTGTGTTCCTATGCTTACCCTGCTCTTGGATAATAGAATCATAGAATAGTAGAGTTGGGCCTATAAGACCATCGAGTCCAACCCCCTGCTCAATGCAGGAATCCCATGGGGGATTCGCCCATAACGGTGTCTACTTGCCAAAACAAACTGAGGCCACCACTGACAGAAGAAGAACATGGTGACTTCAGAGTAACTGAAAAAGTTGTGGTAGAATGACAGTGCAAAAAAGTGCAGTTTCCGGGGGAAAGCCTGATGTGGCTGCAAGTTGGCGTTTCTGGTATATAAACAATGCAGCACCACTGTGCAGCCACGGCGGGGTATACAGGTCATATTGAAAAGCCTATGCATGGACGGAGGCAGAGTTGAAATTGACAGTAAACAGTCCAGCCCTTAAACAGCAAGCTTGTCATTCTTTTACCATTCTAACATATTCATGAATTATGTCTTTTCATTACCTTTGGGATCCATTTTGAATGTAATTTTTAATTTAATATTGACTTGAGACACTCCCCCATAAAAAATACTTCTGCCCTCCCCCCACTGTGCCATTGGGAAGGTCCTTTTGTCACCATTTTTGTCTCAGTAAAAGGAAAGGAGCAAAATAAAATCTGCTGAAATTTGCTGATAAATTCTCTGTGTAGCAGCTTTTGTTTCTGTCTGTTGTTGTTGTTTTTAAACCACCGGGCACTGTGAAAGCACGTAACACAATAGATTCGTTTCAAGTTCAGGTGAGACCAGCAGGTTAATTAATCTCTTACAACAGTATTGAATGATCTTCTGGCATTGGAAGCAGAAGAAAATCAGGTTAGTGAAATAGGAAATGAAATGTGAAAATGATCACAGAACGCTTTCTTTTTCCTCAATGAGGAAATAATGTTTACATCACTGGAGTTTTAACACTTGAGACCAAAAGCTTATTAGTACGTTTTTATTTTTTGAAACTTCATTCTAATTATACCAGTTGCCATACCAACATTGAAAGGTGGTTGCATCATTTTTAGAAATGTCTCTTATACAAAGCATGGTGCGTTTCCTAAAAAAGTAGTCTGCTCATATATTTTTTGCCAAAGGACACAGCTTTTTATTTTTGTTTTTATAAGCACATTAAGGAAGAACTTTCAACAGTAAAGAATGAAAGTGAATGAATAACCCTTTGTGGGGTTTTATTTAGCATGTCCTCCTGCTGTTACCAATTTGATTTGCTCTTCTGGTATCCAGGCAATTATATATCCAAATAAACAGCAAATAAATAGCTTTTTATATTGTCTGAATGGATTCCCCCTGTATATGGGATATAGCATTGTAAGCACAAGTAAAATTTGTGATTAATAAATTATTTTTCCATATAGAATATGGCTAGCATTTCTGACAGAAAATTAAGTTTTCTTTTGTCATGAAAAGATGTTTAAGGGCCCTCCTAAATGGCTGCATATACATAGGCAAGACAGCAAGCATTGACATTCGGGCTACCTCTGCAAGGCTGAGGGCAAAAGTTTGGAGGTACGCCCCTGGACACTGATGGATTTCTCTTGGGGATTTTTCTGCAGGTTTAGCCAACGATCCAGCCAAGTCCCTGGTCTCTGCTTGGGATTACCTGGATTATTGATATTAAAATAATCTTGGGTGTAGGCTCTAGGATACAACAGCTCAAACCCTCACAGGCCCACTATAATGCACTGTATGTGGGGCCTTTAATGATGGTCTGGAAACTTCAGCTGGTGTGGAATATGCTTTTTTAGGTGTGGTGACCAGAACTGTACACAGTGTGGTTGCACCATAGATTTGTATAAAGGCAATATGATACTGGCCATTTTATTCTCAATTCCTTTTCTTATAATGCCTAACATGGAGTTTGCCTTCTTTATAGCAGCTGCACACTGGGTGGACATTTTCACCGAGCTGTCCACTACAATCCCAAGATCTCTTCCTTCTTCAGTCCCCGCCAGCTCAGTTATACTTCAAGTAGTTGAGTTTTCACTGACCTCTGCCCACACAGAAGTATATAATTTGTTTTGGATCACGGAACAAAAAAGACATTGAATATAAATCAGTAGAGATGCAACTCACATTTATTATACAGACCCCATTTTGTTTCTGAAGTATACTCCCCTGTGGCCAGAGCCACAGCAGTACTATTTGAACACCCTTACATACTAACATCTTTATGCATTATTCCTTGGGCATTTAATGTACTCCCTGTAAGCAATTGCATTCTATCACACTCTTATAATTTTGGTGTTTGCCATATTGGGATGCATGGAATTTTTTTGACTCTGAAATAGAAAAACTCCATAGAAAAAAAAAAGGAAAACAGATGATGAATTTACCAGGCGTAATTGCTTAAAAATATAAGCAAGGAATATGCTGTATTCCTATTCCATTCAGTTCAGAGTTTCTGCTTGGGTGCTAAATTTGCTCCTCCCTGGTTTCTCTTGGAGAGAATTCATATGTGTATATCACTTTTCTCTAGGACAGGATGAATATATCCCTTCTCCTTCCATATACCTAGGAGCCTTAACCTGCATTTTCTGCCATGAGAGAAGCAAGAAATAACTGTGCATTTGATGGCAGATTCATAGTAACTTTCCCCACAATATGTGATTTATTTCAGTCATTTTTTCTTAATTATATGTGACCAGAATGAGACATGCCATAGGGTCCAGCAAGGCAAAACTTCACCAATCAACAAATATTTGAAAGTAGACCTACATGCACTGCGAACAATAGATTTGCCCAATCCCCGATGTGTGGTGGAGAGACTGAGTGTATTTCAAATATGGTGCTGAGATCCATCATAATCTACTCTGGGATAACTAGAAAACAAGGTCATCTTGTGGCTTTTAAAAATCCAACCTGAGTAATCATGTATTTTCAGTGGGGATTTATGGGAATCATTGAGACAGGTGTCAGAGAGAGGTCTCCAGGTACTGGTAGACTGTAATGTACCTGCATGGAGCTGCCTTTGAAGACTGTTTGGAAGCTTCAGCTTGTGCAGAACGCAGCTGCCAAACTGTTTGTCAGGGTCAAACAGTGATTGGAGTGTCAAGTGATTTCTCCCTGATATTACACACACACACCCCCAATGGAACTTTGGTGAGAGTAAATTTTAACCCTCACCTTCAGAAGCACAGTGATCCCAATCCAAATCAGTGTCATGCATGCTTACACAAGAGTAAATAAAACTGTTGGGTTCAGCTACATGGTGCACAATTAATGTTGTATACTTTGGCTCTCAGGCAGTCTGGGTTGGAGAATGTATCATCCTGGCCTAGATTTGGGTCGAGTCTGTGACACCAGGGCAAATACAGTTGCTGCTTTTATGGGTTTCCTGCCCCCCGCCCCACAACTTCTGTTTTGTGAATTAGTGTTTGCTTGATTTACATACGTACAATTTATAGGCTGCCCTACAACAGACTTTCTCTAGGCTAAAAGACAAATAGGAAAAATATATAATAAGCACTATTACAAGAAAACAAGAAAATGCATCAAATGAAACACGGCTATGAAATAAAAAAAAGACCCATTGTAAAACAGAAAGCAGTGGAAAAAAACTTCCATATTACTAAGTAGAAAGAGGGAATGTATGGTTTTGAATGTATGAGTTTAAAAGACATCTTTACATTTCAGTTTGACGCATTGCTTGCAAATTCTTTAGTTCCATGTCTGAGTTAATCGCCCTTCAGTTTCAAATATTTTCTTATCGGGTATGTATGCATGCATGCTTTTGTGAATTAGGTAGGAAATTGCTCTTTTGCAAAGATGAGTTAAAGCTTTTTTGATAGCAGAAAATATTGACGGATGAACGCCATAATAGAATATGTCAATATTTTTGATTGGTTCATCTTGATAGAGTCAACATTACTGTACACTGCCTCCATAAAAAAAAGGAAGGGTTGTTTGTGTGCACACTGTAAAGAACTAGCAATCAAAGCACTATTATTCACAGTGGAATGGAACAAAATACAGAATAATTCATATAAATGGCACTTGAAAGCAACATAGTTCTTACCAAGCTTAAAAAACACACACATTTTTTACCACCTGCTTATCTAATGACAGCTGTTGCTTAAGACTTGTCTGAACTTGCAGTGTTAGTAGAAGCAAGTATTTAAACTGATACAGCCTTAATGCCTGACCAGGCTAGTTGGCAATGAGGGTAAAATTGATGGGAAATGAACAGTAACAGCAGGCAACACAAGGGGGGGGGAAATAAAAGAGCTATAGTAGAAGTAAAGGATATTGCTGCAATATATTAGATTTGACATTTACTGTCTTGTCTTTTTTTAACAAAAAGTATTCTCTGTGTCATGTGCAATGATGTTACTTCATTGTTCGAAAGCTTTTGGGGCTTTCAACCTTTTTTTTTAAACACCTTTCTTTTCAGATCCTCATTGTGGCGACTGTTTTAATTGTGTTACTTCTTTATGTGCTTCAGTCTTGTGCTTTACTCTGCTAGTAAAGATGTTCTGGACTAGTCTAAATGAAGGTGTTGTGGATTTTCCAAGGTATTTAAAATTCTGTTGTGGTTTCCGTAAGCCACAGACAGTGGGTTATTTTTCAGAGCCAGGCAGTACATCCCCCTTTGGGGTTAGCTTTCTTTCTTTCTTTCTTTCTTTCTTTCTTAATTTCTTTCTTTTTCTTTTTTTTTGGATAGACAGTATAAAATGATAACACAATGAATATGGCACCTGTCATACCTTATCAGCTGCTTAGATCAGCTGTTTTAGACAGAAATCCAATACTGTAGTGCAGCCTTCTCCAGCCTAGCCAATGACCATGCTGGCTGGTGTTGATTGGAGTTGTAGTCCAACACGTCTCAAGGGCACCAGGTTAGGAAAGATGTGTTTCAAATAGTCTTGTAGGTATGAGATCTAACATAAACTTTTTTATGGCTTTTTCAGTCAATTTGTTTTCTTAATACATTCCATTAGTTTAAGGGCTCTGCCGAACAAGCGATTTATTGCATGCTCATGATTGCCCACTTGCAGAAGTTTTGGGGTCCAAGTCATGACATTGTCAGTTGGGCGATTAAGAAATGCAGTAAATAGAATCATAGAATCATAGAATAGTAGAGTTGGAAGGGGCCTAAAAGGCCATCGAGTCCATTCCTGCTCAATGCAGGAATCCACCCTAAAGCAGACCTGACAGATGGTTGTCCAGCTGCCTCTTGAATGCCTCTAGTGTAGGAGAGCCCACAACTTCCCTAGGTAACTGGTTCCATTGTCGTACTGCTCTAACAGTCAGGAAGTTTTTCCTGATGTCCAGCCGGAATCTGGCTTCCTTTAACTTGAGCCCGTTATTCCGTGTCCTGCACTCTGGGATGATCAAGAATAAATAAATAATACATATTTAAATACAAATTTGTCTGAGGATTAAAAAAAATCCTCGCACATTAATGCAGAAGCTGGACTTAATGGACTAATGAATGAGCACATATGAAACTGACATAGAATAGTGCTCTTCAACCAGTGGGTCAAACTCAAGAATTGGTCATGAGATCAGTCCAGTTGGGCTCCAGCAAAGCTATTGGCACCATGTTGGGTAATTGTGAAATTGTGGAAGTGGGTTCCATGTTGTTGGTTTTAAGTCTGAGGTGGGTCTTGTGTCTGGACCAGTTGAAGACCACTGTCACAGAGTGATCCATTCCTATTTGTACTATTAAATATATGGCTTAAGGGGAAAGTTCTTCAGATGCCCCAGTGATGGATTTGGCTGTACTTGTTTACTGCCTAAACAAATGATAAACAAGTGGTCAAGTAACACCTAATTTCTTTGAACAAGTTCAAAGAACTCATTCAAGGATGAGGGATACTTGACTCAGCAATAATACAAGCGAGAAGGATCTTGGAATAGTTGTAGACCACAAGCTGAATATGACCCAACAGTGTGGTGATGTGGCTGCAAAAAAAGCAAATGCTATTCTGGGCTGCATTAATATAAGTATAGCTTCCAAATTGGCTGAGGTACTGGTTCCCCTCTGTTTGGCTCTGGTTAAGCCTCATCTTGAGTATTGTTTCCAGTTCTGAGCACCACATTCAAGAAGGTTGCAGACAAGCTGGAGGGGGTTCAGAGGAGGGCAATGAGGATGATCAGGGGTCTGGAAACAAAGCCCACTGAGGAGAGACTGAAAGAACTGGAGAAGAGAAGTTACGTAGGGAGGTTGTGGGCTCTCCCATGCTAGAGGCATTCAAGAGGCAGCTGGACAGCCATCTGTCAGGTATGCTTTAAGGTAGATAGAGCAAGGGATTGGACTCGATGTCCTTATAGGCCCCTTTCAATTCTGCTATTTTTTGATTCTATTTTATGTACTAATATAATAACCTTTTAATAACCTTCCTGATAAGTTATTATTAGAACTTTTTAAAAAATCTGCATGTGCATTTTCAGGAAACTCTCTAAACAAAATCCAAAACAGAGCTTTCCCTTACAAGAGTAATCCATTCTTTGTCCTATACATATCTAGCATTAGTTTTTTTATTTATCTATAATATGCTTATAATGAATAGACTAATTAACTACTGTAGTAGAACACAAGCAAGCAAGTTATTTTGCATTCAGATAAACAAATGATCTATTACATGTATTATTCTTCCATTGCCGAATGAGTTAATGCACAAATGAAGTATGACTGTAAAAACTACTGTCCACACACACACACACACACACACACACATATATATATATATATATATATATATATATATATATATATATAAAGGTGGAACAGGTGAGGGTTTTTTCAACAGTTTAGGGTTTGCTCTAAGGGTGATTTCATTAATTAAGTGTATTTAGTTTACCCAATTAAGTAATTAACACATTAAACTATTACAGATTCTCAATATAAGCAAAAAAAATTAGAGCATATTTCATAAACATTCACTGTTCTTTCCTGGCATTGGCCAGTACAGGAAGATTTGCTCAAACCTTGTTGCAGGTGCATCACTGGGACAAGGACCAACCTGTTCCATTTTATTTAGAAAAGGTGCTGGGATTTCCCCTCTTAGCCCAAATACAATTTATTTGAAGGACGGGATGGAAAGATATTCTTTTTATCTTCTATGCAGGCAGTCTTCCAGAGGGGAGGGTTTTCGAAGGATAGCCTAAAATGACAGCCTCCCAGAATTATAAGAGTAAGCAGATCGTGCAAAATCTTCTAAAGAGGATTGCAGTGATTGTTTTGGGCCTACACACATCATGGCGTAAGGTGTTGGTTTTAATGTTGCCCACCTAATGACTTTAGGGTCTGTGATCTTTGCTGAAAGGGCTTGTGCCCTAGGGCATGAAAGAGTACTGGGAGTTCTCTCTTGGCAAAGTCTTCCTCATCTGCATGGGAAGGCAGCCTACTGGCAACTGCAAGTAGGGCCAGTCAGCTTCTTGCCAAGCTGCATTCCATGAGCATTTTTTTTTAAAGTCTGCAAATTTATGCTCTAAAACTAATGGACCATGGACTATGGTATTATCTAAGTACAAGACTTTTTTTTTCAATACAAAAAAAAATCCTCTGGTGTAATCATTTGCAATATAAGGCTATATACACCAGTTGCACCTTGGTGGGGGGAGGGTGCTGTTGCACCCGTGTCCTGCTTGTTGGTAGCTGGTTGGCCACTGCATGAACGGAGTGCTGGACTAGATTGGTCTGATCCAGCATGATTCTTCTTTGCAAGCTACTAAAAAGCTGAGAATGTACAAATATCATTTGCGGGTGAAAGGCGGGGGGAAATAAAAAAAACAAGACATGTATAAAGGCATGAACCACATTTATTGAACATCTGCAAAGGGGGAAAAGCTGGGCGGGCACCTCATCTATGCTGGCAACTAGCCAGGCTATATTGGGCAAAACAGTCTACATTTGCTGAGTGGCATCTCTAAGGTCGTCATCCCTCAGGACTACCCCATTTGAGGAAGGGAGACCTTCCTGTGTCACGCCCCACCTGGGCTACAAAACACGAGGTGGGTGAACTGAGTTGGCCTTTACAGGTAACTCTTATTTTCCCACTGGGGCTGCATAAACCCTGAGTGGGAGGCCTCCAACATCACCAGTCACCGAAACGTTGCCTCAGAATGCTCACCAGGACTACTTGCCACAGGAGGATGACATGCCTATTTCTTAGCTGCACATCACAGAAGATGAAAGGAGGAGCCCCACAGGCCAAAATGCCTCATGAGCCCCTCCCCCAGCTGGTGCCACCATACAGCAAACACCAATGGTTCATCCCCATCGCTCCTTCCCCACCTGTCTGCAATGGACTCTCCACAGCCAGGCAAGCTGGACATTGGGTAAGGCATTTCTTTAGCCTTTCAAACGTTTGCTGCTTCATCTTCTTGCATATGCAATTTTTACTTAAATTAAGCACTTCAAAACCACCCCCTTCTCATTTAAGTACCTTTCCAGGGACTTGCAATCTAAGAAGACTCATTGAGATACCAGAGCATAAAGATGTTGGGCTCCATTGTGGGTCATGACATCTGAAAGCTGTGTGAGTTCTTGTTCATAAGATGGCAAATGGAGATGTTAGGATAAATGTGACAGTTCAATGCACTCCCAATGCCTTCCATGAACAAAAGCTCCTTATGTTCCCAAAATTGATGAAGCTTTGGAGCCAACCCAATAGGAGACAACATACTGACTGATACAAGTATGAATGCAAAACAAAAACTACTGACCAATGGTGAAAATATAGTAGATTTGTTGAGGGGGGTGGGGGAATTTGGATTTTGGTATATTTACCAACATTTTTGGAGCAGAATTCAGAATTGTTGAAACTGCAATACTCAATACAAATTCTGTATTGTTTTAATTTCAATTATAACTTTTGTGGTCAAAATCTCTGGGCATTTATGGCCCTATACGGAGGACTAGAGTAATTGTTTCTGAATTGTATTTAAGCAAAGAAGACATGCACAGAAAACTATATTCAACCCAATCACTTATTGTGAATACAGAGATTTGGATTTGCCCCAAACATTTACAAAAAAGAGAAAGTATTATTTCCATTTTTAAATGGATATTTTATTGTTTTAAACAGTACTCGTTTACAGTTTTTTTTATGTAGTCTATTTAATTTTACAGCTGTGATGTGAATATTGTTAAATGTTTTCTTTCTCCTGGAAGTAAATCTTTCCAAGACATATTGCTATGCGTTAATAGAACTATTGATTTTTCATTATCTTACATTTCACAACCTTACATTCCATGCTAATGTTTTAGATTTAACCACTAAAGGACATCAAATTGGCTTCCCTGAGTATGAGTTAGTATCTGTGTGTTTTACACGACCCTTATGATCAAGTGTTAGTGGCTGCTGAATCTTCTCTGCCAACAAGACTACTCTGTCCAAACAAACAGAAGGGGTTTTCAACCCTGGAACCATTGCTGGCAGCAAAGAGAAGTTAGCAATGGTAGTGCCAATGTCCTTCCATTAAGATGTGAAAGCAATATGGATCTGAGAAGACAAATGCATTAACGAAGGAGGAATACATCTGAGAAAGGAGACAGCCACACTCCATCTAAGAAATTTAAAATGTCTCAGACAAATTCTCTCTCCTATGATTTGGTGTTCTGGCTTTCAGTTTCTGGGTTACAAGAGAACTGGGAGGGATTGCACTCAAGGCACTGCCAGCATTACTAAGAATATCCTTGTTGAAATGGAGTAACAAGAACTGCACACAGTATTTCAAATGTAGCTGCATCATATATTTATGTAAATATTTGTGATATACGCCATTTTATTTTCAAACACTAACCTAAAAATCCCTAACATGGATTTTATATTTTTCATCACTACTGCATGTTGAACTGATGTTTCATGGAGCTATCCACCAAACCATCAATATGTTTTGGGGGTATAGCCACAGCCAACAAGTGTATATCTGGAAAAAGGATTTTTTTCCTCCTGAAGTGCATCCCCTTACACTCACTTATATTATAGCCCATTTGATCATTTGTTGACCATTTACTCAACTTGAAGTGAGAAATTTGGAGCTCTGCAGTCTGGTTGAATAGCTTGGTGTCACCTCTGAACTTGGTACTCCACTGCTTAACTGAAACATTGCTTATGAATGTTAAATAACTCTTCCCCTACTACATGTCCTTGAGTGACCCAACTGCTTACTTCTCTCCTTTATCAAAAATGTTTATCCATTTTGTAGACATTTTTAATTTTGAAATCAAATACGATCACCTTCGATTTTCTGGGCAACTTTCCTGTTGCATAATCTGAATTTGATCTGATAACACATCTTGCACCAGGTTATTTCTATGACTCAAAATTAAAGGATTGTTTTGCCAGTGGTAATTGCTATAAAGCAGAATCATTTATTACATCATTTATTACATTATTCTATCTTTCTTTTCAAAATAAACACACATTTACCTAGACCAAAGGTTCTCAAACTGTGGTCTGTGAATGCCATTCAGTTGGTTCACAGAAAGCTTGACATCAGATCAACCATACAGAAAACAGAAGCAGAATGAATGCTGAAAGTGACACGCTAAAGCTGATGAACGTTATAGCCAACTTCTCAGGGCTTCGCTCACACACACAAAAAGGAAGGGCGCATCCATCACATTAGAAAGGCAAGACTACAATATTAAAATCCAGGTTATGAATATGCTTTGATAGTTCCCCTTAATTTTACTAGAAATGTGACATTGGTTAAATGATGGAATCTTTTGCATCTTGTTATCTGTGAGAATTGATTCAGTTTGCCCAAAGATGTTATAACAAGATCAAAATTGGTCTCGTGGGTGCAAAATTTATTTTCAATTGATTGTGTGCAAGAGTAAAAAAAAAACTGTATTTCTGTTTGTAGGTAGGGAACACTAATTGTACACTCCCACTACGTTGCATCTTTCAGGCTGCAATTGTAAATACACTTACCAAGGAGTAAGGCCCATTGTACACGTCGGAACCTGCTTCTCAGTAAACAAACACAGGTTTCTGGTGTCTGCATGGCTGCTGATTTTCAACTGGATTATGCTAAGTATGCACAAGGATAAATATAAGTATGCCAGCAGTTTATTCCTACTATTTCCTTGTTGAGTTGATAGTATTATCAAGAGAAAACCACTATGATTTTTCCTACTGATATGTAGATTTCAAAAAAAATGTGTGGGGGGGGGTAGTTAGTTAAAAAAAAATGATACCCACAGCTTCTTGATATGCCTGTTTTTAATTAAAACATATTTTAATTAAAATAGGAGAACAATTTCTGAGGAACTCTTTCTGCCAGATGGTGATTCCTAATTTACCTCTAGTGTGTTGGATGCAACACGATTCTTTTCTGATTAGATGAGGTTGATTGGATATACAGGGTACTGTTTTGGTTATGAAAAAATAATTTGACAAATTGTCCCTTCTTAATGAAAGGAACATGTGTTGAGGGGAGACAAGCAGGGCCTCTTCTTCCATAGACACCAGAGGATTTAATTATGTGTATATTGTGTTTTATAGTAAACTGCATCTTAAAGGGCTCAAAGGACTAGTTCGACCATGAGGCAGAAGTAGGCCGTCACCTCAGATGGCAAATGCTGATGGGTGACAGCAGCAGCCCCCTGCCATTCTCCCTGAGTCCCCCAGTTATTTCCATGTTCCTGAGGTGGCATCCTATAGGCAATATTGCTTGTTGGTTGCTGAACTGGACTGGCCAGCCATCTTCCTAATTCCCTTCTCCCGACATCTCAGAGACAGTAACCTGGTTTGCATGATCACCACAGCCCACTATGGCTTATTTAAGCCATGCCAAGCCATGATCAGATTGCCTGAACCGGATTGTCATATCGTCTGAACCCAAGCAGCAGCGGTTGTTGGTAGGTTTGTTGTAGGGTTATTTCAGGATTTTTTACCCACAAACAACACAACAAACCATGGCAACCCCTGCCAGGGGTTGAATATCCAAAATGACCATCTGCATACACTTCAAATTTCTGTGGCTTCGATAAGCTAGGGTGGGCTGTGGTGATCATGTGAACCAGCTCATCGCCATTGATCCAGAGGGCAAGCAAAACTGCAGCTAGCCCAAGCTACACACTCCAGCAGGGTGTGTGCATGGATCACTCTGCTCATGTGGGAGAATTGGTCTGCTGAAATTGAGGGAGACAGCACCAGGTTGAACGGAAAGCAAATGGCAGTGAAATTCTGGAGAACAGAGCTCAGCAACACATGGCCTATCCTGCAGCCCCAAAGCTAGCCTGCTGCCCTCAGGTGTCAGGAGTGGTGGAGGCTGTTTAAGTAAGATTCAGTTATCAGCGTGGTCAAGTTTTGTATATGCAATGTGGCTGTGTGTTGTGGATAGGGATAGGAAGCTGGGATCATCCAATAAATCCGAATGGGGGGAGACCATGACAGAACAAAGGAAGTACTTATTCTCATAACTCAAAGTTAAGCTGTGGAATTAGTTTCCAAATGATGTAGTGACGGCCGCCAACATGGATGGCTTTAAAAAGGAATTAGACATATTCAAGGAGGATAAGGTTATGGTAGCTATATATTGCCTCCAGTATCAGAGGCAGTATGCCTCTTGATGCCAGTTGCTGGAGAACACTAATGCACTCAATGCCCTTCTTGTCCGCTTCCCACTGGTTGGCCACTGTGAGAACAGAATGCTGGACTAGATAGGACTTTGGTCTGAACCAGCATGACTCTTACATTCTTACATCAGGAGTGAGCAACTGATAGCCCCCCCCCCCCGATGTTTTGGCCTACATCACCCCTCACTATTGGCTATGCTAGTTCAGGCTGAAAGGAGTTGGAAGCCAAAACATCTGGAGTGCCACCAAGTTGCTGACCCCGTCTTACATCAAGACATGGCAGAATATGTGGTATCATTTCTGACTGCAGGAGCTCTGAATCACATTCTTAAATGATCCCCTACATTTAAAACATGTCCCGCCCTGCAAGTATGAAAGTAGTATGTAGTAACTAGCATACACTTTGAAGTAGTACAGCCTGCTCTTAACACCTCCGTGTTCTTGGGTGTGTAGATCAGGCCTTTGCCCTTTTTTCTCTCTGGCATGCTAGCTTATGAATGTTGAGAGAGGTTTTGCTTTGTGGGTGGGGTTGACATCAGACTAAACCCTCAGTTGTATACTCCAGTAACTTACATACTAAATGAAAGCTGATAAAGTGTTTTGTCTCTCAAAACCTTATTGGCAATACTAGCAGAATCACTAAAGCCTAGAATTAGGGTGCAAAGTGAAGTTTGCAAATTCTCGAACTGGACTGTGTGTACCTTGGTTAGAGACAGAGACTCTAATACTGTTTTCCACCCACATTTTGGCATTCAGAATGTCACCCCATCCTCCTCCTTTCTCCACTTGTACTTTTCTGAGAATGATCATCACATTTAATTGACACTCCAACTTCATATTGCTGTCAAAATGCTCAGCAGAAACCCAAATTAAGCTTTAAAATGAGCTCACGTCATCTCCCATGGTACAATTTTCAAAGCAATTTGTACAATTTCTGCTTCTGGTCATAGTCGGATTTGTCATTTCAATGACACAATTGCAAGGCTTTAAAATGATGTTATTTAATTGGAAAATATTTGCTTGATACAAGATAGCATTTACATAGTCACTGCATTTCTTCCATTTATTTATTTATTTTTGTTCCATGAAGAATATCCAAGATAAAGGAGACAGGAGAACAATGCTAGACAGTAAGAATTCATGTTCTGGATCCTGATTTGACCAAGTTGTTCCCTTAAATATAAACAAGTGGTCATCTATCTTAGGACAGGGGTGGGCAGAAGGTAGATCTCCTGATGTTTTAGACTTTGGCTTCCAGAAGCCCCTGCCAGCATGGCTAAGAGGGAAGAATGCTGGGAGTTAAAGTTCAAAATGTCTAGAGATCCACTTTCTGCCTACCCCTGCCTTAGGACATAGGTAATGCTTCATACTAGATCAGATTATTTCTCCATCTCTAGCCAAGTCTTCAACCTGTTTTGGAGAGGGTTGCACTTCCCCTAAAGGATTGGGTTTGTAGTTTGGGGGATGCTCTTGGATCCAGAACTCGCACTTGAGGCTCAGGTGGACTCAGTGGCAAGAGGTACTTTTTATCATTTTAGGCTGATATACCAACTGTGCCCTTACCTGGTCAGAGATAGCCTAGCTACAGTTATCCATGCTCTGATAACCTCTTGTCTGGATTACTGCAATGTGTTATACATGGGGCTGCCTTTAAAAATGGTCCGGAAACTCCAGCTGGTACAAAACATACTTAGAGCAGATCCATAGAAATCAATGGGACTTATGTTAGTCATATGAACGGGATTATAATCTGTTGGAAAAACAATTCAGATGAATAGAATTCTTAGCTCACCTGCTTGATTGTAACTCCTAACTGTTGACTTCAGAGTCATATCATCATATTGCAATCTGACATTTTGCATGTGTTTAGAATTGCAACATATAAACTACCACTAAAATATGCTACCTTGTTCACTCCAAATATTCAATTGAGAATCTAAAAGCTTATCACATAGCATAAAAGCCCTTTACAAATTTTGCTTTGGGAAACATAAGCTTTAAAACTTCCCCTTCCTGGAATATTATTATTTACAACTGAGTTAGCTCTGCAGGGAGGGAAGCTGAACTCCCCTAGCAAATTTGGGGCATGGGAAAAACTGCTACCTTGGTAGGTGTCAAATGCTGAACACCTGAGGGGGGTTCCACAAAACTCCTGAGAGTGATCCTACATCATCATATAGCATCACTTCTAAGGGTTTGTGGATACAAGAATGCAGTCAGCAGAAAAGAAGCACCACAGTGTGCAGTGGGTTTTAACAAAATGTCCTCTTCATTTTGGCTAGGCCTTGAATAGGAAGGACTTGACAATTCTTCCCCATGACTATCTATGAAGAATGTGGGAAGGGAGTGACCTTTGTCAATTCCCCCTTCCCATGTCACCCAGGCCTCAGCTAGATGAGGGGGGTGGGAAGGAGGCGATCTCGCGATTTTATAATTACGAGATTGTTGCCCTGGTTTACATGCGGCGCACGACATCGCTGCCATTTTTTTCTTTTAAAGAACATGGAGTGCTCGTGCGCAGAAGGTAAGTGAGTTTTTTTTAAAAAAAAATACTTTCCCCCGCTCCCCCACCCCACCCCACCCCGATGGGCACAGAGCTCCTGAGGAGCTTTGTGCCCCGTGCGCACCTCCCAGCTCCTAGCGGTTACTCGCAAGGAGCTGGGACAAACCGCGATGCCTGGCCACATGTTCTGCAGTCTCAGGATCAGCCCGGGACCACAGAAAAACCAGGCTAGAAGGGTAGGGCAAAGTCCCAGGGAAATGGAGGGATCATTCCTCCCTGCCCCCAGGATCCCGTGTGTGTCATCTAGATGCACAGGGATGATCCCGGGGCAATCCCCGGGATAAGCCCTTGTCTAGCTATGGCCCCAGTGCATGCCCCCCCAACTGCTCCAGAGGTTTGGAGACTGTTTGGAATACCATGTGAGTTGATAGAGCAGGAGGCTCTCCCCCTTCTAATAATGAATGCCTTTCATCTGTGGAAGTACACCAGTTGGATACCTCTCATAGATCTTTCTTAAAACCACTTAGCTGAGCTCTTGGTCCATGCCTATTTTCTGGAATCAGCATGCTTTCAAAAGAAGCTCAGGGACAGTTTTAATGTATAGATGGGTTTCCAATTGTAACATAAAAGGAGCTAGTCATACTATAGACATATAGTTCCATTATCATCTTTACTATCTTATTTAATAATTCCTAATAATTCCTTAGATTGAATTAGGCCTAATCTACACCAACAGCCCTTTTGCAACAGTGGAGGGATGATTGCGATGGTTCCCACCTTACGTAATCGGCGCTCATGGGACACACGCCATCGATGTTTCCTGCAATTAAAGGAGAGTCGTTGCGGGAGCAAGTGTGCCCCATTATGGTGGTTCTGAATGTGTATTGGCAGAAGTGGGTGGGACTAGGCAGAGGGCTACGGTGCACAGAATTTTTTTTAATAACTCTTTGGAGATGTGTACCAGCACAGACACGCAGCAACGCAAGGGGGGATAGGTACTGTGTCGAAAATGCACTCCTGTGCAGAGATATATTTGTTTAACAACAACAACAAAACCACACTCTGCAATGAAACATGCTGATGCCCATGCACACGCCCCTGACAGCTGATTGGCTGTTCACTGAGCCAGGAGCTCATGCCGAGCAGCAACAGCTTCGTGAAGGGGAGGCACACCAGCCGCGAACTTTGGGATTGTAGTGAGAGAGCCGAAAAAACCATGACAAAAGCAGTCAGCAATATTCCTGAATAACTGAGGGGTCGACCCGAGATCATAGCGGGATCAGTTGTGCCTCATGTGGCCGGGTAGGGACGACTTTGATATTATCCTGGAATAAACAGTTGGTGTAGAGACAGCCTTAGACTACTTTTGAGCTGACAATTTTAGTGAGATGCTTATGATATCTGTGAAATCTCTTTGCTGGATCATTACTGTTCATTTAAACTACATCAGCACATGCGTGACATTAGACAGCTTCTTGCACCAGTATATACTACTTTGCATTTACTTGCACTGAATCTTATCTGTCCTTCTGTTGCTTTGTGAGCCAGGGAACTTTTTGAAGGGATTCTTTTGGATTTCTTCATGGTCTCCTAAAAATTAGGCCATCCTGGATAATTTACAAACTTGACCATTTTCTTCTGCAAATTTGACCATCACACTGTGAGTTAACAAAACAAACATATTTATCAAGAGATTTTTTTTTAAAAAAAATCACATTCACAATAGAAACTGTTCTTTAAAAAAAATATGCTTTTATTTGGCTGCCACGTTTTATTTCAAAAACCAACAACTTTAAGAAGTGAGAATTTCTTGGCATACTAAATACTGCAGGAAATTTAGAAATATGCTAATATATCTACTGAGTTGTGCTTATGATCCATTAAAAATATTCCAAGACTGTCTGGCAGCAGGAAAAGCCAAAATATGTTATCTAAATAATACAGATTAAAGGTATTTGCATATATTCTCTTCTTTGCATAATTTATGCCACATTTGCTAGCCATGGAATGTGTGAGGAGCCTTGAAAAGCCCTCATGTCCCAGTCTGAAAGCACTGGAAATCCAACTTTGCCCTTATCTGGCTTTGGTGTTTTCAAAAGGCACAGCTCACCTATTTTCAAGTTCATCTCTTCAGCCATAAAGGACTTAAATTACCTTTCTAAAAGCAACAACAACTGCTGGTATAACTTCTACTCATGTGGGTTCTATGGGGCTTAATTAGAATAAACTTGCAAAAAAAAATAACTTGAACAATATATGTCTTTAGTAAACATCAGTTTACAGAAATATGCAACAAATTGGCCTTCGGTGTGCAAACAAAAAATATTATTATTATTATTATTAATTTATTTATTTATATAGCACCATCAATGTACATGGTGCTGTACAGAGTAAAACAGTAAATAGCAAGACCCTGCCGCATAGGCTTACAATCTAATAAAATCATAGTAAAACAATAAGGAGGGGAAGAGAATGCAAACAGGCACAGGGTAGGGTATATGGATCTCTTGCTTGCTTGTAACCCAGTCCCACGTGGTTCTGTATCTCCAGGCACTGAGTATTTCGGAAGTCCCTTTTGTAGATTTTTCTTAACTTTAATGTCACAGGGCAACCCCCAAGCAGTAACTCAACATTGAAGTTCAAAGTATTAGCCCCGCAATAATGTAATTAGGACAAATATCAAGGATGAAAAAATAATAATGATTCCCCATCCCCTTAAAATTCTACTGTACACATTTAACAGTTCAATTTACTTTATACAAGGTGGTAAGAGCTCATAATTAAACAGCAATCTGTTTCTTTTTTATAGTTGTTTCTTCTCTAGCCCTCCCTCTGGGGAGAGCCCCACCCAAGGGACTAAACCATCTACTCCATAGGGGTTACACTGGCATATATTTTCAGGTAGCCAAAGTCTGCACACTATATACATTGTGTGTGGACAGGAAAATCTAAAATGTGCAGAATTCAATTAAATTTGAGTATCTCTATGAGACTATTGCTTCAATGCCTCTTAGGCTCTGCAAGAAAGACAAGAGGAGTTTCTATAAGACTCCATGTTGGAAATTGATTAGCTCAAAAGGAAAGAGCATGGGGCTCTCTGGCTAGGAAAAGCCACAGCACCGGTGGCCATTTCAGTCAAGCCTTTCCCCTGCCCTGCATTCCCACACTTACAAAGCTACACTCAGTGGATAACTGGAACCAAACTGGGTGTGTCTATACACTTTGAAACAACATGGTGACCTCAGAGCAAAGGTAAAAGTCACAGTAGATCAGCAGTTTGAAAATGCACAGGGTTTTTTTGGGGGGGGACGGTAGCCTGCTGTGCCTGCATCATATAAACAACACAGCACCACTACACAGCCACTATGGGGTTAATAAACAACATTAATGAGGTAACTTCGAGTCTTTTATTTTAATTCAATAGTTTTGTGATGTGATGTTGTGGAGTCCTAGGGATTTTGCTTTCTTCCATCTTCTTCTTCTTCTTCTTCTTCTTCTTCTTCTTCTTCATCATCATCATCATCATCATCATCATTTTATTTAATCTGAAGTATTTTCTGCACATTTATGAAGAAATTAGCAAATTATGAGGCTTTTTCTCAGTCTCTAGCCTCCTCTCTTCCTTCTGTCTTTTCTGCTGTCTCCTTGGACTCAGCTGTCTCCTTCTTTAATTCCTCCTTATCTTCAACTCTTGATAATCTTGCTCCATCTACAACTCAAATAGTTCGTCTTTCTCAACCCCAACCGTGGCTCACCTCTTTCATCCGCTACCTTCGTTCTTGTTCCCGGGCAGCTGAAAGCCTTTGGCGTAGGACCAGGGACTGGGCGGACTTTGTCCATTACAAATTTGTTCTCTCCTCTTTCTCTTCTGCTATTTCATTGGCCAAAGAGCAGTATTACTCAATGTTGATCCAGTCAAATGCTATGCATCCTCAGCGGCTCTTTGCATCCTTCAATTCTCTTCTGAAGCCTAATCCACCATCTCTCCCTGCCTCTCTGTCTGCTAATAACTTTGCCTCTTTTTTTCAATGCTAAAATCTAAACTTTTCGCTCTGATCTGGCCAGCTCTGCTCCTCTTCCAGTTCCTGTTCCTCATCTGTCAGTTCCTCCTGCAAATTTCTCTGCATTTCCTTCGGTCTCAGCTGATGAACTGTCCATTTTCTTCTGCTGCCTCTTACGCCTGGAACGCTCTTCCAGAACATTTGAGAACTACAAGTTCAATCGCAGCTTTTAAAGCTCAGCTAAAAACTTTTCTTTTTCCTAAAGCTTTTAAAACTTGATTTTGTTCTGACTTTTATACTGTTAGTTTTACTCTGCCCTGTGCCTGTTTGGTGCATTCTCTTCCCCTCCTTATTGTTTTATTATGATTTTATTAGAATGTAAGCCTATGCGGCAGGGTCTTGGTATTTTATTGTTTTACTCTGTACAGCACCATGTACATTGATGGCGCTATATAAATAAATAAATAAATAAATAATAATAATCAATATAACAAACTGAATGAAATTCTCACCCATTTTCACTGGCCAAATTCTGTAGGTACAGCTATTCCTAACATAAAATAGAAAGATCATGTTGTATCTGCCTGCCATGTTATACATGAGGAGACTGCCAGAAAAAAGGGGGGCAACCCTAATCCAGCGCCCCAAACATGGCTGAATACAAACTTTTAGGGTAGAAAATAGTCCTATAACTCCCAGCATGCCCCAGCCAGCTGTAGGACCTTTTTCTGTCTAAATATGCATAGTCTTGCACTCATAAGCACTCAAAGCATTCTGCCTCGATGGATGAATCTGTCAGTTTCACTTTCTCCCACATTCCTTTTTTTTAAAAAAAAAAAAATCTCATCTTTTTCTCTCATTTATTTTATTTTATTTTTATTTATTTATTTATTCATTTATTGCATTTTTATACCACCCAACAGCCGAAGCTCCCTGGGCGGTTCACAAAACTTATGAAGAAATTTGCAAATTTTGTTAGGTTCTTATCAAATTGTTTTTGTTTTTAAAATGAACTGAACTTTATTCGTAGACATCCCTATTCAGGACCAATAATGCCAAGAGATAAAGTATTTTTTTCATACACATAATTAAGTTATGAGATGCAGTATTACCTGATGTGGTGATTGCCATTAGCTAAGATTGCTTGAAATGGGTATTATAAAAAAGATTGGAGGATGGATTACTAGCTATTGTCCAGGGTAGTGAAATGGAACATCCACGTTCAGAAGCATTAAGGCCACTATCCTATACACACTTACCCAGGAGTAAGTCCCATTGAACTTGGTAGGATTTACTTTGAAAAGATAGGGATAGGATTTAACCAGCTATTTCATGGCTTGCAGCTTTTCAGAGTGCTGATATTGTTGTTTTCTCAGCTGTCCAGATCCGTGCCCTTTCAAATTCAGATGCTGTCCAGAGCAGAAAAGCCTGTCTGCCCAAAAAGGGATGATCAGGGGCTCTTGAGAGCATGGCCTTGTTTGACTTGCATTCTGCACACCTTCCCTCCTCCCCAGTTATGCATTAGAGTGAATGTACGCACAGTCTGTTTTCCCTACTTTCAAGGGTTTTCACCCTCTTTCTTTCTTTCTTTCTTTCTTTCTTTCTTTCTTTCTTTCTTCCTTCCTTCCTTCCTTCCTTCCTTCCTTCCTTCCTTCCTTTAAAAAAATCATGTACTTGTGCAATGCTCAGGGTTCCCCTAATTCTGCTGATACCTCCATCTTGCTGGTGTTTTAGTTACATAGGCATCAGCACTCATCCTTGAACAGGGGAAATTAGAAGGAATCATCACTGGACTTAATATTTCAGGATTCTCTTTTTGTACGGGAAACGTAGCACTGTTAGCTTCATCTTTTCCATTTTTTAAAAATATTATTTAGAAACAAATGAATTCCAATGCAATTTGTAATGCTAGGCTAAATAATGCACTCAGGTAACGTTTTAGGACATGAGGCATAACCGATGTCATTATTCTAACTAGCGACACTCTTGTAACTAAGATTGCTAACTATCACTAGTTTATTTCTAGTTTATTTCCCACTGATAAGGTTTTTCCAATTATTAAAATTTGCATTTCAAAGTAGCAATAAAATATGTATTCTGGTGGAAAGCATTAGCATAAAACTATTCAATATTATATGTTCTGTCAAAAGTGGCAGAAAGAAATCCACAACTATTGCCTTTCCATCTGGCTGCCTCTTCCGAGCCTGAAAATTTGCATAAATATTTCAGCAATAAAGAGAAATTATGAAACATAAACTCTTTACATTGTATTCCAAATTGATTACTTATTCAAAATGTAATAAGCCAAGGATTTGCAAAACAAACTGCTTCTTTGCTTTCTAACTGTCTTGGAGAATATTCCCAAGCTGGCATTCTTGTTAATGTCTGGTTTTGTTTTCTTTTTAATTTAAAAATTGATTTAAAAATATTGTAGAGTGCTTCGGCAACATAGACCTTACTCTTAGTCATTGCTAGTTTGAACACATCTATGACAGTGCTCTCAACATTCATGAGAAACAGAACTCGTGTTAGGGATGTGGAAATGAAAAGGTGAAGCTATGCAGATTGGAACTAGCTTGACATTTTTAAAGCTGTGAAGTTGATTTAATCTCCACCCTAGTGGTCTTCTCCACAAATACAACAGCGAAAAGTTGTAAAGTTCCTAGAGTAAATGGTTTCTCTTCTTCTATGAAGGAACGTATGCCATTGTCCTTTGGGACTTTGGGCAATATCGAACCCTGCTTGTGCTCCATCAGGGTGCACTGCTGGTGCAATAGAAGCTAGCACTTCCTAAAGCTACCAAAATGACCCAACATGCTCCTTTCCAGAATGGAAGCTCAGTGGAACTTCCAGAAGGCAGCTCCATTGACCTTTCCCATTTAGAAAATGAATGCTTTGGCTCGTTTCCACGGTTACTCTAAGAAAGAACAGATGCACGTGATCAGTAGAGGCACACAGGCAGGAGTGGATAAGACCCATTGTTGTGATGGTGGCAAAATCTGGCTCCCATCTCTGAAACTGGGTGGCTCAACCTTCCCTGACACATTCCATCAGGTAATGTGCAGACCTGATTCACTGCAAGGCTTCTTTGATTTGGTGGGATATCAAAGAACTCAAAACAATGCAAACATCAGCACTGTTACTCTCAGCAATCATCCACATCAGTTACCTCGTTCATTGGAAAGAATTGTTACTGCTGTTTCTACTTATCTCTCATCCTTTCTCCAGTGAGCTCAGTGTACACCATTCTTTTCTGGACTAGTTTATTCTCACTATATTACAACAACGTTGTAATATAAGCTGGCACAAGGTTCAATCTAGAGGACATTTATGAGCCCAGCTACAAAAAAAAAAAAATGGACTGAGGCTTCCCATCTGGAAAGTTGAATGTAGTGCATAGGTGGGCAAGCTGTGATCCTAGGGCCACCTGCAACCCTCAGCCTAATTTCATGTGTGTCTCAGCCTAATTTATCCCTTCCCTGGCAGCCCACTATGTGGGAAGAAAGAGGAAGAGAAAGCAAAATGAGTGGCAGAGTGACAGTGTGGCAGAAAAAGGAAGAGAAAAGGGCATGGGCCATCCTTGTTTGGTTCTGGAACTGCCTACCAATGGCTTCACCTCAATGCCCGCCCCAACAGATTTCCCATGAGGGAGTATGGCCTTCAACAGAAAAAGGGCCACCCACCCTGATCTAGAGTCTGGTACATGTGTTTGATAGGGATGGGACTCAACTGTGGTCTTAGGAAAGCTCCAATCCTGAGCATAAAATGGATGTTACTTTATGTTATATGATGAGCATCTTCAGATGAGCAGTTTTTTGCATGCTCATGACTGGTCACTCACGGATCTTTGCAGGTCATTTTGACGATGCAGTGATTCTCCTGAGCGCCTCCTGCTCTATTTCCCAGTTTTAGTGATTTGAAAAAAGGCTCAGAAAAGCTGACTCTTCTGCTATACATCGCTATTTCCTGCTGTGTGCAGGAGAAGTTCCTCTATAAAATGCCCACTAGAGGCTGTCTGATTAAACTGTAATTGGAGCATGTTACAGAAGAGGAAGAGAAGCAATAGAAAGGGAATGCAATTTTCCCCCATCTGAAGGAGCTCTATAATGCTCATGGATTAAGAATGATGACATGAGTTTTGATACAGGAATATTGATCTACAATGTAGATGAAGAGAAGGAGGACAGAAACTGACAAAATGGTAATGTTCCAGTTTTTCCATTTTGCATGCTCCTTTAATTTTATTTTTTATGACTTTTACTAAGGCAACTTGATGATGATCCTAGAAGATGATGATACCCAAATCATAATAGGAATAACCTCCAGGAATTTTTCTGGTTAGTTTCATAGTACAGGCCAGTTTGGGATTTGTTCAGGTGTAGAAGAGTCATCTCTATGCAAATTCTCCTGACTTCTCAACCACACTCATGTTACTGTCTTCATATTAACATCTAATTCTGGCTGTAGCATATTTATTTGTATCTGGTATGTCCCTGATGCTGTGATGAAAAAAAACCCTCCTTCCTTTCTGGGGACAGATCAGAAAGAGATACATTCATATTATGTACAGGTTGTGTAACCAGGAGGAGATACTGCTTTCTCATAGGGCGGGGGGCAGGGGAAGGGAGGTGATAGAAGAATGTGCAGAAGCCTGTGACTCTTATAGGTCATTCAAAAGTAGTAATTACTATTAAGTAATATTTGCTATTAGGAAAGTGGTTTAAAAGTTCTCAAATGTTAAGCAATAAGAGCATGTTTAATAGAGAGAGCCAGTATTCTACTTTATAGATGTCTGAGATATGGAGCAAGGATCAATGATATCATAAATCAAAGAGAACAATATATCTATTGCTGAGCAGCCTGGCCTGATTACTCTGCCGGTGAAAAAGCCAGGAAATGGCTGGATCAGAATAGTTTGTACAACTCTTCATCTATCTTGTCATTAACAATCAGGCAAGTTATATTTACACATGATCAGATAATGCTTTTCTTCTCTCAGAAAGTGGGAACTCAATTTCCCACTAACGCAGATTGTGAAATCTTTGCCAAGTTTTGTAGATGAGCACATAATGGCATCTAATTGACATTCAAGATGCAACTACAGTCATACAACTGTTGCACTGTCTTCAGTCCCTCAGCACAGGGTCCCTAATGCATTGCGCTGTAAGTAGGGGTGAATTTACTTTATATCACAATTTTCAGTTGTTTATGAGCAAAGGGACATCAACTCACGTTGACCCATTCACACAACTAAATTGGATTTACTTGCACACGTTCTGCAATTTACTTGGATTAGCTATGTCAGGTACAGAAGTACATCTGGATCTATAGGTAGAGAGCAACAAGGATTTCCTACTCCTAATAGCTGGATATCAGGAAAAATTTCTTGACTGTTAGAGCAGTACAACTATGGAACCAATTACCTAAGGAGGTCATGGGCTCTCCCACACTAGAGGCATTCAAGAGGCAGCTGGACAGCCATCAGTCAGGAATGCTTTAAGGTGAATTCCTGCATTGAGTAGGGGGTTGGACTTGATGGCCTTATAGGTCCCTTCCAACTCTACTATTCTATGATTCTATGAATTATAGCAGCAACAAAATGACTCCCCACCTAAGTTTGGGGTAACCAGGAGTGAATTTGTACATGGAAAGACTGTGAGTTCCTTTCTGTATTGTTATTTAGAACATACAAGAAGAAGGAGGAGGTGGAATTGCCCTAATTCCATTGGCTTCAAAAGAGTTCATTCTCAAATACTCTGAATTCATAAGTGCTCTCCCTCCCTCCCTCCCTCTCTCTCTCTCTCTCTCTCTCTCTCTCTCTCTCTGTGTGTGTGTGTGTGTGTGTGTATGTGTGTGTGTGTGTGTGTATGTTGGGGAGGAGTTAAATAAAAGGAGAAAACAAATTGGGATTCATGACAAAAATTCACAAGCGAAGGAAGAAATGAGTATCAGAGGAAGCATATCTTTTGAGTCCCATTCCTCCTCTCCTGCCACCTCTTAAAGTGGTTGGCAGTTCATTCCACACTGTGAGAATTTCTTTTTTAAAGTTTGCATGAACATATCTATGCCATTTTAAACTGTGTCCTGGGAACCGGCTCATAGGAATAGGAAGCATGACAGCAAGAGCATATGCGCCGCCCTTACCCAGGTCTAGTTTTCCTGCAAGGGTAGAGATCTCCACCGTCACTAGAGGCTCTTCCATCACCCTCCTCATTTTTGACACCCCATGCATCCAAAATGCCCAGTATAAGATGCAGACTATCCCCACAACTGCTGCAGCTTTGTTTTTAATTGTACTTTAGTTTTTAATAGGTTCGATTGTTCTATTTTATTTATTTTATTTTATTTTATTTATTACATTTTTATACCGCCCAATAGCCGAAGCTCTCTGGGCAGTTCACAAAAATTAAAACCATAATAGAACAACCAACATGTTAAAAGCACAATTACAAAATACAGTATAAAAAGCACAACCAGGATAAAACCACACAGCAGAATTGATATAAGATTAAAATACAGAGTTAGAACAGGAAAATTTAAATTTCAGTTAAAATTAAGTGTTAAAATACTGAGAGAATAAAAAGGTCTTCAGCTGGCGATAAAAGGAGTACAGTGTAGGTGCCAGACGGACCTCTCTGGGGAGCTCATTCCACAACCGGGGTGCCACAGCGGAGAAAGCCCTCCTTCTAGTAGCCTACCTAACATACATCTATATTAACATACATCTATATTGTATGTTAGTGCTATATTTGTTTTGTAGGTCACTCAGAGAACTGGTGTTATAGTGCTTGCAAGCGGAGAAGGAAGTCCCAGAAATAAACACACAGACACCAGAGCTTGGGATTAAATAGGGCCTCTTTATTTACACATGAAGATTCTCCCCTCCATGGATCTGTGCGTGAATGTGTAGGAATCAATCTTATTTCCTCAGACAACTAGCCTGCCATTCAGGGCAAGCCACTCAACTGAAAACAGGGGTCGGGTGACCCGGCCCCCTTTTCAACTACACTTGTGTGTTTGGTGAGACCGACCTGTGTCATCTCCACTCAGGCTGCATAGCCGAGTAGATGAGACAAGAAGATTCCCAAAGGCAAACCATATCCTGGCACGAAGGCTTCAAAGCCCCGCGGAGCAAGACCTCTGGATTGCCAATCACCATGAAGGTGCCAGAGTGCTCACCGTCCCTATCCTGACTTCCCAAAAATTCCCGCACAACCTTGCAATTTACAATTAACCTATTTATCCTCTACTTCTATAGATTGGATCCAGTATAGAGTAGGTGAAAACCTGCACATTACTAAATGACAGGGAAAATTCCTACTCAGCCTCCCTGCAAAGAGGTCAACTGGTTATTCCCATACTGGTTTACAGGGAGGGAGGATGGGGCCAAAATCGAAAGAGGCCTTTATAAACTTGGCTCCACTCCCACCTCACAAGGCTGTTCGCGTGCAGAGCACGTGCCACGTCTTCCTTCATTTCTGGCTCCCCCGCCCGCAAAAACCATCCTCCGCCTAAGCCGTACCAGCTGGGTGGTGATCGGGCATCTATATAAATATTGTAAGAGGACTATCCTAATACTACGGGTGGTTGGGAGTGCTCCAATGTTGGAGCCTTCGATCTGTCCTAAGACCTCTTGCCAGGCTCTTGCCACCAAGGTGGAAAAGAGGAGCGGAAAGGTTTGCCTATTCTTCTAATTCTCTCCCATGCAATTTTTGGGCTGAAAAGAAATGCCTCCAAGGTGGTGTAACTTTCACCTCCACAGCTATCCTCTACCTCTCCACCATCACTCCCCTGACACATTACTTTGTAAACTGCCCAGAGAGCTTTGGCTATGGGGTGTTATATAATAATAATAATAATAATAATAATAATAATAATAATAATAATAATAATAATAATAATAATATGTCAGAGTTCCAATACTGCGGAGAAAGCCACCACAGAGGTTTTTGCAAGTGCTGGGGGGGGGGGGATTTCAAGGATTCTCTCAGATGACAGATTCCCCACCACCACCCTTGGAGAGGAAAATCTGCTATATTCTATTGGCCCTGGAACACCCTCAGAATAAAATTCCTTCTTGTTGAATTAGTATCATATCATATATCTAGAAAAATACACAAGATCAAGCTTGAGAGCCAATGTTTTTGTAGAGCAAGAAGCTGCATATATGTATTGAAGAGGAGGAGGAGGAGGAGGAGGAGGAGGAGGAGGAGGAGGAGGAGGAAGAGGAGGAGGAAGAAGAAGAAGAAGAAGAAGAAGAAGAAGAAGAAGAAGAAGAAGAAGAAGAAGACACTAACCTATCTGAATTTTAGATGCAAGCATTACAAAAGCCTGGAAGAATGTTTCCAAAATGATAATAAAATCTTAATAACCTGTCAAATTTGCTGTTCAAACGGCACTTAGAATAAAAAATAGAACAAGGATTTCTAACTGAACAACATATGATCTGCAGTAATCTATCAACATTCAAACTGAAAGTTAATTTTTCTCAACTGATGATTAGGATGAAAACCAATCATAGCCATCTCTTCATAGTTTAATGGAAGAAAATGGGTAGCCACCTATGACTTTCTGCCTGCCAAGAGTATGAGTAATAGCATAGCATATTTTGATTACACTAAATTAGCCGACAGATATAGTCCTCTAGGATTGGTTCAGTTCTGAAAATGGCCATTTACAGCTATGAATAAATAATACACAATAATAAACCCAGAAAAGTGCTTTCTGTAGTATTAGAGCTAACTAGTCTAATGGACATGAGAGATTGTAGTTTAAAATTACACCACCCAATTGTGTTCTTTGGGAACTTGATACCAATGAGCTGAAGCAGTGGCATATGAAAACTCAGATCCAGCATTACAGAAATACCCAACACGCTTTTAAAATCCAAGACTTGTCCAGAATAGGTTGTTTGGGGGCATTAACGGAAGCATGTGTAATGTGATATAAAATTAAAGCTAGATGAAATTGGAAAAGATACCTATTACTATCATTACAGAATTTCAAAATGAGCCCAGATGTCTCTCAGCCATGAGAACATTTAGTGTGCCAGTAGAAAATTAAGAATTGTTTCCTGGAACTAGTTGCAATATTTTTGCAATTGTGGAGTCATTTTAAGAAGATAATAGGCATTTCCTATAATGTCTACGTAGAACCTACATGGATCCAAGAACGAGATGTACCTATCTGGCCATGTTCATGGATTCAGATACAGAAAATACATGTGCATGGCCGATCCCCACATGCTGTTTTCTTCTGCAGACATTGACGTGTTTCCTTTAGCAAGGATATTTCAACATTAATGAAATTTTGAAAATAACAGTGACCTGGCATCCATATTGTATTAATTCTAGATGAAGAAACGGGCAATTCTGGAATCACAACTTGTAGGTCAGGCTTTCTCAACCCAATGCTCGCCAGGTGTTTTGGATTACAACTCCCAGCAATCCTGACCATTGGCTATGTTCACTGGGCTTATGGGAGTCGAAATCCAAACCCAAAGTATCAGGAGAGCACCAGTTAGGGGAAGTCTCCCATAGTAGATCATAGTTAAAGCCAAAACTGAAAGCTCCAGAAAGCTCCATTAATGCAGTGGGGGAAAGTGTGCAATTTCGGCAGCCAGGATGGCTGGCTGCGGAGCACTCACCGGGCTGAGCCAAGCATCAAAAGAAGTTTGGGCAACCTGACAAGTGGGGGCAGATGGCAGCGGTGGTGTGTGTGTGTGTGTGTGAACGTTCGTCGAGTCAGATGTGGGTGAGTTTGCCGACCACTGCACTTTTCACTGATCTGTACTGAAGAGGTATCTGTTAATTTAATAAGAATACTGTATAATGAGGACACTGCCATTTTCTTTGTTATTTTTCAGCCTTGAAAGTGTGAATGTTGAAGGGACAGGCCCGTTTGCATTTAACTGCAGACGAATTTGGAACTTATTTTCTTCCGAAAGAGTAATCATGTATTTTTTATTAGGCAAGTGATTATGGTTTCCTTCCAAATTTTGGCAAAAAGCCAAGAAAAGATGCCAACCAGACCTTCATTTTCTCTCCAGTGTACAGTGCAATGGCCTCATCATAATCCTAAGGTCATTTTCTTTTGCTAGAGGGAGCTGTTTAATCCAAGTATAGCGTAGTCCATGCCCTACAGCTGTATCCCTTGCATAGTGACAAATTACAGTATCCAACTTGACGTCTACCATACAAGATACTTAATGTGAAGCACCAATATAGTAGTGCAGGGGGGTTGTTATTTTCTTCTTCTGAACTTCACTCTTCCCTGAGCTACTTGGTGTGATGTCAAAATTAAAGCTGCTGCAAGAAGCACCAGTCATTCAATGCAAAACCTGAAGATTTGTCAACCTGTCTGGGCAGCATAAAAATGAACTGATTGAAATTGTAAATGGAAATGAAAAGATGTGCACTTTAATTCAAAAGGCATGTAGGGTGCAATGCTGTGCACACTGTCCTGAGAGTAAATCCCTTTGAAATGAATGGGACTTACATTGGAGTAAATATATCCATAGGAATGTGCTGTTACATATTGACTACTTTTTAAAATTCCCATTATCCCTACATGGAGCTCAGGTTTGCATAATCTCTCTGTCTCTCATAAGAACATAAGAAGAGCCATGCTGGTTCAGACCAAAGATCCATCTAGTCCAGCATTCTGTTTGCACAGTGGCCAACCAGTTGTCAACCCATAAGCAGGACATGAGTGCAGCAGGACCCTCCTTGTATGTCCCCAGCAACTGGTATACATAGGGTGAAGACAAGCCAAAGCATGTTCAGAGGAGGGCAACAAGGATGATCAGTGGTCTGGAAACAAAGCCCTATGAAGAGAGACTGAAAGAACTGTGCCTATTTAGCCTGGAGAAGAGAAGATTGAGGGCCCACATGATAGCACTCTTCAAATACTTGAAAGGTTGTCACACAGAGGAGGGCCAGGATCTCTTCTCTATCATCCCAGAGTGCAGGACATAGAATAATGGGCTCAAGTTACACGAAGCCATATTTCAGCTGGACATTAGGAAAAACTTCCTGACTGTTAGAGCAGTATGACAATGGAACCAATTACCTAGGGAGGTTGTGGGCTCTCCCACACTAGAGGCATTCAAGATGCAGCTGGACAACTATCTGTCAGGAATGCTTTGAGTTGGATTCCTGCATTGAGCAGGAGGTTGGACTCAATGGCCTTATAGACCTCTTGCAACTCTACTATTCTATGATTCTATGATAGGCATACTGCCTCTGATACTAGAGTTAGCACATAGCCATCAGAACTAGTAGCCATGATGGCTTTCTGTCTCTCTCTCTCTTATCCTCACAGGGTGGGGATGAAATAGGATAGACCGAGAAAGAGAGCAATTGGCTCAAGGTTGTCCATTGAGCTTTATGGCTGAGAGCTGATTTACACCAAGTCTCCCTGTTCATAGTCCAATATTCCAGCCATCATATTGAGCTACAGGTAACAGAACTTCTGTATTTTGGACCAGGGGGGAGATGAGCCCTTGATTCTCCAAAAAGCATTCCAAAGGCCAGAAGTGTATAACTTCACACAAACCAATGACTTCATGGGTAGTGACCAGTGAAGCTCAGCAATACAATCAGCAATAAACGGTTCAAAGTCATGGGGCACTTTTATTTGCCATATTCTACAAATCTCGGAGTACCTCTGACCATGCTGATACCTCCTTGTTTCTCAGTAGCCCCATTTTCTCTACATAGCCATTGTAACTCAGCATCTGAGTTCACTATTTGTACATATGATGATGATTATATACCCACATCCAAGTACACACACACCAGAATGGGAGAGGTTGGGAACTGAGGCTCAGAGATCATGGTATGCCCAAGTAAGTTTTACTTACTCATTGAATGAGGAATTTCCTGGCTCACTGTTCATACTATTAGTTAGTGATACTACCAGTCAGTAGAATATCCTTAGTAAAGAGTTTTGAAAATCTGATTCTTAGCAGGCAGTATGTGCTTGGGAAACCAATAACATCCAGAAGAGATGGTTTTTCCATGGATTTCTTACATTGTCCGGGTACCTTAAAAAAGAAGAAAGAATAATTAACATTTAAGTTAATTTTCAAGCCACATTTTCAGTGATATGCTGAACATACCAATATAAATTGTAACACCTTAACACAAATGGCAGTAGATCTTTGACTATCTCATTAGGGTAAGCCATGAAGATACCTTTGCTCAAGGAAATGTCTAATAAATGCTGGACATGGAAGCTTAAGACTTACATATTCCTGTAATTAAATGCTTCCATCTCTACACTCTCTGACACAGAACAAATTAAGTAGGCACCCAGAATAGGAAAGAGTCATTATTCTTAAAACAAGAGGTTATATTTCTCAAGTGTACAAACTGTTAATTAGAACGAGACAGCTAATTTAACCAAAGATGTGAGAAGCTTAAATTAAGAAAATTGAGTTGCAAATGAAATGGGAGGATTTGCAATGCTAGGACCGGTATTAAGGCAATGATAATGCTTACACTGTGCTTCTAGAGTCTGATTATTGAGACGTGCTAGAAACACACTGTTTTGAATGACATGAGATATAGTCAGAAGAAATGGAATCTGCTCATCTCCTTGTTATTCTTTATTCATTTGGAAGACAGAGAGGCAAAGCCTCCTATTATAGTTCACAAATGAGTAAATTAAGGGGTTTGTGTCTGCAGTGTACACAGGATGACTAATAGTATCTGAGCGCGTAGCACCATTTTCTGATCAAGATATGAGAGTTAGTAACCAATTGAGATACAGCACACAGTACAGTTGACATATTTTAAAGGAGACAGACACAAATGCCAATGATCATTCATCACCAACAGGGTAATAATTGATTAAGTAAGGAAAGATTTATCAATATTTATTCAAATCCACTGAGTCTGTTGACACCCAGCGATTTGTTTGTGAAATACATGTCCTTTGCAAATCTATTTTGGAGCCTGACTAATGGAACTTGCAACAAAATGTTGCAATTCGAATGCTCTAGCTGATTATTTATGCATAAAAAATTCTTTTATTTTTACCCCACCTTTCTCCCAAACAATGGTTCTTAAGGTAGCTGTGGCTTTTTCCAGGATACTCCATTCCACTCCTCTTTTCTCCTGGTTTTTCTTATTCCCCCCTAACACTCAGTATTCTGTGCCCCTTAGCATACTTATTCTTCATTGAACTGTTTTAAATCTCCCCCGCCCCCGTGTAAGGGTCTGGGGTGTGGGCAGCAAGGCCATAGCACCAGAACTGGGATGGGCGGCAGTGGAACCGGCTTGGTGGGCAGAGCGTCAGGTGATACCAGCCGGGGGTGAGGTACGGGTGCCAAGCAGCAGAGTCTAGGCAGGGCCAGAGGCAAGCAGGGGTTCGGAGTCCAAAAGCAAACAGAGTCCAGGCAGGGCCAGAAGCAAAAGGCGTGGTCAGGAGAAACAGAAGGTCAGGCTAGGCAAGGTCTGGGATTGCAGGTAATCAGGAACGGGCTGCAGCAGGCACAGGAGACCGTGTTGCTGTGGCAAAACTGAAGAATTATTGCTGCTAATTCTTTGGCGACTCACAGTGATTGCAGCCTCCACCTCTCTTTACCTATCCGCCCTGTGAAAGCAGTTGCGCAGTGTCAGCCAGTGAGGGAAAATTTCTGATATCTGATGATCGCAGCTCCAGAGTGCTTCTCGGCATCACCAAGACACCAGCTGGGGTGATAATCATTTTATATCTTAGTCGCTTGCCTAGTTGCTCATGGTAGCAATTAATATGAGTGTCTAATATTTACAGGATTCTTACTGCCACATTGTGTGTTACTGCACTCGCTGCTGTTCATTTCCTACATAAATTATTTGATAACAGTCTTAGCTTTGCTAACCAGTAAAAAGGATCTTAATTACACAATACATTGAGCACAAAGCTTCTTCTCGGTAGGCGCCAGACAATGGAGATGGGTGATAAAAAGCATTAAGCCTTCATTGGTATTGTTTATATACATTTATAATAGTGGTTGTGGTCTTCGGTGATAGCAGAGGCAATAAATAAAAGCTATTAGGACTGGATTTCTTTTTTCCTTTTCATTATCCTATGATTTTATAGCCCTTGGTTTCTTAACTAGCCATGCATAAAATTAACTGATATCGTTCACGATTACAGGAAATAACTACTTTTAGTTCTTGCTGCCGATATTTAGAGCTGTAAACTGATTTGCAAGATGCCAGTGGTCTTTAATACAATATTTCAGAATGTGCTTGTTAACTAATCGTAGAATGAGCTAAAGCAATTGTGCTGTAGCTGGAGAGAAAAAACAACTTTGTCATATCTCCAAACAAGCTTGAGAAGCATCTGAAAAGCCCCCCTCCCCCATATGAATAAGTGGAATAACTTAGAGTCCTGTCCTGTTAGAGATCTAGTAGAATTTCAGTTAATTTGAGTTTTCTAACTCAGACCAGAACTACGCTACTGCTCTAGAACATTATTGAAGTGCAGTGATAACTGTTGGGACAAAATCATAGTGTTAGATCCTGATTTTTATTCCACATTTGAAATGATTTGACACAAGGTATAGACCTGGCCTCAGAAATGTCTTTGCCAGCCCTGTCTAGTGTTCAACCTGCATGAATGACAGGCTCGCTGTTTTTGTTTCGCCCTCTGATAATATTGGACAAGCAAAATAGAGAGTCTGCTATTGCAGAAGCTCTTTCTGGATTCTCTTTCCTAGAACCATAGAGACATAGGGCTCATCTACACCAAGCAGGATATTCCACTATGAAAGCGATATATAAAAGGCAAGAGCCAATGGCAGTATTGAAGTGCACTGACAACTGTTGGGGCACATGACACATACCATATACCGCTTTCATACCACTTTCATAGTGTTATATCCTGCTTGGTGTAGATGTGTCCTGGGCCCCAACAGTTGTCAGTGCACTTTAGTACCACTATAAAGCAGTAGTGAAGATCCTGCAGTGCACTTCAATACCGCTATAGAGCAGTAGTATGGCTCTTGCCTTTTATATACTGCTTTCATACCGGAATATCCTGCTTGGTGTAGATGAGCCCATAGGCAGCTACGTTATCCCACATCAGACTATTGGCCAGTCTTGCCCAATACTATCTACTCTGACAGGTTCTCAGCCAGAGGGCTTTTCCACCACCTGCTTCCTGGTCCTTTTAATCGGGATTCCGGGGTTAGAACCTGGGACCTTCTGCATGCGTTGCAGGGGATATGCCATTGAGTTATTTATTTATTTACATTGCATTACGTTTATGGCTTGCTACAAGCAACATGCTGTAGGGAAAACACAAGCCCCTGGTTATCTGTGTGCCTGTGGTTTCGGGACAATCATCTGTTACAGGAAACCAATTATTTATTTTCGTATTATTTATTTATGCAATGTATAAATATAAAATTGTTCCTCTTTTCCCATCATAAGATACCCCAAAGGAGTTTATGGTAAGACAAATTGACATGTAATCTCATTCCTTAATTTACAATAAAACATACATAAAATAACTTTCTAAGAATAAAGTTGTAAGAGAGAGAGAGAGAGAGAGAGAGAGAGAGATCCTTCTTTTCAAAGGTGGAAGGAAATGAATAAGATATTCTTTGTTCTAATTTTATTTATTTGTTATTTATAGTAATAATAAATAAATAAATTTGGGGGTGCTGCTGCTTAGAAATGTCTGTCCCGTGCCACAATAGAATTTAGCTCATGGTCCAAATCTTCCATTCATAGGATTTCACTAGGAGATTTCCTAGACAAGGCTTTTTAATCTGTTACTTACCTGCTAGTATTAAGATCAGTTCTCTACCCAAAATCCCTCCCCACCGTCTTTACATACTTCCTCCTACATAACCACTAAGTGGCACAAAGCAAAATAATGGAATTACGTTGCTGGAGAGTTGCACATAAGAGACACAGGCCCTGTTCAGAAGACACCTTAAACCATGGTGGTTAAGGCTTTAACTGTGATGCTTAAGTCTTTTTGCTTAACCAAAAAGCTTTAACCACCGTGGTTTAAGGTGTCTTCTGAACAGGACCACAGACAAGCAGAGATCTCAGGCAGACAATGGCATGCATTGTTGAGTGACGTTCTCAGCAGGATGCACTGGCAGTATTTCTATCCTGGCACATTGCTATTGCTCTTTTCAGAGGTCTTAGAGTTATTCATTCATTAGATCAGCAGACTTATACATAGTCTTAAAAGCACTCAGGGAAAAATCCTTGGGACCCAGTTTGCTGGGAGACATCCAAAATCTTTTCAGGTATGCCAAATCATATTTATCCTTTTCCAGCAAAAGGATAAATATCATCCAGCAAAATTTTGCCTCAATGAAGAACGGGACTTAGACAACTAAATTAGTCATGAGTAATTTTTGCTGGATCGTGTAAAATGTTGTAAAGGGTTTCATGAAAAGCAATTACTTCTCAGGCATCATGAACCCACTATTTCCCCCTTTTCTATGGTTCAGTGGAATTGTTTAGCTTCTATTAAGAATAATAAAGTGGGCCTTGGTAGCCTTGGCCCCTTTCTCTTCTGTGCAATTCTGAAACAAAAGTAAAAATTATGAGAGAGAATGGACAACCACGGAAAGTCAGATACAAGGTATAATGATGATGAATGAGTGTTTAAGTCTGGCCATAGAGAAGTTAGAAAACCCAGTGATAGATCGCTACATATGAAATACTGTGATGAAGCCTGTAATATTAATAACATTCCTAACAGTTCAATAATTCTCCTGGTGAGGGGTATTTTTGAGAACTTTTTGAGGACTACTAAATAAAAGTTTAAGGTTCTCAGCAAAGTACTTTGATGCTTATCACTGTCACTGATATCTACACTGATGTTTGGTCCAATATACGCCCAGGCATTGGACTCGTGGGCTGCAAGTACTCCTTCACAGGGTCTGTTTTCTTACATCATCCCTCCCCTTTCCCAGTCACTTGGATGTCCAGGGGAATTTCTCAGGGATGATGGTGGTGGTGATGGTGTACAGCATACACATACAATTATATACACAACAAAATATGTAATTATAACTCTAAACACATAGAAGCAGTAGTCCTCATTGGGAAAACATGTCTTTCTTACTTTCTTCAAGTTGTTCTGCTATTATAGTCTCTCTCTCTTCAAAATGTTGAATGCATTCCCCCCTTCTACAGCAGGGGTGTCTAACCTCTTTCAGCCCAAAGACCAAGATCCATTTCAGAGAAGCCCTGGGGGGGGGGGGGCTTCCAGTGGTGGGTGGAGTGGATCGCAAAAGAGGCAGAGCTGAAAGCAAAAGGGGTGAGACCAAAATGCCAAAAATACCAGCATAGTTTAACTTTAAACCCTTTTTGACAGTAACTAAGCCTTAGGGGAGGCACTTCAACCTTTTAAAATGGAGGAAAAACTACACAAAAGCCAGGAAACAACCAAATGATCTATGGTCAGGGCAAAGGGGGTGGGCCTGGGAAAAGAGTTAGACTTCTGGAGAGGGATTGGGGGCCACAGAGGGCCAGATTTTGCCCCAGGGCCTGAGGTTCTGCATCCCTGTTCTATAGCAACACCTGAATGTCATTGACATAATTCTAATGCTCTTCCTCCAAGAAGCACAAAGCAGCATAAATGGTTCTGCTCCTGCCCGTCTCCCTTATATCCTCACAATAATTTTGTAGGGTAGTTTTCCTGTTACTGAGAGGTTAGTTGGTTTCCCATTTGTGGAATTGCTGAAAATGCATACTGGGAATAATGCAAATTATCTTCGAACCAGAAACAGAATGTATCCTACTTTTAAAAAACAAGACAAGCCAACTGAAAATGTAAGACCTTGTGTAAGAATTTGGAAAACTGAATAAATTTTAAAAGCTAGTGATTGTATTAAGACCCACAGCAAGTTCATAATGAATTATGGGTAACTCATATAAACCTAATTCACAAGATGGTATAGGTGATTTCTATAAATAAAGAACAAATGTTGAAACCGTATCACCCAGAGTCAAAGAGTTATTTGAGTAATGATGTCCTACAAAACTCAAGGTCTGAGTGTACTTAAAGTGTACTTAAAGTTTTGCTGCTCAGTTAATGGCTAACAAATTTTGTGTTCAGGAATGTAAACACTATAAGATTGATAAGAAGATTGATAAGAACTCTCAGAACCTTTGTCTATTATCCTTTGTCTATTAACCTTTGTCTATTCATAAACTTAGAACTACGTTTTCTGAAATAAGATATGTAAGGGTGCAATCTTATGCATGTTTAGACTGAAAAAAGTCCTACAACTCCCATCATGGCAGGCTGGGGAACACCGGGAGCTGTAGGATTTATTTCTGTCTAAATATTCTGTCTAAATATTGTGCTCTAACGGTGCAATGCTATGCATGTTTAGACCGAAAAAAGGGCCTACATCTCCCAGCATTCCCCAGTGTGCATAGGTCTTGCATCCTAACTCTCTTTTTTATATGTCTAATCTCTTAGGGATGTTTAGCAACAATGAGATCATAAGAATATGAGCCTAATTTATTGGACAGATAGAAGATTATTACAATTTGAGGCAATCTTCACAAATGCTTTAAATGTGCTCTGATGTCTGGTCATATTAGCTTCATAACATATTGAAGCTCCTGTCTCTGTACCTTATAGCTGATCATCTTAATACAAGAGCTGGATAAGCCTTGGGACTTAGATGAAAGCTTCCCCTTTTGAACTATTTAGATCTTGAAATCTTCTGCAATAAGACATGTTTAAAGCCAACTAACATTTTTCATCTTAGGCTATGCTATATTGTGATGCCAATACTTTATTGGAAGAAATGTATGTTTATTATAAAAGTGAAAATGTATTCAGAGATTTTTCTCTTACTAATTCTTGTCAGTACAAAACCAGAATAGAACTTACCAAAAACAGTTCATTGTGTATTCTTGGCTGAAGTGAATTAATCAACTATATATGGTTAACTGGCAGCATAAGGCTTCCTGAATACTGGAACCATAAGGGGCTGTTCACACAATATGCTAACCTATACCGAGTGCTTGAGTGTGGGTTGTTGCTGAACAATGGGTTGTTTGTTGTCCCAGGGGCTAGCATCTTGTCTGAACCCAGGACATTTTCCATAGGGTGATTTGCTAACCATGTAATATGGGTTGTTAACCACCTGAACAACACAACAACAAACCATCAGTTCTCAAGGTGGCTTGTTTGAGAAAAATAAGCCGCACTACATGGTTAACAAGCCACCCTGAGGGAAATGTCATGGGTTGAGACAACACACTAACCCACGGTTCAACAAAGAACCCATGGTTCAATAACAAACCAGACTCAACCACTGGGTGTGGGTTAGCGTGTTGTGCAAATCCAGTCAGTAGGTTAGACTGAGAGGGTGTGACTAGCTCAAGGTTACCCAAAGGAGTTTACGGAAATTTGAATTTCAGTCTCCTCAATTCTAGTCCAACACTCCTACATCTGCACCACATTGGCTTTCATTTATATGTCTGCCTTGTCTTCTTCTCCCAGTTTGTTCTATAGCTTGGTCACACAAGGAGCAGCTGTCACTTTCCCCGTTTTCCAAAAGTAATGTTTTAAGACACTCTTTGTCTGAACTCTTTCCATTTTATGTCATTGCTTCTTATCTCAGTGACTGTTAACATCTTGAGTCACAGAACATTGTAATCGTACATTGTATCAGAAGAGCTGTTTTGTGGACTATGATAAGCGATGTGAGAGTGTGGAAGAAAGCCTGTTTTCTTTGAAACCATTAGCACATTTCCCATATTGCAACAAAAATACTGAACAAATCCGTTAACACAAGCTCAATACACAAAAAAGTACGCAATGCATGCTACTGTTCCACAGCATGAAATGGCAAAGAACTCTTAGCTGCTGCTATTTATTGATTTTAGAGCAGTGCACAAATGGCCTGTTAAAATTCTCCATGCTATTTCTGAACAGAGAAATTGTGAGGACCCCTTCATCAAATACTTTGAAGGAGAGAAGGAATTCTACAATAGTTTCTTGGGGTGGGAGTAGCCCAGCTTCTTTCTTTTCCCCCAGAGGGTCCTTTTATTTGGAATTTTCACATTTTTGCTGCTGCAAGTGTCACAATGTTTAGTCCCAGCACCATTCCAGGACATTGTGGAGGGTGGGTGGGAGGATGGGTGCCCCCCCCCTGAAAAAGGTAGAGAATATATGGAGGTTTTTTTGTTTGTTTTTTAAATGATCTTTTCCCCCCAAGGAGCATGTGAGATAGATAAATCTTGAACTGTTGTCAGAAAAAGGTCTTTTGAGACATTTCAGCTCAGCTCTAACTTATTAATTTACTATTTTATTTATTGAAACATTTTATTTATTATTTTGCATCACCATTCGTTATTTAGAATTTCAGAGTAGTATACAGTCAGTTGTCAAAATGTAAATACAGATAAAACCCTTACCAATTAAAAAATACACAAGGTAGTGTAGTGGTTTATTAGCTACGGTCTACAGACCACATACATACAAATGGAAGAATATACAAATATTAAAAATATATTGAAAAAAATAGTACATAAAAAGTTGAGAACAGAATCAGGAAATAATCATAGATCCAGATGGCTGAATTTAAAAAAGTTAGCAACTTTCTCTGTAATTGAAATGTTGGGGATAAGCAAAAGAGCAATGAAACAAAAAAAAAAAAAAAAATTAATAGGATCTATCCAAGCCAAATACTTAAGGAATTGAGGCCAGCTTCCAAATTAGGTGTAGCACTAGCAACTCTCCTGGGCACACCAGATATAGTTCTAAGAAAGTGGGATTGAAAAGAATACACAAGTTAAAATGCCTGGGTGAACAAATCTGTCTTAGCCTGTTGCTAAAAGTTTACAACATGGGCACCAGGTGGGGTAGGGATGGGGTTCCCTCATCACTGTGCTACTGCTAAAAAAGAAAAGCCTTTATTTTTGTGGTCCCATATTCTACCTCTGATAAAGACACCATAAGAAGAGCTTTGGCATACAGACAGGCTGAGATTGGAAGAGGCACACCTTCAGATATTTGGGTCCCAGGACATTTAGAGTTTAAAAGATAAGTACCAGCACTTTGAACTGGGCCCAGAACTAAATAGATAGGCAGTGGAGTTCTTTTAAAACTTAGGTAATGTGCATAAACCTGGCCATACCAGTCAAAATTCTGGAGGCTATATAATGGTATAAACATGACATTTTGCTCATTTATTTAAAATGACATAATGAGCTCCATTTATTAAATAACCATCTTTATAGCATTAGTTGTTTATGAGTGTTTTTGGCCTAGGTGAACCAGCAAGAACTTCTTTTTTATGTGTCATATATAAAACTTGGCATGAGTTAATAAAGGAAATGTAGGTGAATATGAGCCAAACACTTTGTCATGTTACTTTCTTTCTAGCACCAGCTGCGCTAGTATGTAAAAAATAACTTCATCCATCCATCCATCCATCCATTTACAGTTAACTCTATTTAATTCTACACAAGATACTTTTATTTTGTTTATTTTTATTTATTACAATATTTGATTCTTTGCCCTTTTGTTCCATTATTATTATTATTTATTTATTTATTTATTTATTACATTTATATACCGCCCCACAGCCGAAGCTCTCTGGGCGGTTTACAACAATTAAAAATAGTAAACATTAAAAGTATACAAAAATTTAAAAAACATAAAAACAATATAAAAACAACAGTATCCATTTAAAAACAACAATTCTGGGGTCCATTAAAAACAAACTTAACGTTGTTAAATGCTGTTAAAATGCCTGGGAGAAGAGAAAAGTCTTGACCTGGCGCTGAAAAGATAACAACGTTGGCGCCAGGCGAGCCTCATCGGGAAGATCATTCCACAGTCGGGGGGCAACCACTGAGAAGGCCCTCTCCCTTGTTGCCATCCTCTGAGCTTCCCTCGGAGTAGGCACTCGGAGGAGGACCTTAGATGTTGAGCGCAGTGTACAGGTAGGTTCATTATACTGTTAGTTTTACCCTACCCAGTGCCTGTTTACCCTACCCTGTGCCTGTTTGCATTCTCTTCCCCTCCTTATTGTTTTATTATGATTTTATTAGAATGTAAGCCTATGCGGCAGGGTCTTGCTATTTACTGTTTTACTCTGTACAGCACCATGTACATTGATGGTGCTATATAAATAAATAAATAAATAAATAAATAAATAATATGTCAGGAGAGGCGTTCCATCAGGTATTGCAGTCCCAAGCCATGAAGGGCTTTATAGGTTAAGACCAGCACCTTGAATTGGGCTCGGAAACATATAGGCAGCCAATGCAAGCAGGCCAGAATCGGTGTTATATGCTCAAACCTCCCTGTTCCAGCTATCAATCTGGCTGCTGCATTTTGCACAAGCTGCAGCTTCTGGACCGTCTTCAAAGGCTGCCCCATGTAGAGGGCATTGCAGTAATCTAATTTGGAAGTTACTAGAGTATGGACAACTGAAGCTAGGTTATCCCTGTCCAGATAGGGGTGTAGCTGGGCCACCAGCCGGAGTTGGTAGAAAGCACTCCATGCCACCGAGGCCACCTGAGCCTCAAGTGACAAAGATGGTTCTAGGAGAACCCCCAAGCTACGAACCTGCTCCTTCAGGGGGAGTGCAACCCCATCCAGAACCGGTAAGAGTTCAAGGTGTCTTAAATTAAAATAGCATACGACGAATAAAGCCATTTTATTTATCTAACTGCCCAAATGGGGACAGGGAGGGAATATGTCATGAGGCTATGATGAAACATGATAACCAGTGAAAGAGGCTAAGGGCCACAAATACCTAGGGAGGCTGTAGGGTCTTTTACAGTAGAGGCCTTCAAGATACAGCTGGACAGCCATCTGTCAGGGATGCTTTAAGGTGAATTCCTGCATTGAGCAGGGTGTTGGGCTTGATGGCGTTATAGGACCCTTCCAACTCTACTATTCTATGATTCTTAGATGCACATAGGAGAAGATGCACATCTGGGGAGGGCTACCATGTATGTTTTTATGAAAATACTAGAAGCTTCTGAACCAAAATGGGAAAGTTGGAGTGCCTGGTTTTAAAGGAAAATCTAGATATAGTAGATGTTATGGAAACATAGTGGAATGGAGAGAACCAGTGAGATACAGTCATCTCTGGATATAAATTCTACAGGATGTACAAGGAAAGGTGCACTGGACATGTTGCTCTGTATGTCAAAGGGGGTATAGTATCAAGCAGACCAGATAATCTAAAAGGGGTAGACTCCTCCACAGAAGAACTGTGGGTAACAATACCGGGCTCCAGAAGTAATTTCATACTAAGAACATGCTATTGTCCCCCAAATCAGAATGCTCAGCATGATCTTGAGATGGAAAGCGAAACCAGGGAAGCCTCCAAATGAAGAAATGTTGTAATAATGGGTGACTTCAATTACCCCAACATTGACTGGATAGATGCATGTTCCTGTCATGACAGAGGTTAAATTTCTCAGTGCCCTAAATGACTGCCATTGAACAGTTGCTCATGGAACCAACAAGAACATAAGAACTACTATGCTGGATCAGACCAAGGGTCCATCTAGTCTAGCATTCTGTTCACACAGCAGCCAACCAACTGTTGACAGGAAACACACAAACAGGGCATCAGTACAACAGCACCTTCCCGTCCATGTTCACCTAGCAACTGGTGTACATAGGCTTACTGCTTCTGATACTGAATGTAGCATAGAGGCATCAGGCCTAATAGCTGATGAAGGGAGGCATCCCTGCATTTAGTGGTGCTGGTCGGGATGTAGTATGAGATGTGAGTAGTGGTGTTTGTAGAGGTTCTTCCTTTTATCTGTCTGATGCTCCCACCAATAAGCTTCATGGGATGTTATCCTTCTGACCTTTCCTGCATGTTGCAATATTTGTAAGGATACAACTTCAACCAATTTATAGTAATGATGTTTGCACGTTTTCTCTGCTGGCTCCCATTTCATTCCTTTTGGTGCATCCCATCTTACAGGCAAAATCAAAGAATTAAAAATACAGGTGTCTGAGAAATTGGTTGCAGTTTGGTTTCGAATACGATTTACCCAGTAGAACACAGTCTTGGATGCAATCTGTTATTGAAATCTCTACATTTCTGAGCTTGCAAAGCAATCTGCAGATGCCCCCAAAATTATTCGACAACATGCATACATTTGAAAAATGTGCACGAAAAAGATCATACTTTTTTTGGGGGGGGTGGTGAAATGCATTAAATCTGAACGAGGCTCGAAATGGAATTTGGAGTATTTTGAACAGCTTTGATTATCCTGTTTCACATATTCCTAGTTTAAAAAAGTCAACAAATTCATAATACAATAAAATTGTGAATATTTAGTTACAAGGATACTTTGTGGGTATTTTAGGTATTCTTATGATATACGTAAAAGATCAAAATGATATACATTTGCAGTTATTTTCTTCTTAATACTCATGCCCTGAATATATGTAAAAGGAAACTTCTAGCTTTTGACAAAGCCCGTGTGTGTGTACTTGTAAAAATGTAAAAAACCCCCCCAAAAAAACCTATTGAAAAGATCTCCTCCAACCTATAAATAATCTGTTTTTGGACCCAGTCTACCTCAATTGAGTGTTAGGTGGTATAGCAGCTGTTGTACTATAAACAGAGCACTTATCTAAGGCATATGGTAGAGCTCTATAAAAATCGGAGGATTCTTGATGACACAAATAAATTGCTTTCCAATTCACAGGCTTTTCTCTTTATAAATAGTCTTCACTTCTCACTTAATAATGAACTGTTCGGGCTTAAAACATAATGATTAGGCTGAATGAGTCTCCTTCCTTTGATCAATCTTTTCCTAACAGGTCCTGCTCTGGGAGTGCTTTATTTCAAATAAATGATTTGCTAGTACACTGCAGTATGTGTGTTTCTGTGTTTCTGTGTGTGTGTGTGTGTGTGTGTGTGTGTGTGTGTGTGTGTGTGTGTGTGTACCTCTGAATATACTAAACTCTTTGCATATTTCTTTCCATATTATCCCATAAACCAGATTATCTACTCTGCTTTGGTTGTGTGTGCAGTTTTCAGTATTTAGACTGAAAGGAATATTTATTAAATGGCACAGTGCACCATAGAGCTCTCACATAAGTTTCATTCACTTCAATGACACTTGAACTAGAGAACATCTTGATGGACTGTAATTGAAACTTTGACATCTAGAGTCACGGATAAGGCAAAGGCCAATATTATCTGTTCTTATACCAAGTAATAACCTACGTGCCTACTTCTGAATGGAATGATTTACACAATGGGCTAAATGCAAAACCATTACTTTAAATGTGTGTCTAACAACTACATCTTTGTTTCATTTTGCTTTAGTGCAGGGGGCCTCATCCAGATCTTAAAAGCTCTCCACCCTCATGCTAGGGTTTCAATCCAGATTGGGGGCCGTGCACCTTCCATGTAGTAAAAATGGAAAACAAGAAAGAAAGCATGGTTGCTGGACGCATATATAAAGTAATGTCTGTTTTAGCCCTAATTAGGAAAAATATGGAGAGGTAAGCAGCCAGCAAGTGGCTTTGCTTTGCAGGGACCCCGAACCAGGGAAGAGCTTGCAGATTGAAGAAGGCAGTGGAAGCTTGTGCCTCTGATTTCAGTGGGGCTGTGGATCCATTCTGGGGTTTAATCAGAACCAGTCAGAACTTTAAAGGAGCTATCCAAGGTGCCAAACCCATTGGGGGGATTGGCTTCAGCACCTCAGATAGCTCCTTTAGTTCTGACTGAAACCCAGAGTGGATTCACAGCCTCCACTGGGAGAAGGTATGCAGGAACCAACAGAACAAGAGTAGATGCTTTGTTACACAGGCAAAATCTGATCATGGAAGGAGAAGTTCATATAGGAAAGGGCAGTGATAATTGATGGGACACCTTCTCCCCACCTCAGTTTGGCTTGGAAATAGGCTAACCCTTTCCCAAAAATGTCATTTCTGAGCCAAGCCAAATTTAGCCTTGGCCTCCCACCCATAAGCCCCCTATAAATTTTCCAGTCCCCTCCCTGCTCCGCTTTAACTCACATTTAGTAGCTGGGATGGCAGCAGCAGTAGCACTCTGGCACTTCGGCTACTGTGAGAGAGAAGGAAGCAGGTCTCTCTCATCCCCAGCTGGTGCCTGGTGGTGATGTGCTGAGAAAGCCCGAGTAGCCCTTGGAAAAGGCAGTCTCCCCATGAATTACTAACACTGCAGTACTCTAGGGAAATCTACAATTCATAAATGGTACTGGGGCCTATCTACCCAGGTGCTGTCCAGAGAGGACCCTCTGATTACAGTCAGAGTGCTGCTGTTACTGATACTGTCACCGAAGGGTACAGGGGTAGGTGGCCTTGCTGGCTGAATGGCTGGGAGGGCAGTAGGTAAGCCAGAAGTTCTTCTGTGGCTCAGATTTTAACCCAAGCCAGAAAGAATTCAGGGGCCTTCTCAGAAGCCTGGTGAGCATCTCTAGCAGTGGTCAGTCGAAGTGAGACAGATCAAAGCAAAGACCTATGAAAGTTACTTTGTCCCAAGGAGGCAACAGTTGTCTTCAGTGTTGAAGCCCTGATCTCAGAAGGCTTATGATCAGTGGCGTAGTGGTAAATTTTGAAGTGCAGATGTCTATAATGACAGTCCCCATAGCCACGTCCCAAAGGAGAGTCCAACAATCCAAGCTGCTTCATTGATCCAAGCCAGTTCCAGCAGTTTTCATCTCCACTAGCTGTAGGTCTTATGTAAAGCTAATGGATCTTAATTGCCTGTTCAAGACCAATTCACACACACACCCCAAATATGTTGCATTAAAACAGGGAACAATATATTGTAGCTGGGGGAAATTATTCCCTCTTTGCTACTGTGAAGAATGCAGTGGGATCAGGGAATTCTTAGGGGGTGGGGGTAGATGACATCAGTGCCCTGCTAGTAAAAAAAAGTGCCAGTGCTGCATCCCTCCAAGCCCTGGGCTCCACTACACCATCACTTATGATCCCAGTCCACCATCCTGACAAAGGGTTAATCTCTTATAGCAATAATAGCAAGGAGTCCTCTGTCTTTAAAGCTTTCATAGGCTGGATCCTACTTTGTCAAGGTATGTCCCTCAAGGTCATGCAAGTTTGCTTTTCCCCCTTTCTTTTAAGCAGTCTTGATGATCCCACCAGATAGATGGGATCATCAAGACTGCTTAAGATCACAGCTGCAGAAAAATAGAGTCCATGAAATCTGTGGAACAACATGAAGCAAAGTTCTCTTCTGCCTCTAATACAATCCCATTTAAAATGTTGATATTATAGACCATCCTGCAATCATTCAGAGTTTTTCTGTCTTTTAAAAAATGCCTTCCCCCCCACCCCCGGTGACCGTATTTTATGAATAAGTGATGTCTTGCTAGTCAGCATGATGAATGTCAGGACATGGAGGGAATAGTTAAATAATTTGTTTTAACTGTTATGCATTTAAATTGTTATATTAGAGTGGATGTTCTTGCCTTCAGTACCAATAAAAGTCAGTTTTTGAAGCAGAGGATGTCCTCTTAAAGGAGTAACTTTTGTTATCTTGCAATATCCTGGATTAAACAGGTTATTAATAGAATGATAATGCAGACCATCTTTTCCTCACATTTGTTCCTTATTTAAATATAAAATTCTTTATCTTAGTATAACAGGACACATGCTGAAGGTTATCTTAAAGACGACAGGATCTACTGTTAAAGCCCCTTACCAAGAAATGCTAAATAAACGTTGCTACAGTAGTATTAGCAGTAATAGATGAAGCATAACGTTCCATCGTTATTTAATAACTTGATAAGAAGTCTGATAAGCTATTATGATAATAGTTTAATAATGCTAGAGATGTTAGAGGAATATGCAGTGGTTCTAACTTCATGGTATTATGCAGCCATTTCCACTGTCTAATTGTTTAAGTACAGGCTTAGCTTCTGCACAACTTTACTAGTCTCTAATTTAAGCCTATATCTTTATAACAGTTCATAAACTGCTTAGAGATTTTATGTTATCAAGCAGTTTGCATGTAGTTTAAATAAATAAAAACAGCCTTAAATTGGTTTAGAAGTCATTCCATAGCAGAGGAAATAGCAATGTAAAGTAAAGGGGCTATGGATTTCTAACAGACAATATTTAGCACACTCACAAGACTACTTTTCTCACTTAAAAAAAAGAAAAGAAAACGTTTTATGCCCCTTCCAAAGACAAAGCAGGGACTGAAAAATATGTGTTTATTTGGGGAATATCGCTATAAAGTAATGCAGTTGTCATCTCAGAGTTCTTGGAAGGCAAAACATGTGACAAGCATGCAAAACTAATATGTTTGCAAGATAAACTGGGTCTAAGCCTATAACAACATCAAATACCATGAAACGGCCACAGCCTTAACAAATCACCCTAAGGCACGAAGATCTTTTAGAAATATATTATTCTTTGTAAGTTTCCTTTCACTTGTGAAAGCAGATAAGCTGTTGCACTTGATAAACGTGTCTTTGCTTGCAACAAGACTGATTCACACATGCATGTTCATCACTTGATTACTTGCATTTCTGGAGAGACCAACATCTGTATAGCATCACACATGAAAACAAGTATTACCTCATAGCAGACACAATGCTTTTCAACAGTCTATTCACATAGTCAGACAAACTATGGCAGGATCTACACTACTGCTTTCCACATATCATTTTCAAACCACTTTCATGGTGTTATATCCTGCTTGGTGTAGAATTATCTTAAATGTACTTACTGCAAACAGCACCTTCAAAGGGCAAATATCTGCCACTTCAGGGGATTTGGGTCAGGAAACAAGTACTAGTCCCTGATCTGGATTGCCCAACTGCACTTCCCCAGCCCCAGCTACTTTCCCCTCAAAATAAAAGCATGGGTTTGTTTAAGTGTGCTTAATATAATGGAATGCATACACTGGCCTTAAGCTGCTACTTATTGAATGTAGAGAAATCTACATGTATGAACTAGCCTACAGAACAAGTGAGGTTAACTATTCAAAATACTAAAAACAAAACATACATGTCATATAGAATTCAAAACAGTAACTAAATCAGACATTACATGTAAAAGTCATAACAGTGGCTGTCTAGCCAAGTCATGAAGCATTCTGTCCTTCTCTCACCCCGCACTCCTCTCTCCAGAAACAAGGCAGAGACCATTTTCAACAAAATGAGATTTGAGTCTGTGAGACTAGTTAATATAAATACACAGCTGAGGAAGGGCCAGGTGAGGTAAAACCATCAAGAAACTTTGAACAATTAACAATCCAACTAAACTATAAACTGTTCGTGCAAAGGGGCATTCTTGAAGAAAATAGAATAATTGCTAGGATTCAAGGGGAAATCTGTGGGACACTATCCGCTTTTTTGCATGTGAAACCAGGCATGCAGGAGAAGATGCCCAAACTTTCCCCTCCACCCTTTCCTTGTTGGCCCTTGGCAAGCCCATATATACCTCTCATATTTAGATCCAAGCAGGCCATTCATTTCGCTGCATTCTTGAGCAGGGTGTTCCCCTAAGACAGTGGTTCTCAACCTTCCTAATGCCATGACCCTTTAATACAGTTCCTCATGTTGTGGTGACCCCCAACCATAAAATTATTTTCGTTGCTACTTCATAACTGTAATTTTGCTACTGTTATGAATCGTAATGTAAATATCTGATATGCAGGATGTATTTTCATTGTTACAAATTGAACATAATTAAAGCATAGTGATCACAAAAACAATATGTAATTATATATCGTGAAATATTTATTTCTAATTACAAATAAATGAAATGTCTCGGTTCCTAAGACCATCGGAAATATGTGTTTTCCGATGGTCTTAGGCAACCCCTGTGAAAGTGTCGTTCGACCCCCAAAGGGGTCCCGACCCACAGGTTGAGAACCGCTGCCCTAAGACAAGTGAGCTGCACAGCTCTGGGGAGGAGTGAATGTCCTAAAAGTAGATGCTTTTGAGCCTCCCATTGCAGTTAATGACCTGCCCACTACATTTGAGCATACCTGGCAGAGGGCTGATAGGAAAGAAAGAAGGAGGGGTGAGCACCTCTCCAGCCCAGTTGTTTACACACAGAAGAATGGACCATACGCAAAGATTCCATCCAGGTGCAATGCAGAAGAGAGTGTTCCACTAGGTCTTTCTTGTCCTGTCTGCTCATGAGCTGAGTACCGAACTAGACATACAAGTAAAAACATCTTTGTATTCAAAGTGCAGTTGTTGTTGTTTTTTTAAAAATAGAAATGGCCTCAATTGGGTATGTGGGGTGGGGCGGTGGGGAACTGTTCATTATTGAAGGACTGTTCATTATTGGGATTTCCTGAGGAGCAGAAGAGGAATTTACCCCATTTCATCCCTGCTGAGGTCTTAAGGGGAATCTTTCTCCAAAGGTCTTAATCCTTCATCAGCATCAATGTTTCTTCTTCTTCTCCCATTACAAATGCCAAGTGTCCTACCTTACAGAGGACAGTCCTCTCTTTGAATGTGTCCTCTGCTTGATGGGCTGCCCAGTCCAGGTCTGTCTGAAAGTCAAAGAACCCTAAGAAGGGGAGAGAAGCAGGGGCTGCGGACTTGCCCACCCACAGTTAGCACCTGCATAATCTTTCCCTTTGTTGTGAGATGCCTTACATTTCTATTTCAAAAAGTTGCTGTTTCTAAATTTGTACCTATACATTTACATTTGCATTTTGATGATGCATTTCTGCTTTCTTGACAATGCATAAGTGGCCACCATATTCAAAGGAGGGATTTTCCCCTGGACTACAGCAGGGAAGAATGGAGTGAAATTCCTCCTCTTTGCCTGCTGTGATCTTGGTAATGATCAGTCCCTTTGATGCTGTTTGCATTTTTAAAAAACCTGTAGCTTTAAATGCAAAAGGCACATTTAATAGTCAAGTCTAGTTTAGCCTTGAGCTGTTCATTCAACTTGTTAGCAATGTTGCTGAAAGATTCAGCAAAGAAAGCCTTACAGTAATGACCCTGTAAGAAGTAGAGTGTGGTGTAGAAAACACAATTAAAGTTATAAACCTGGGAAGAAATCACATACAGTAGAAGCAAAAAAAAAATGAATTTATTTATTTTAAAAAGCTGAAAAAATACAGGACTCTGAAAATATTCATATTATACAAGCAAAGGGATTCTTCCTGTCTATTCGGCAATATCAATGGCCATAGCTAGACCTAAGGTTTATCCCTGGATTGTCCAGGGGTCAAACCTGTTCATCTAGGTGACACACAGGGGATCCAGTGCTCAGGCAGAGGCGAACCCTGGATGATCCTAGGATAAACCTTAGGTCTAGCTGTGGCCAATGACTGCTGACAAGGAGATGCAGAAACAAACTTTTGGTTATGCTACTTCCTTCTTGGTTCCTTTCTGTTAAAAAAAATGCTCTGAGAGGAGCACAGGAAAGATTTTAAATGAGTACATCCCACTAATAAACAGAAATCACAGGAGTTCATTATTTAATAACAGTAAGTAATTGCATATTCATCCTTCCTTCGCAGCATTTTAATTGATGCATTTGCTTAAATGTTTAATTTGTGCTATCTCTTGCAGAATGTATAATACATTTTCAAGGAAAGTGTCATACTTTTAATACAAAAGAATGGCCAAGGGCATTACTAGACGAGGCTGTAGCGCGCGTTACCCTCAGCAGTCACGTCGAGGCTTCCAGATGACGTTCACGACGATCCGTCGTTATCCTGGGGTGAAGCCTCTTTATCCTGACTTTAAAAAAGTGAGTTCAAGTGCGCCTTTTCCTGCCGGGCCGCGGTAATTCGGAGTACATGTGGGAGGATGTGAGGTCACTGCGGTCCGCACTGGTCAGGAAAAGGCGTGCTAAGGGGAGTGGCCAGCGGCTTCGGTCAAGCCGCCTCTGCCATTTGCGCCCAGCCCGCCAGCTGGGGCAGTGCGGCGGAGCGGCTTTTTAAAATTATTTCCACAGTGACAGTTAGCGCAGGAACGGAGGACCGGAAAAGTGGCTGGTGCGCTGCTGGGGCATGTGCGCCTGTTTTTTCTACTGCAACCTCTGCGTGGGTCAGTTTTCGGAAAGCCGGGCATCCCACAGTCCGCCTTCATGGGGAGTTTATTTATTTATTTATTTATTTAATTACATTTATATACCGCCCCACAGCCGAAGCTCTCTGGGCGGTTTACAACATTTAAAAATAGTAAACATTAAAAGTATACAATTTTTTTAAAAAACACACACACACATAAAAACAGTATAAAAACAACAGTATCCATTTAAAAACAACAATTGTGGGGTCCATTAAAAACAAACTTAACGTTGTTAAATGCTGTTAACATGTTGGTGACTCCTCGCGGTGGGCAGCCACCGTGGCCGCATAATGGCGGTGCTGTACGCTGCCTGTTGGTGTGGGTACCAGGCTGGCAGAGGGCAGAGCTGTTTGTGGGCTGCTGCCATGGCTACGGTCAGATGTGGGTTGGCTCCTTGGGATGGGGCAGAGGGCACAGAGGCGGTCATCGGCGGCGACACCTCAGAGGCATGATGGGAGATGTAGGCACAGAGTGCCCATGCAGACGATTGACCTCGGGTCATATTACACCCGCCACGACCCCCATCAGGAAGTGACCGCATCAATGTTGACCCTCAACAGCACAAGCAGCACTTCAGCTGGCACTGGCACTGCCGCCGCCGCTGGCTCTGGCTCCAGCTCCGCCGCCGCCGGGGCCGGCGGCAGCATCGCTGAACGCTGTGCAAGTTTGCGGTCTTTCGGACTTGCACAAACCGTGCGGCGAGTGAAAAAAAAAGCCGCGGCAATCAGGCCAGTGTGGCTGCACAACCATGCTCGCGGCGGCAGCAGCACAACTGGCGCAAACTTCCGCCACAAATCAAAGGCAGGTGTGGATGATGAGGCGTCACGGGAAAATCCACTTTCACCGCTCCTCAACGATGGAACACCCAGTAGGTCTAGCAAAGCCCCAAGTCTCTTCAACATAAGCCCCATTGAAATGAAGGCTGCAATGCTATACCCACTTTTGGGGGATTATACCCCCTTAACTTCAATGGGACCTGTTTCTGAGCAGGCATGTATACAGGGCCCAACCATAATTTGGGGGGCTCATGCTCTTCCCCCCCCCCACACACACATAACACAGTCTCATCCTATACATACACTTTCATGAGTCGTGAAAGAAGAGTTTCTATTTTAATACTGAAATTACTTTTTCTCCATTTCTGAAATGACCCTATGACCACATGGAAGCATTTCTACCAGGGCCTTTTCCATGTTTATTTGCATATAGCATCCAGCCTGAAGAAGATTCCCACAAAGCTAGCAGACTATTTTGTAAGTCTTTCATTGCAAAATCATGAATTATCTTCCCAAAGGCAATTTCTTTTGCACGTTTACACTCAATAGACAAAGCAGCTCAGTGACTTAATCATTCTTTCTCCACAGCAGAACACTTGCAATATTTGATAAGTGCTAGCTGGCTGCAACTTATTTCAACTTCTGTCACAGTCACTGACAGTGTGCACTGTGCAGCTATTATTATTATTATTATTATTATTATTATTATTATTATTATTATTTATTACATTTGTATACCGCCCCATAGCTGAAGCTCTCTGGGCAGCTTACATTGTAGTTGTGAATCTAATTTAATAAGATGAGTGGAGGTAGTTCATACTCTTTTCCTGTTCTGTATTATAGCCAGATGTGGCAATATACAGTAGTGTGTATGTATGTGTGTGTGTGTGTAAACCCTCACTGGCTTCCACTGATGCTGGGATCAACCAATTCTTTGAAAATTGCTTTGTTTCTCCACAACTACTTTCCCATAGACTACAGGTTCCTTTTTCCTGGGAAAGCACAAATCTCTTGTCTTTCCCCCTCAAACTGAGTAAAAGAGCATATAAAATTGCATTGGTTTTATATATTCTTTTAATCAGTTTTATGCATTTGATTTATATTGTATTAAACGTTGTTCCCCACCTCGATCCAGAGGAAGCGGCAGGTAAGAAATTTATTATTATTATTATTATTATTATTATTATTATTATTATTATTAAAGTCCTTGTTTAACTGTGAAAGCACACTCTCTTTGCTCTAGAACAGGGCCAGGGCCAGTAACTCAGTATTCAGAATGTTGCTTGGTGTGCTCTAACATAGCTTCTGATTGGCTCCAGCAAATCTCACAAAACCTGCGCAATAGGTGCATAGATACAGGGAAATAAGTTCCCAACTATATCCTCAAGCACAATGTACAGTTTAGCCTCATTTTTTTCTCATAGTAATGTGGTTGCCGCCTGAGCCACTTTCCCCTGGATTTCTTGACTCCAGTAAAGCGCAACCCCACCCAAACCTGAGCTCTGCATGTATATAGTTGTACTATATCTTTGCATTGGCACAGGACTGAGAAGTTCCGAGTCTATGCCAGTGGTAGGCAGACATTAAGCTTGTGGGATCTACTTTGACTTTTGCCAGAACCCCAGAGCCTGGAGCAAAAGAAATGATGTTACACTTACTCCAGTCAAGGAAGCTCGTAGTCTTGGCTTTATATTTGATTCCTCGCTCTCCTTTATTCCTCATATTGAGGCAGTAGCTAAATCCTGTCATTTTTTCCTGTATAATATTGCCAGGATTCGATCATTTCTGTCTGTCTCTTCTGCCAAGACGCTTGTTCATGCACTGGTTATTTCTCGGTTGGACTACTGCAACCTTCTTCTCACTGGCCTTCCTTCTTCTCACATCAGTCCGTTGGTCTCGGTCCACCACTCTGCCGCTAAGATCATCTTCTTGGCTCGCTGCTCTGATCATGTTACTCCACTTCTGAAATCTCTTCATTGGCTTCCAATTCACTTCAGAATCCAATATAAACTTCTTCTGTTGACCTTCAAAGCTTTTCACGGTCTAGCTCCTTCCTATCTCTCCTCTCTCATCTCACACTATTGCCCCGCTCGTGCTCTTCGTTCCTCTGATGCCATGTTTCTCACCTGCCCAAGGGTCCCTACTTCCCTTGCTCGGCTTCGTCCATTTTCTTCTGCTGCCCCTTACGCCTGGAACGCTCTTCCAGAACATCTGAGATCCACAAGTTCAATCGCAGCTTTTAAAGCTCAGCTAAAAACTTTTCTTTTTCCTAAAGCTTTTAATACCTGATGTTGTTTGGACTCTATACTGTTAGTTTACCCTACCCAGTGCCTGTTTACCCTACCCAGTGCCTGTTTGCATTCTCTTCCCCTCCTTATTGCTTTACTATGATTTTATTAGAATGTAAGCCTATGCGGCAGGGTCTTGCTATTTACTGTTTTACTCTGTACAGCACCATGTACATTGATGGTGCTATATAAATAAATAATAATAATAATAATAATAATAATAATAATAATAATAATAACAACTAATGGGATTCTGAGCCCAGGAATTTGTTTTGAGTAACAGAACTGAATGAGGTGCACAGTCCTACACAAAATCGATGTTGGGGCCAGAATTTTTCCTTGGGAATTCTGTTTGTGCTCAGAAACACAGTTCACAATGCAGGTCTTACTTAGCAGAGTAAGTTTATTAGCTTCAGACTTCTTTACAGTTCTGTGTCATTGTGCAGAGTGACAAAACCTATACACATATACATATATACACAGTTTTTTTATCTATATTACATACAGCTGTGATTAGGCTAACCCAGCCTCAAGGATCTTTGGTATATTCATATCATTAACACCATGATATCTTAGAGAATCCTGGCAAGGTTCCCAGTACAGCTTCTATCTCAAGGTAATTGCTCACAGATAGTCTTCCTCTGTTTAGCCTTAAGATAGCCACACACACAATTTTAATGGCTATGCAAGCCTTTTACTTTCTTAAACTTAGCAATCGATGCCTGGTTGTCTCAAACTTTCTTCACTTCAACAGCATAATTTAGGGTGAGGTGGAGTCATTTTGCTACTGCTATTGTTAATTAATCGGTAGTCCAAAATCTTTGCCGAGCTGTGGCAAATCATCCGAAGATCCACCAGTAGATCCAGATATGCCATTTATTTATTTATTTATTTATTTATTTATTTATTTATTTATTACATTTCTATACCGCCCAATAGCCGGAGCTCTCTGGGCTGTTCATTGCGCACAGTTGCTGGGTCAAAACAGAAAGCTGACAACTCATTCCAAATGTTTTCAGCTTCCTTCCAAATTCCTTAAACATCCTGGACAAGCAGGGATAAAATTCCCTCCTTATTTTTTGTTAAGTAAAATTCATTACTGACTCCCCAACACTGCGTTGGTATGGGATTCCTTCAAACCCCCACAGCATCACCGCTGCATGGTAAAAATGATAAAGTTAGAGAGCAGGAGGGAGCACAGGTGATCCGGCCGGAAAACTGCAGGGCCACCAGCCATTCGGCTGGTCAAGCCCTCCCTTGCATTCCCACATTTACCCAATCCACCCAGAGGTAAGTCCAATGGGACAACTTGAACTGAGGCTACCACTGACACACAAAGAAACAATGTGGTCACCTCGGAGCAAAGGGGAAAGTCATGGTAAAATGGACAGTTTCAAAAAGTGCAATTTCAGGGAGGATAAGCCTGATGTGGCTGAGATTTGGCGCATGCGTCATATGAACAATGCAGCACCACTGAGCAGCCAGGACAGGCTAAATAGGGAGTGTAGACACCCCCGCCCTGATAACACATATGGCATTTATTACTACCTTTGCTTAGCTTGACTCTCGTGTCAGTGGTTGGCATGAGTATAAGGGCCTTTAGCATGGGCTGTGTGGTTACCTGCAATGAAAACCTACATTTAATTTCCTCCGACATCATGAAAATAGAATATGTTGAATTTCAATTTCTCTTTAGAAATGTATTATCTCCTTGATAAGAAAACTCTTTACTGAAACCTTCCTCCTCTGTGAAATAGGCATATTTCTATAGGGTGACCATGTGAAAAGGAGGACAAGGCTTCTGTATCTTTAATAGTTGTATTGAAAAGGGAATTTCAGCAGGTGTCATTTGTATGCATGCAGCACCTGGTGAAATTCCCTCTTTATCACAACAGTTGAAGCTGTAGGAGCTATAGCAGAGTGACTAGATACAAAAGAGGGAGAGGCTTCCACAGCTTTAACTGTTGTGATGAAGAGGGAATTCCACCAGGTGCTGCATAGATACAAATGACACCTGCTGAAATTCCCTTTCCTACACAACAGTTAAAGATACAGAAGCCCTGTCCTCCTTTTCATATGGTTACCCCATGAAACACATTCACTGATCTTTCCTTTATATGTCCTTGCAGTCTCTGAATTTGAAGGCCTGACTTGTATCTTTCTGGGGGGGGAAACATTTTAAATCAGACCCTTGAATTTTTCATCACATTCAGCAGCCTGTGTGATAATTTGTGATAACAGGCATGAAATATGACTAGATGCCAATACAGCAAATGAGGTAAGACAGAGTTCCATTACTCATCAGTGCAGACTACAATATTTATGGAACTATAGACAAGTGTAAGCTCTCTGTATGTTCATTGAAATAGGCATACCTACTGAAAGACATTTTGTTCAAGCCATAGCTGTCCAAAATTGATTTCTCTTTCTGTTACAGCTCTAAGTGAATTATAAAACTCTGGATAAAAGGTTATTTTCTTTTACTCTTTCCTGAAATGTAGTACGGGTGTTTTATATCAAATCCCACTGAATTTTCACATCTCATGATATTTTAGCACTCTGTCATGCCCTCAGATCATATGTCAAGAGGAAAGAAAGGCTGCAGACTTTTATCAACGTACATTAACAAAAGTAATATAATATTTATTTTACTTGGCTTGCAAGTATTTTATAATTTAGCAAATTAAAAGTCTAACTTGCAAGAATGTTTGGAGCATTCATTTGTAAGCGCTAATCTTCCAGAGGATTCTGAATTCATATGTAGCATTATGATTCCTAGCAAGGATAAAGCTTAGATTGGCATGGCAAGTGTCACTGAGAGATGGAAGGGAAAAGTGAAATAGAGAATTTCAGTTTAATTGAGAGGTCTCTAAATTCATTTTCACACAACCTTTTTTCAGTGCATCAAATGTAATCTCCTTTTAGCTCCTATCATTTCTCGACTCTTGATGGGCTCAGACCAACATATTTTGCAGTAGGGATGGATGAATCTCTCAATCTTGGTCTGATCATAGCTATCAGTTTTTTTGAGGCACCTTTTCCAGATGGAAAAAATCTGAATGGAAATTTGTATGGATTTTTGTAATGTACACATGAATGCACGCATTAATGTATGTGGGTTTTCTGCACATTTTTAAATGTACACATTTAGTCAGTGCACCTAAATGTATGCAATGCACCCATTGACTAAAATGTGTTTGTACACATTTTGGAAATGTGTACATTTTCTCTGCACATTTTTCAAATGTACCATTCCCAGCAATCCCAATGGGGAAATGATGATATCTGAATCATTTTTGTGAGGGATGCTGGTAATCCCAGTCTCACCCTTGACTCTAATGAGGGCCTAGAACCACCTGCTGCCACCTCTCCCACCAATGTCTCTCTTCCTTCCCTGGTCTCAAATGTAAGTTCTTGGGCTTTGAAGCAGAGAAATTGTGAAGTGGCTCATAAGACCACAGCAAGCACAACTTGCCCACAACTTGGGCCATTGCTAGACGAGGGTTTAGCCCGGTGCGAGGCCTGGGCTCCCTGCTGTGTGTGCAGATGACGCACAGGGGATCCCGGGGTCAGGCCGAGCTAAACCCTCCCTTGATCCGGGATAACAGGATCCACTTGTGGCCCGGTTTTTCCACAGCCCAGGGCTGAGCCAAGTCTAGCTGGTTCCGCGGCTTTTCCTGGCTACGTGGCTTACTCACGGCTTACTTACATCAGTACGGGGGCGAGGGAATCGGGGGGGAGAGATGGGGGCCAGGGGAGAAGAGTGGACCCTGCAGGAGAGATGGGGGGGGAGAGCGGAGCCAGGGGGGAGATCGCGGCCGGGGTGGTGGTGGAGGGGGCATCGGACATGGCGAGTGGGGGCGGCAAGCGGACAGGCGAGTGAGGGGGCGAGTGAGGGGGCGAGTGGGGGTAGCGAGCGGGGGGGCTAGCGAACGGATGGGCGAGCGGGGGGGGCGAGCAAGCGGGCGAGTGGGGGTGAGTGAGCGGACGGGCGAGCGAGGGGGGCGGGTGAGCGGGTAAGCGGGGGGCATCAGACATTGGGGGAAATCGGGGGCAGAGGGAGCAGGGAACCCTTTATTTTTTAAAAAAATGACTTACCTTTTTGTTGGTGCGCTCCTGCGCACATGGCCCCTTTAACTTTTTTAAAAAAATGGAGGATGCAACGGGGCTTTCCTTTCCCTGTCGCGTCTAACGTGTCGAAAGGAGTGACAGCCCACGCTACTTCTAGCGTGGGCTGGCTGCTCCTCCCACACAGATTCTGAGGTAGGTCTAGCAAGGCCCTTGGTCAAATGCTTACAACCTCCCTAGTAAGAAATGGCCAACCAGATGCCCGTGGATGCTCACAGGCAGGTATGAAGAGGGCTCCCCCCTGTTGTTTGTCTCCAAATGTATCGAATTATTGAATAACTATCATTTAGACAATGGATGTTCTAAACTACATTGACATCTCCAGGGTCTGAGATAGGCATTGTCAGGCATCTGCTGATGGCCCTGGGGCTCGGAAGGGTCCATCACCATCCCTGCTCACCCCATCATCAGTTCCCCACCAGCATTGCCAGTGCCATCCATGCCCCTGTCCAGTGTGGCTGCTCCTTGCTGCTTTTGCCTCCAATCACCCACCCCCTACCCTTCACATGTTTACCTAGCAGCCATCTGCCACAGATGCAGGCTCAGTAGCAGCTCAGGTCTCTCCTATCCAACAGTGCCACTGCCACCCACGAGGAAAACACATTGAGGGGAACAAGGGAGTCATGTGGCAGTGACAGCAATTAGCAGCTCTGGACAGGGTCCTTGATGCTGGCAGTTTCTCTTCCCTTCCTCCTACACATGTTTGCCTGGTGGGTAGCAGTGGTGCCTTCAGATGGGTGGAAGCCAAGCCACTGGGTAGTTCATTGCAGGCAGGCGTTGTATTTTGGGCAATCTAAGATGCAGCTGTTCATAGATGTTTAGCTTCTTCCCCTCTGAAAGAGCTGCCACCACTCACCAGGTAAACAGGTCCAGGGGGAGTGAAGTGACAGTAAGCAGTGGCCCTGGAAGGGGGTCCCAATAGTGGCAGTACTGAAATGAAGCCTGCTTTCTCTGCCAAGGATGCTGTTGCCCTGGCGGGGAGAGAATTATGTCACCACTTGTTTTTTTGGCAAGGAGAACACTCCCCCCCCCAATACAAATTGATGGAGGAATTGCTCCATTTACTTGCAGAGTGGAAAATAGCTTGCGGAGGGGGACACCTCAGCCTGGGCTCATGGGCACAGTGGCACACATGGACGCTATGTTGGAGACCCCTGATCTAAGTACTATTCAACTAAATATTTTTGATACATACTTATTTTTATATTTTAGAGGGGGAAATATCCCTGGCATCAAAGGTTTCTCATAGAACCCACAGTCAAATTGCATGGAATATCAAGGCTCCACAAAACACAGTTAGGGAAAACAGTGAGTTAGAGGGTGCTGAGCACTGAGAAGGTATTGACATTAAGGAAGGTGAAGAGAAATGCCATTGTCAAAGAATAAATCGACATTCACACCTTCCCCAACATTGTGGGGAAAGGTGTTTTGTCTAAAATACCTTCTGCAACCTGATTTTTCATCTCAGCCAATATCATTTAGACTTCCAATTGCTTGACATTGCTGCCCCAACCCCACTCCTTAAGACAGGCTTGGAAAGAAAACATGGTTGAACCTGCCTGCGATTGTTTTACAAAGCTCTAATATTTCCCTGGAGATTTTATTTCAGGAATTTGAAGTCTCCTGTAAAAAGAACTCGTGTTTACAGAAGCTGAAAGCAGAGCAAACACTGAGCTGAAAAGAAAGGGATGTACAGCAAGTTCACTCAAGCGTTGTGTCAGTGAAAGGCTTTTTGTACACAAGGAATGATGCACCTCTCAACCTTCTTGGGCAGTGTCAACGTTACAGCATTTGCTGATGAATTTATTCAGGAACACTTTGGATCAATGACCTTTTTTTCTTTTTTTCAAATAAGCCAATAAAATAAAATAAAATCTATTGTCTAGTAAGGATGTCCAAAGGTTGGTTGGTTCACCATCCTTTGTTTGTCTTTCCTTTCTGGGCCTCCTCCCAACACATAGAAAGAAGCTCAGCCAGTTTGAGGAGGAGGAGCTGTTCGTCCTGGCACTGGTGGTATACCTGGCTTCACACAGCTCCTGGCGTGTGTGCACGCACACACACACCCTGGACACAGGGCATTCATGCTGTGGGAATTACGCAATTTCTGGAGGCCACGTATGCACACCACACTGAGCGCTCACCAGGCCCACTCAAGTGAGCAGGCAGCGGGAGGCAAGTGAAGGGGGCAAGCCCCCAGGGAGCTCAACACGCCCCTACCATCAGCTTTCAGTGGGTGCCGAATTTTGAATTGAATTAAAATGACATTTGGTCAGATCCAGATCTTAGCTAAATCCAAGCCTATGGGCAAGGATTAGAAGCTTGCAGAAAGAAAGATTTTGCTAGGTATTGAATTCTACATTGTTTGTGCATAATACTACATTTACATTACGCACAAAATAATGCATAAAGGCTTTGCAATAGTGGAGCTTATGTGCTAGAAGCTCCTTGCACTTCAGGAGAAAAAGATACAATCCGTGTTTCCTAAATGGAGCTTCCTTAAATTATCATTTAATTGCAGTCCCTGAAAGGTGCCATTTAGATGCTTGCAAATATTAACTTTTTAAAGAAACCTGATATAATTTTCTCTTCAGGGTATGAAAGGTTTACCAATTGGAGGAAATAACAGCAAATGTGAGATAGGTGTGCACTTTGCTGCTTTTAAGGTACTTAATTTGAATTCTTGGAGATCCTGGATGGGGAGAAAATAATTTTCTATCAGCTGACTCCGATTTTCTTAAAAGCTCAGCTTATTGAAGCATATTATTCTGCGGGGGAAGGGCAAAACAAGCGGAGCTAAACAGAGGCAAGGCAGATTATCCCTGTTTGCATGATAAGGACCACCTAAGTGGGTTTTTTAAGTGATATGATCTGACAGCTGAGGCTGAAAGTTTCAGCTGAGGAATAATGCAAGGATGCTGAAAACTGTTCAAAATGGCATGTGTTCATTGTGAACTTACCACTGAACATTTGAAAAGGGGGAGGGTATTCAAAGGGCTGAGCTTTGCATGCAACAGGATGCATGTGGTGTAGCCAGTGTGGTGTAGGCTAAAGTGTTGGACTGGGAGGCGGGAGATCCGGGTTCTAGTCCCCACTTGGCCATGGAAGCTCACTGGGTGACTTTGGGCCAGTCACAGATTCTCAGCCCAGCCTACCTCACAGGGTTGTTGTGAGGATAAAAATGAAGAGGAGGAGGAGGATTATGTATGGTGGGATATAAATGCAATAAATAAATAAGTTAGTGCAGCTTTTTCTGGAATCTATCACTTCAGCATGCAGACGCTCACCTGTGGGGAATGCTCACACATGGGGAAACATTATTTGCTCATAGAAAGCTGACTAACCAGGTACAAGGATTATTTGATTGAGATGGACATAAAGTAGTGTGTGGACCACTGGCCAGTTTCTGGTGGACCTCTAACTCCCTGCTGTTTTTTGTTTAGATTTTTGCATAGGGTGCTGGACTGTGTAGACTCTCATCTCATCCAGAAAGGAACTTCTTTTGTTCCTAAGCAAGAATGTGTATTCAGGAGCACTTATCCTGGACAGGCTATCAATGGCTACTAGTCCTGGGGGCTAATTGCAACCTCCAGTATCAGAGGCAGTAAGCCATTCTTAGCATCATCATCATCATCATCATCATCATCTCTTTCTCACTCATGGTGGTTTTTCTAGACAGACATGATGGGCATTGCCAAGTCATATTGTCTTCTACAGATTCAGGAATTTCTTGACAATTGAGCATGTTTCAAGTATGACTGCTTTCTGGATGGTGGTGTGGATGTATATCTTGATTTCAGCAAAGCTTTTGACAAAGTGCCCCATGATATTCTGATTAACAAACTAGCTAAAAGTGGGCTAGATGGAACAACTATTAGGTGGGTTCACAGTTGGCTACAGAATCGGACTCAAAGAGTGCTTATCAACGGAAACTTCTCAAACTGGGGAGAGGTAACGAGTGGGGTACCGCAGGGCTCAGTCCTGGGCACAGTGCTCTTCAACATTTTTATTAATGATTTGGACAAGGAGGTGCAAGGAATGCTTATCAAATTTGCAGATGATGCAAAGTTGCGTGGGATAGCTAATACCCTGGAAGACAGAAATAAACTTCAAAGTGATCTTGATAGGCTGGAGTGCTGGGCTGAAAACAACAGAATGAAATTTAATAGGGATAAATGCCAAGTTCTGCATCTAGGAAATAGAAACCAAATACACAGTTACAAGATGGGGGATACTTGGCTCAGCAATACTACAAACAAGAAGGATCTCAGAATTGTTGTAGATCATAAGCTGAATATGAGCCAACAGTGCAATATGGCTGCAAGAAAGGCAAATGCTATTTTGGGCTGCATTAATATAAGCATAGCTTCCAAATCGTGTGAGGTTCTGGTTCCTCTCTATTCAGCCCTGGTTAGGCCTCATCTAGAGTATTGTGTCCAGTTCTGGGCTCCACAATTCAAGAAGGACAGAGACAAGCTGGAGCGTGTTCAGAGGAGGGCAAACAGGATGATCAGGGGTCAGGAAACAAAGCTCTATGAAGAGAGACTGAAAGAACTGGGCATGTTTAGCCTGGAGAAGAGAAGACTGAAGGGAGACATGATAGCACTCTTCAAATACTTAAAAGGTTGTCACACAGAGAAGAGCCAGGATCTCTTCTCAATCAACCAAGAGTGCAGGACACAGAATAACGGGCTCAAGTTAAAGGAAGCCAGATTCTGGCTGGAAATCAGGAAAAACTTCCTGACTGTTAGAGCAGTACGACAATGGAACCAGTTACCTAGTGTGGTTGTGGGCAGCGGGTCCCACATTAGAGGCATTCAAGAGGCAGCTGGACAACCATCTGTCAGGGATGCTTTATGGTGGATTCCTGCATTGAGCAGGGGGTTGGACTCGATGGCCTTATAGGCCCCTTCCAACTCTACTATTCTATGATTCTATTTTGGGAGGCCCAGTTTCTGAAGGTTTTCTGTATAGTTTTTTGATGTGATGCGAGTGACTGATGTGACTAACAGAATAACTGTGACCTTTTCCTGTTGCCATAGTTCTTTGACTTTCATGGTCAGTGGTGTATATTTTTTTCTCTTTTCCTCTTCCTTTTCAACAACATTTTTGTCATTAAGTATTGCTATATTGATGAGGTATGAGCGTTTTTCTTTTTTGTCTATGACCGTTATGTCTGGTCGGTTGCAAGGTATTGTTTTGTTAGTATGAATTGTTCTGTCCTAGTATATTTTATGAAACACTTTTCCTAGCCTAACCTGGAGCATGGGTTCAGTCCCCTCTCCAAACAGCTTATTTATTTATTTATTTCATTTCATTTCATTTCATTTCATTTCATTTCTATACCACCCGATAGCCGAAGCTCTCTGGGCGGTTCACAAAAATTAAAACCATGAAGAGCATAATAAAACAACCAACAATTTAAAAACACAAATACAAAATACAATATAAAAAGCACGACCAGGATAAAACCACACAACAAAAATTAATATAGGTTAAAATATGAAATTAAAACAGCAGAGTTTAATTTTAAGTTAAATTAGGTGTTAAAATACTGAGAAAATAAAAAGGTCTTCAGCTGGCGACGAAAGGAAAACAATGTAGGCGCCAAGCGAACCTCTCTGGGGAGCTCGTTCCACAGCCGGGGTGCCACAGCAGAGAAAGCCCTCCTCCTAGTAGCCACCTGCCTCACTTCCTTCAGCAGGGGCTCATGGAGAAGGACCCCTGTGGATGATCTTAAGGTCCGGGCAGGCACATATGGGAGGAGGCGTTCCTTCAAATAACCTGGCCCCAAGCCGTTTAGGGCTTTGAATGTTAATACCAGTGCTTTGAATCGGGCCCGGACCTGGACTGGCAGCCAATGAAGTTGTAGAAGGACTGGCGTAATATGATCTCATTGGCCAGTCCCTGTCAGTACGCGGGCTGCCCTGTTTTGTACCAGCTGGAGTTTCCGGACCTTTTTCAAGGCAGCCCCATGTATAACGCATTGCAGTAATGTATTGCAACTAAGATTGTAGTGCCTGGATTTGCTTTCCTTTTCCCCCTCCTCCTCCTCCCTCCCAATCCCCTTTCCTTTTATGTCATGTCTTTTAGATTGTAAGCCTGTGGGCAGGGACTGTCAAGAAATACTTTTGTAAGCCACCGTTAGAGCCTTTTTTGGCTTAATGGTGGCATAAAAATGCTTAAATAAATAAATAAATAAATAATCCAAACAAGAGGTTATCAGAGTATGGATAACTGTAGCTAGGCTATCTCTGTCCAGATAAGGGCGTAGTTGGTATATCAGCCTGAGCTGATAAAAGGTGCTCTTTGCCACTGAGTTCACCTGTGCCTCAAGTGACAGTTCTGGATCCAAGAGCACCCCAAACTACGGACCCGATCCTTTATGGAGAGTGCAACCCCATCTAGGACAGGGCAAACATCACCTCGCCGGACAGATGAACCACCTGCTAACAGTACCTCCATCTTGTCTGCATTGAGTCCGTTTGTTAGCCCTCATCCAGTCCGTTACCATGCCCAGGCACTGGTTCAGAACAGCCAGTGCCTCACCTGGGTTTGATGAAAAGGAAAGGTAGAGCTGGGTATCATCCGCATATTGGTGACACCTAAGTCCACATCTCTGGATAACCTCCCCCAGGGGCTTCATGTATATGTTAAACAGCATAGGGGATAAAATAGAGCCCTGTGGAACCCCATAGCTTAGGAGCCACGGCACAGAGCAATAATCCCCCAGCAACACCTTCTGGAATTGGCCATCCAAGTAGGAGCGGAACCACTGCAATGCAGTACCTCCAACTCCCTGCTCAGACAACCTATCCAGAAGGATACCATGGTCGATGGTATCGAAAGCCGCTGAGAGGTCCAGGAGAACCAACAGGGTCACACTCCCCCTGTCTCTCTCCCGGCAGAGGTCATCCCACAGGGTGACCAAGGCAGTTTCCATTCCCAAACCAGGCCTGAAACCCGATTGAAATGGATCTAGATGATCCGTTTCATTCAAGAGAGCCTGGAGTTGTCCTGCAACCACCCACTCAAGCACCTTGCCCAGGAAAGGGATGTTCGCCACTGGCCTATAGTTTTTAGCATCTTCCCAGTCCAGGTTTGGCTTTTTTAGGAATGTTCTGATTACTGCCTCTTTTAAAGAGGCTGGCACCACTCCCTCTCTCAAGGAGGCATTTACAACCTCCTGGACCCAGCCGGCGATCCCCTCCTTATTTGATGTAATAAACCATGAGGGGCAAGGGGCAAGCACACAGGTGGTCGACCGGACTTGGCCAAGCATCTTGTCCACATCTTCAGGCCTCAATAACTGAAACTCATCCAATAAAGCTGGCCCAGACGGCGCTCTGAACGCCTCTATTAGTGGAACTGTGTTAAGTGTGGTGTCCAACTCAAGACGAATCTGAGCGACTTTATCTTCAAAGTGTCGTGCAAACTCGTCACAGCGTGCTACCGAGGGTTCAACAATCTCACGCCCTGGCCCAGAGTGTAACAGGCCACGAACCACCTGGAAAGCTTGCGATCAAATGTGCATTGTAGTGTGTGAGGTTGACGAGATGTATTTATTTATTTTGGTAGAAGTGTTTAGTTCTATATGTGTTACAAGCTCTTGCTCTGAGTGCAAAAATGGTGCGTAGAAGAAACTGAAAAGGACAGATTTGTCCTTCCCTAAGAACCAGCTGCCATGCCTGCATGCTGCTGGTTTGGAGCCATCTTGCGCACAGGAAGCTGCCTTATCCAGATTATTTGTCCATCTAGCCTAGTATTGTCTACTCTGGCTGGTAGAGGCTCTCCAGGGTCTTAAACAGAGAAGGGTCTGTCCCATCCTTGGCTAACTGATCCTCTTCAATGGAGATCCTTGGGATTGATCCTGGGACCTTCTGCCTGCAAACCAAGTGCTGTACCACTGAGCTGTCACCCTTCTCCCAGGGGTATGCCCTACACCTTATAGTTAAAGCACTTCGAACGCTACAAATATAACATACGGAGTGGGTCCTGAGGCCATCTTTATTGCAACCACTGCTTTCAAAGGGGGGAATATAGTATAACTCTGAAAGTTAAAAGGTCATAATACCATTGTCATAAACTTTCAGAAGCAATGGGACACATTTCTAATTTGAGTTTGTTCGTAAGAATGGTCAGATTGGAGGCTGTTAACAGGAAGTCTCCCGCTTTGAAATAGCCTTTCCCCAGCCATGCAGATAATTTCTAATCTCTTCAGAAGCAAAGGCTTTAGTGTGGATGATTGGGACTGCTTCACCCGCTGGTTGTGTCTATGCTAGCCTTTGCAGAGGGACCCAAACCCAATTTATTCAAATTCTGTATTGGAATGTTTTATCTCAGGGACTGAATGCAGCTCTATAGCATTTGAAACCATGTTTGTGCTCATTTTTTTTACATATTTTTATTAGCATTTTATTAAAATATATTTTGATTGTATAAATAAACAATCCCCTTCTCCTTTTATCCTCTAGATGTTACTCCTTCTCTTCCCTCAGTTACACACACAAACACAATTTAAAATAATATCGACATAGATATATAGTTAAATAATTAAATAAATAAAGAAGAAAAAGACACATATGTATTAAAAACATACATCATACAAAATGCTCCAGTGTTGCAGCTAAAATGCACACAAATGACACCCCCCTGAAGAAACTCATGGAAGAAAAATGTGTGAAGACAGTAGAGCCAAGAATAACAACTTGTGTCAGAGATGCAAGTCCCATATCATTGCCCTAATAATGTTTCTCCTCAGTTCAACATCGCCTACAGCACTGATAAGATGATGCTTTGCATTTCAGTATCACGTTTAGCTATGCCCCTGTACCTGTAGCAATGCCTACCATAAAGTAACTAAGTGAAAATGTATAGCAGGTCTTCTGTCATAAGAAAGAGCAAGTTACAGAACTCTTACATATCCTTTAAAAATATGGTGTTTTTTTTCTTATGTTGTGATTCCTGTTACAAAGGCACATTCAGAAAATCTTAGTTTCTTTTATGTTGTAGGGTATAGGCATGCATAGATGCATGTACGTGTGCGTGTGTGTGTGATTTGTTACAGCAATGGTGCAGAAACTATTTCTTCTCATGGCAGCACAACAAATTTTGAAAGCAGGAAACCATGTGGGCAGACCAAAGGACATAGGCCTTTTCCGTCCAATCCTCACCTTGTTCGAAGGGAGGACAATTGGGTGATAGGACAAGCCTCATGATTCCCAGTTTCCACAATGGTGTGCAAAAATAATGTGGTGAAACAGTTCCCACCCTACTGAGATGACATGTGAAGGGATCCAGAATTGTCTCATGAATAAGGTATTTAGGAAATGGGCCAATATATGGCCAAATCATACAATCAAATTACTGTGTTAAAAATATCAGCTGGTGGGTCCCTGCATAGTTTGGAAAAGCAACAAAGGCCCTTTCTAAACCTAAGGATTATCCCAGGGAAATGGAGAGATCATCCCTGCCTGCTCCCGGGATCCCCTGTGTGTCATTTGGATGCACAGGGATGATCCCGGGATGATCCCAGGAAATAGTGCTGGTGTAGACATGCCCAAAGAGACATCTGTGGCACCGGAGTTCTGTGCAGAGTTTGGCATACAATAAAGCAGTTATGTGAATACTTCAGCATATGCCAAGCTCACAACTTCCCATATAGATTGTGCAATAAGGACACGTAGTGAAGCTATCATATGAATGGTTCACCATGTGATTAAGTCTGATTTTTCACACATCAGTTTGGTTGTAGTCAGGACCAGTTTCAGGTTTGAGGAGTGCAGACTAGAGATGGCAAATGAGTAATGTTTGAGAATTCCAGGATTCTCCAAGACATCAGCTACCACTCATTTTGTCCCCAATTCCTATTCGGAACAAGAAAATTGCACAAATCAAGCAGTGATTGAACATGAAATGTATGCAATTCCCCCCCCCCATTTGATTTAATTATTTATTTACAATATTAGATACCACTCCATATCTAAAATAGATTCTGGAGCAGTGAACATAGGAATACAACAGTAAAAAGATGAAAAGATTAAGGCAGAAAATTAAAATTGCTCAATTTAAAATAGATTTGCACACATTTCCTAAATTGACAAAAAATCCTCCATAGAATAAAGTGGGGCTGATTCAATCTATGGGGGAATTTTGAACACATTCCAAAATTAGTAAAAGGTTAGGAATTTTTTGTGTAAATTTAGGAAATTTGCACAAATCAAACATGAGGACATGCTCAGCAATTTACGAACACTGGACAGACATTTGTTTGTAATCATGATTGCTTTTGAAGTTGCGAACAGGGCATGCTGGCATGTTTTGCAAACTGGAACAACATTCTCGTGCATCTCTTGCCCAGACTAAGTGCCTTCTGAAAACACCCCAGTTCTGTTGGCGAGCCATGCCAGATTTACCTGCCAGGAAGTAGTGAGCAGCAGCACCAGGTGATTGGGCCAAGGTGCCGTTTTAATTTCCCACAGCACACCTGATGTAGTTTCACTCTAGTAGGGCATTGTGGGAAATTAAAATGGTAGATAGACCCAGCTGTCTGGCAGTAGTCTAGGCCAGAATTTTAGGGGGTGGGCAGCAGAGGTGTCAGTGATCAGCCGAGCTGGGGCACTACAGCCCAAGGGAGCTGTCCAAGGAAGCCAAGTGCTGATGCCAGCCATGTTGTTGTTCAAACATGCCCAATATGGTATATGAGATCGGTGGAGAAGCTTGAGTATTGATGGAATGCATACTCAATAGCTTTCCTTATCAGGAGAGAGGATAATGTGATCCACCTCAACTACAGCCTCTTAGCAGGACAGAAGGACTCGATATAGAGCTTCCACTGAAATGGCATCCTTACTGTCAGTTCTCCCTCTCATTTATACCATGTTGTATCATCATTACATATCTCTGTGGTTGCCAGCAGCAGTATAACATGGACAGTGAAATGCACATATAAGGATGTTATGGCATGGGGTAAATAATTTATACATTACAGGGTGGGGGGAGAACTTAATGCAGGGATAGCATTTTCTGTAGTAGCCACATACTGAGTGTAATGTAGGGATGTAAAAGAGTTTCATTTCAGTTTGCAAGCTACTTGAAAATGCTTTGTTTGCAATCTGAAATGCTAGCATGAATGGGAGCACGTTTGCTCTGAAAATGTTTGCAAATTCTAGAATTTGAATTTGCATTCGCAATATGCATACTCAAACTTTCCCAAACTGTACAAGATTCTCAAAATGCACAAATTTTAAATCTTCCATGCTTTAGTCTATGGGGAGAAAGCTCATTTTTGGAAATGCATGCCAATTTGGGATTTTTGTGTGCAACTTCCACATTTGATAACTGTTCGTTTTGCACAATTTTCCTGTTTGTGCAAAAGAAAGAGCTATTGCGAATGTGAATGCAAATCAAGGAGAGACGAGAATTAGCTGATGTTCAAAGAATCCTTGCAAGCTCAAATATCGCTCGTTCGCTCATCCCTAGTGTAATGCATAAGCAGACAGTCTTCAAGGACAGTCTCACAAAGAGTGCTTTAAAAGTGGTCAACCATTCAAAACAAGTTGAAAAGCCCAACCTACCAAGTAAACCTATTTTCATGTGTCCAACTGGTAGATTTGCATGTATATATTTTGGAGATGCAGCTCACAGGATTATTATCTGGAATGAAATAATAGCATAATTCAGGGAAATCAACAGATATTTGAAAATGTTGGCTGAATCAATATTTGGGGAAATTGGGATCTAAGTTCATCATTGTCCCTACTTTTATCATCCACAAAGAGCATAAGAAGAGACTGAAAGACTTTACACCATGGTGTGGTAGATTATGTTCATTTGCAGCCTCAAAGCAAAATTCTCAACAGACCACTGTCTGGAAATAGTCAGCTCCAATGAATCATTTTGATGCTCCAGTCAATGAGTTCTTCATGACATCAGCCTGACGAGTACTAAGCTTCCTTGCAGCTTATCCCTTACTATCTCCTGTTGATCAATGCCTGAATGGACAAATATACAGTTTAAATGCACAACTCTTGATTTGTTGCATTGATCCCCAATAGTCTGCTTTATAGTCTGCATTGCTTCTCAGTTGGTGGGCTAGAAATCTCTGGCAGATTTTGGCTTTCAGGTTATCTGCGAAGAATAGCAATTGCTTTACAGCAGCTGTGTGTGTCTGTGGTGGGGAGAGAGACATAGACTCTGATCCCCTGCAACCACTGCTGACAATTTTTAAGTGACCTGAAGACTTTTGTTGAAAGCCAGAAAAAAAATGAATTTTAAAAATGTGTGCATCCATTTTAAAATGAGTTTCTAGCTGTCAGGATTGCAGAAAAAAAATTGTGTCTTTAATCTTCTAGTTTAGTGGGATTTTTCATGCTTATCACAAGCAACTGATTCAGTCTTTAGGTTAATGTGCATGAGCTCATGCATCCAGTGGTGTCCTTCTGCTAGCAGAATGTTCTTTATATTCAGAGAAGGGCTGTTACTGTACTAGAAGGGTGTTGCATAAGAACGCTAACCCACATCCACCATAAAATTGTACTGTTCACACAATACAGTTGTAGGGGAAGGGCCAAAGGCTAGTGGTAGGGTACCTGTTTTGCATGCTTCTTTTCCATACCTGACATCTTCAGGTAGGAGTGGTAAAATCCTCTCAGAAACCCTAGAGAGCTACTCTTGGGCAAGACTTTACACAGGCCCTTTTCAAGGCCTGTTAATGGCCCCATAGAGTTTATATGCTATCCTAGCCTCTAACTTCCTTATCTCCAAGATTTTTTTCAAAGCTCCTGTATACTGAGGTGTTGCCACAAACTTGTGAGCAAACAGCAAAAAAGGGGAGAGAGACTCTCACAGTAAAACAGGTAGCAAAAAAAACAATAGCTTGTTAAAAAAAATATACCCACAAACTGCATCCTCTGAAAATGATTATATTTGTATTCTTCACAAACTTGTGAGCATCCAAAAGGCACCTAGTTGTCCACTGTGAGAAACAGGATGCTTATCCTGCTATGGCTTGATCAGGCTCAGCATTTGGGCTAACTAAGGGATAGTTGGCCAGCAAGTTAGTAAATAGGCAAGGGCTCAAAAGAAGATTTGAGCAATGGCCAAAATTAAAAGCACAGGCAAGCAGTCCAATACAAATGCAGTCCAAGTGTCAACAAGGGATCCAAAGGTCAGCACCACAGATCAGTTATGATGCAAGGCACTGGAGCTGGTAGATCACTTATGGATGTTGATTGCGTTTAAATCCACAGATTAGCAATTTTATTATCTATATATCCCTCCCTTTTTCACTATGCTAGGCCCCAATAACTCAATTCTGTTCCCTTTTCAGAAACCAACAAATAACCATCTAGTATCTTTAGTGATTTTGTAACACTCCTTCTTTTTATCCCTACTCTGTATTGTTTTATATAATGGTGTATCTTCTTGTTTTATATTGGTCTGTTGACTGTAAATAAAGGAATCACTGGTAGAAAGACATTATTTTCAGCAGCCAGTAGGACTCAACTGAAAGCTTTTGTAGCCTGAGCTTCCAGAGCCCCACCCAGGGCTCAGCTGCCATTCATCACAGGCCCTCTGGCAAAAACACACAACAAAAAACAAACAAAATCCTACTCATGAGGAGGGATTTGCTCCTGAGGAGGCCCTTACTTTTGAGGAACCCTCCCTTGTAAACTCCTCTTCACAGGGGTTCCTCTGGCCTGCCTCTTGAGATGGCAATGATTTTGGGGGCCAGGAGGTCACTCACCTCTGCCTCAGAAGCAGAGTCCCTAGCATCTTATGGGGATCAATCTGCAACCATCTGCTTAGAGGACCAGGACTCCTCCTTGTCTTCTGACACAGGTTTTTCTGTTCTTCACTTAGCTCCTCCCCTGAGGAGGATTCCTCCAATAGGGACATGGCATTTCTGAACTAGATGGGTCTGATCAACAGGCTCTTATGTTCTTAGAAAAGCCATGGTGTGCTAATCTGGGTACTGGTCATGTCACAGTGGAGCATGCAGGTGGCTATTACACCATCTTGGAGCATTAGGAGAACTGTGCTGGATCAGACCAAAGAGCTATCTGGAGAGCACAATTTTCACACAATGGCTAACTAGATGCCTATGGGAAGCCCGAAAGCAGGACATGAGGGCAATGTTGTTCACCAGCAACTGGTATTCACTGTTGTTCGTCACTGATAGCCCTATTCTCCATGAATATCCCTAAATCCCTTTTAAGCCTCAGTTTTCCATATGTAGTAACAAAAATGTTATAGCAAATGGGAAAAGATGGGATGGTGTTGTGTGGAGTGGATGTATGTAGAGATGGATGCAATTTTTTTAGTAATGATTTTGATAAAGCATTTTGGTCAAGATCCAAAGAAGATGGAGGCTTCCTTTTTCTTTTCTTCTGTTATTATATTTTTTTAAAAAAAATCCATTCAACTTTTCCTTGCAGATAATTCAAAGTGACTAAGAATGCAATGCTGGGAGTTGTAGGATTTTTTTTTTCTAAATGTGCATAAGATTGTAGTTTTAGAGCATTTTTAAATAAACAATAAACATCAAACGACTACAGTAAAATCAAGATAAATACATAGTAACAGAACAGATGGATGTGATCATTTCAGTCGAAACCCAAAAGCCAACAGCAATAAACAACACAGAAAGAGCAACCAATACAAAGGGAAAATCAGAAGCAAATTACTCCAAAGGCCTTCTTTAAAAGCTATGCTTTTGCCTAATGCCTGAAGGCCCCATGTTGTTGCCAAGTGAATGTCCTGATGGAGGTTATTCCACAAAGTTGATGGTACTACTGAAATAGCTGTCTCAGACTATGCTCCTGATATGCCCTGAATACTGGGAATATTTTTTCATGAAATAGTTATTAGAAAAAGAGTCTCAGGTGTCCTTTGGCACCTGGCCTTGAGAGCTATTGCAATATATACATATATTTATTTAGTAGCTTCTTGTCAATAAGTTATTTCAAGGCAGCTAACACAATATATATAATCTCAAACATTAATAATAAGAATAGGACAAGGATAAAAATATTAACAATGCAATCCTATACATGCCTATTCAATGTAAGTCCCATTAAGTCCAATGGGGTTTACTCCCAGGTATGGAATTGCAGACTATGCCTAGGGAGCAAGCCCCACTGAACGCAGTGGAACCTACTTCCAAGTAAACACACATTGGAGTGGACTGTAAGAGCAGCAAGCAAGAAATGCTGCAGCTCTATCACACTTATTGGAAGTAAGCTCCATTGAACATAATGGGGTTTATTTCTGAGTAAACATCCACAGGATTGCACATAAAAGCAGTAGGCAGATAAATCAACACCAAATCCTGAAGGAAGAGGAGAGAAAGTCAAGTCCTAGGTTGCCACCACAGTAGATATGAATATCTGAAGAAATGTGTCACTAAATAATCTGGCTCTTAAAGGAACAGATAGCCTTTCGGATAACCTAGTCTCAAGGTGTATAGGGGGAATGTAAAAATATTACATTTTGGGGACACCTCACCTTGCAAAAAGAAAAAGACAATTGAACTAGTAGATTAGTTCCTGGTGCATTCTGAGATATTCCCTTTATCAAATAATACCCTGTAATGTTTCAGGATCCAATTTACTTGTACACTGTTCTTTTTTCTTTTTACTTGTGGCCTCCACAGCTGTTTTCGACCATCTCAGTTGTGTTTGTGTGTTAGACACCTCACCTTACCCCAGGAAGACCAGTTTTACCCTTAAACATCTGTGCCAGAGAGAGTCTTCAGTTATCCCTTTCTGACATTTGTTAAATCACCCCAGGGCACTGGTGTGCTTGATATAGGAGCCAAAAAAAACAACACTAACATATGTAGACAGACTTGACCTTGGGGGAGCTAGGGGTGGCAACGGCCGACAGAAAGCTCTGGCGTGGGCTGGTCCATGAAGTCACGAAGAGTCGGAAGCGACTGAACGAATAAACAACAACAAACATATGTAGAAGCTAAGGATGGGTTGAGAATATTATTCAGTGCATTTTTTAAAATAAGAATTTATTCAAATCCACAAATTTCTTAAAAACAGGATGAGAAGAACTTGAGGGGTGTTGTTGTTTTTAAAATGTGAATGAGGGAGAAAGCAAAATTGACAGATTCATCTACCCACATTAATGGCTCTGAGTCCTTAACTCTTAAAAGCCTGGGTTGGGATCCCTGTGTATTCAACCATGTTTATGATGTGGAAATATGGTTGCCACCCCTTTTTTCTGACAGGCTCCTCATCTTAAACAACTACATTGCAGTCAAGTACAACATGCTAGGAATAACCTGTACCTATTGAACTTGGGTGAGAATTTAATTTGGTGTTTGTTTTTTCTTTGTTAAAAAATATGGATCTACACAAATGTCTTTGATAAAATCCCACTCACAAATATTTTGACAAATGGGATGGAAAGAACTTCAGATTTTCAAAATTCACATGTGAGGGAGAAGTGAAACTGACAGATTCATACATTGCTATTACAAGCCTTCAGTTTCTCTGCCTCAATTAAGACTTCTGTATCACAGATTGGATATCTCATTGGCAAGATCTTGATCCCCAAGATGGGGCTGAGACAGGGGGAGCCAAGTCACAACTTTGTGGCTCAAAGGCACAGCTGGGAGGACACCTTGTAGGCAGAAGCTGGTGGTATCAAGCCAACCAGAAGTGGCGCCAGTCCAAATTTGGCAGGATGTGGGGGGAGGATCAGGAGTGTAGGAAGGCCAGAACTTGGCAGATAGTCTGACTGAACATAGGCGGAAGCACGTTACAGACATTCAGTAGGAGTAAAATGAATTTACACGGGGATGCAGCATTGCAGCAACACACTTCACCCATCGCCTATATGTAGGATTAAATCCAAGACTGTGAGAATAGACGTCCGCTTGTGCAATGAAGTTTCTCCCTTGCTTTCCTCCTTCCTGCACCTCCACCCCCAAATCCATTCCGAGGGGGGTCCCCCAACCCTCCAGAGAAGATTGGGTATGCTTGGCGGTGGGAAGGGGAAATTCATTCCTCCAGTAGTTCCCATTTTGCTGTTGGACGGACTGCATTGAATACAACCTGCAGCCATAAGAATGTTTGTAGTTAGCCCCACTGCATACACTTGCATGCACATAGGGAAATTGTCTTTGCAGTATCCTTGAACATGTACAGAAACCTCTCTGCACATGCAGCTGGAGGGGAAGGATCCTTGCAGTGCTGCTTCCCCATATGCAGGTTAATTTTATCCCCACTGAAAATCTGTAAGAAGCTAGTAGAATCTGGATCTGACCAACTTTTCAGAGACCCCAGGCCTGGTTAGCTGAGAACAGAACCCACTTGTACTAGATGTACTAGGAAAATGCCACCCATTAGGCAACCTTAGTTTAACTAATCAGGCCTATCTCCAAAGGGTTGGAAGATCTAATTAAATTTTTTGAGACATCTTTTTATATCCTCTGGTGTCAGTAATTATACAATTTAGCCTAATAGCAATGTCTATTGCTGAAAGTCCTTCTTAAATAAGTTGGAAGGTTTTTTTTTAATGTCGCTTTGAAGAAAACTTCATTGCATTGCACATTAAATTGCCATGGCCTATGACCATGTTTTCAATCAACTCATGTAATGGTTTGGTATTAAAATGGCAATAAAGTTGTTGTTGGTTGTTTTTTGTTGTTTTTTACTATGAATTCCTAATTAAGTCAATTCATGATAATGTGAGAGCAACAAACTCGGCACAGAGTACATCAATACCTTGCTAATTGATTTAGGATCATCTCCTCTATTGAAACAATACCTGAAACTGCTTAAGGTGGACTTTATTCAACCAAGCTGGAAATTAGAAAGTCTTTGCTAGGTGCTTGGGACAAATTTTGAATGGTCAACATAGCTCATTTAGACTATGAATGTGTGCTGATTAAACGACTGATAGGGATGTATATGTTGCATTCAAATATGAACAAAAAAGCTTTGTCATGTTGGCTTGCTCTGATGGATGCTAGAGTAAGCCCTTCTCCTTTGTCTTCCCAGCAAAGTCACTGATGGAGCATCAATCACCAAGGTCAACACTAGCAAAGAATTGTGCTTTTACCCCCTAAAGCTTGAAACAGCCATCCATACTGTTAAGGAATGTGTCTCATACATTACACTTCCATCAGGAGTTAGATATGAGAAATCTTTAATGTCCTCCCAGTGATGTGAATTGCCAATTGGAAATGTGATAAAGTGTCACAACAGACTGCTATGAAGATTTGAACAGCATTCGTAATCACAGGGAAGGCTGTAACTTTCTCCACTGAAGAGCAGAGGTTTTCAAATTTATTTAGCTTCCCCAAATCAAGAGAAGAACTCTTTGATCCTTCCATTGTCTATGACAAAGGAGAGAAGGCTTGGCTGCAAGCACTTCGGGGGAGACTCACAACCTCTTTTCACACATTATGTGCACATAGAGCAAACCCTGTTCAACACAGCAGGGGGAGTCACAACTTTAGCCGCATGCAGCTCTCCCCCACCCTTGCCCCTAACGTGCAGTGATCTTTCGTGGGGCATCATTTGAGGGTAGACCTCTGTGGCATTACCCCACAGTTTTGTTCCCTTAGGTATGTCTGAATTTGTATCTCTAGTGAGAGTGCAGAATGTTGGGCTGGGTGGGTGTGGCTGATGATGCTGTGAAAGGGGGAGGAGTATAAACGGGGGAGTCTAGAGTGGGGTTGGTTAATTGGTCAGGAGTTGGGAGTGTCAGTTAGGATTGTCAGTGGTGTGGAGAGTGAAAGTAGATAAGATTTTAAGAGACTTAAGATTACTGTTATTATTGAAACTAGTAGATTAAGCAGGTTAACTTGAATTTGAAGTAACTAAGACCTGTTGAACAAAAATAAACATTTTATTTTGTTTCGTTACCTCAAACCACATGTCTGCTTGGCTTTATCACCTGCTCTACAGCTATCGTAAACACCTTATATATAACCTTCAGCTTATTACATGCAGAGTAAAACCTTTTCAGATTCTAGCCTTTACCCTCTCTTATGAGGGAAAGGTTGTGTTTTACCCTACCCTCAGGCTGTTCAAGTGATGGCGCTTGGCTTGAGGAGGGTTTGTGTGCATCAAGGTCTGGTGTGTGAGGCCTGTGTTGGGACAACCTCTAAGCACACAAGCCCAGTTCAGGCATATCAATTCTGTGTAGAGTACACATGCAAGGAGAGGGAAAGCATCTCCACTTGTGGAGTGTATCCTTTCCAGCATTCTGAATAGCATGGGGAGCCTACACAGGTACATGAAGTTCTACCCTTCAGAAAGTTACCACCCATGTGGAGAGGGTGACAAACACAACAGTAGAGGAGGTGGGGCTAGCACAGCCCTTTCCTTGCATGTTTACACTAGAAAAAAACAGAATGCCTGAATAGGGCTAAAGGTTTACAAGTGAATGCTTCCCCAACTGAGATATCCATGTGAGCATGTGGATGCTATTTTGAGCTGCATTAATAGAAGTATAGCTTCCAAATCTTGCAAGGTACTGGTTCCCCTCTATTTGGCCCTGGTTAGGCCTCATCTTGAGTATTGTGTCCAGTTCTGGGCACCATACTTCAAGAAGGATGCAGACAAGCTGGAGCGTGTTCAGAGGAGGGCAACCAGAATGATCAGGGGTCTGGAAACAAAGCCCTATGAGGAGGGACTGAAAGAACTGGGCATGTTTAGCCTGGACAAAAGAAGATTGAGGGGAGACATGATAGCACTCTTCAAATACTTGAAAGGTTGTCACACAGAGGAGGGCCAGGATCTCTTCTTGATCATCCCAGAGTGCAGGACACGGAATAATGGGCTCAAGTTATAGGAAGCCAGATTCTGGCTGGACATTAGGAAGAGCTTCCTGACTTTTAGAGCAGTACAACAATGGAACCAGTTACCTAGTGAGGTTATGGGCTCTACCACACTAGAGGTATTCAAGAGGCAGCTGGACAACCATCTGTCAGGTGTGCTTTAGGTGGATTCCTGCATTGAGCAGGGGGTTGGACTCGATGGCCTTAAAGGCCCCATCTAACTCTACTATTCTATGATTCTATGATGGTGAAGGGGGGAGTGAAACCACATGATGTCAGGACATGGTTAAAAGTGTGACCTTTAAAGGCAAAACCCCTTTGCTCCTTTGCACACCATTTCTCCTTCACATGAATGAGATGTGAAGGGGCCTACATTCACTAGCAGTTCCCATAGCAACATTCCCTCACTGCTCCTGTTAAGTGCCTGAACTGAGCAACTGCATGGGCAATGCCAACAGTGGGGTTCCCTCGCACATAGCTGCTACCCTCCCACTTGGCTGGGGGATCAATTAAGTTGTAAAGGCCCCACATAGAAAGTTACCAGACTCAAATGCTAACCAGAGTGGTATGAGATATTGCCACATATAACACACTAGAAGTTTCGATCTGGGCATTCCAACCTGGAGGAAGCTGCTGGCTTTTATTCTTCTTTGCTTCACCACCACCACTGTAGATGGCCAAAGGGTGGTACTGAGCTACCAAGCCAACAGGGCTAAGGTAACTCAAGGGGCCAATAGGATTCCACCTGGTTGTATTAAACTTCTGAGTCTGGCCTGGCTGGGCCCTCAGTTTGAGCACTTCCTCTATCCACCACATTGCCTGGGCAAAACCAAGAGCTGTTTATGATAAGAATTTCCAGGAAGACTAGGCCTGCACTTCAGTTTTTGACATAGAAGTACAACACAGTACAGCAAAGCATGATGTCCGCATAATTTTGTTAAGATGGAACTAGACACCACATTGTGGCTGCCACTGAAAGCGCTGCATCTCTTGTACCTCTAGTGATCCAAACTGTGTGACATGACACCATCACTCTGGGCATGTCTAGACCAGTTGTTATCCTGGGGATCATCCCAGGATCATTCCTGTGCATCCAGATGATGCACAGGGGATCCTGGGAGCAGGGAGGGATGATCCCTCAAATTCCCCGGGATATCGGCAGGCCCTTTTAGCCTGATTCTTCCCGTGGTCTTGGGATCATCCCGAGATTGCAGGAGGTGTGGGCGCCCGTCCCAACTTCATCACGCCTCCTCGTGAGTAAACGTGAGGAGGTGGGAACTGGTCATGGGGCACGGAGCTCTTCAGGCGCTCCATGCCCATCGTGGGTGGGGGTGAGTGGGAGCAGGTTTTTCTTTTTCTTTTTTAAACTCACTTTGAGTTGGAGCGCACGTGTGCTCTTCCTTCTGTAAAAAAAAAGAGAGAGAGAGAGAAGAAAATGGAGGGTGTGACATCCCTCCTTCCTCCTGGGATTTCACACATGCGTCTGGATCAAGGGGAGGATCTTACGAGCAGAATATCGTGAGATCCTCCACCATCCCTCCCCTGATCTAGACATGCCCTTAGGCCTAATCTACACCAAGCAGGATATTGCACTATGAAAGTAGTATATAAAAGGCAGGAGCCACACCAAGCAGGATAGAACACTATGAAAGTGGTATGAAAGTGGTATATGGTATGTGTCAATGGGCCCCAATAGTTGTCAGTGGAGTTCAAGAATGTTATAAAGCAGTAGTGTGGCTCCTGCCTTTTATATACCACTTTCATGCTGCTTTCGTAGTGCTATATCCTGCTTGGTGTAGATTAGGCCTTGATCAGCTGCTGCATGATCAGAGCCTAATCCCATCATTGGAAGGGGAGAGTGAGTTGCAGCAGTAGCCCCACGGGAAGTTGATGAGGAAGCTTTGTGAGCAGCTTGTAAAACCTCTCTCCATGGTACTGAACTGAAAAAATACAAATGCACCATTGTTGGGATCGGGTAGTGGAAATGAATGAGAAAGATGCCTAATGTTGAGGCTGGCTTTTCTCACAATGTACAGGAGAACAGGCAAAGAAATCTCATGTAAATTACTTCTTTGGGTATATAAATACATATATCTGGGTGATTGCTCCTTACAAGTCTTGTATTCCCATGGACCATTAGTCAATATTTAATTTGTTTGTTAAGGTTAACATATGTAGTCAGGACAATTAGAAAATGTAACACCGCATGTTAATTGAACATTGGCTTTTCCTGTTCTGATTATAACAACCTGGAGAGGATTAAATCAATGCTGGTTTCTCCTTGGATCATTTGTGCATTGACTTCCATTGCTCTTTAAACGTAATACAGGGGCATGCTCCTGTGATGCTTAAATCAACCCACAGATTGATATTGAGAGCTTGTACAGATGATCACTTTTGCAGTGCAGTAAGATGTGCTTTCCCCTTAGGGCTCTAGCAGCACTAGCCATGATCTGCAATGGTAGAGTGACAACTGTCCCCAACGTAATGGAGGGGAGAACAGCGACACTTTGGATAACCTTGCAGTGGGTGAACTGCCCATTGTCTCCTGTAATAAAAAGACATCAGGAATGCACTGCTAGAGTTGGGGGAAGGCACAAGCCTTAAAGAAAAAAATTAGAAAAATGTATTTGAAATAGGAGGAATTAGTGCCCAGATACTTTATTTATTTATTTATTTATTTATTTATTTATTTATTTATTTATTACATTTATATACTGCCCCATAGCCGAAGCTCTCTGGGCAGTTTACAAAAGTTAAAAACAGTGAACATTAAGAACAAATATACAGAAATTTAAAACCATCAAAAGCATAAAAACAGCAATATCCATTTAAAACAACATTCTTATCATTATTATTGCTGTTATTTTAGTTATTAGCAAATGGACTTGGGTTGGAATAGTCATTAGTTTGATATGGCAAAACCTTTTTAAAAATGAGCATGGCAGTAAGAGTTGGACACATTGAGCTTTATCACACCAGCATTATACTGTGCAATCACTGTGAATAGCGTGCAAAGGACTCTCAAGTTTTCCAGCTTATAATCTGCTTTTATTGTAAGGTACTCCCATGCATCCTGCTTTAATTGCATTTCTTAGCAAAAAGAAGTGAAATATTTTGGTGTGCAGAAAGTACGGTTCTTCCAGTCATGCAAAAGCACATTGCTCAAACTGCAACATGTGCTTTCATCCCTCATTTTGAACCCAGTGTTCTGTTTGTGTGTTTTCAAGGGGCAGAACTGCTGATGAAAGAAAGGGGTGTGTCTTGTCTGCAGCGGGTATTTTTAATTGCCAATTCAAATCCAACGTCCTCCTGCTTCCTCCATCTTAACTCATCCATTTTCACTTTAAAGGAAATGTGGGCAATGCACCCTCCCTGCCAGCAGCACCCTCATTTTTAAAGATAAAGAGATCCAAATTGGCACAGTAGTAGATATTAAGGAGAGCTTTCAGCGTACCGAATTTGAACCAGATTGGGTCATCCATTGAGTTTTTTTAATGGTTTTTTTACATTTCCTCCCTCAAATTTGTTGGAGCTTATTGTCTGTTAGTGCGGAGGAACATAGGATTGTATTTCCATGCCTTTGAATATCCAAAATGGTGCATCCTCAATGGGATTTACTTTACTCAAAAGTAAATCCCATTGATTTCAACTGCTTACATTACTGCTCAATGAGATTTACTTTTGAGTAAAGTGAATCCACTAACCCTACCTGGAGGCTCCCTCCCTCCCTCCCTCCCTCCCTCCCTCCCTCTCTGTGGCTCCTCCTTAGGAAAAGGGAGCAGAAAGAGAGGAAATCTTTCCAGCCCCCTCCCTCTGTTTCTCTTTCCTTCCCCCTTTTATCTCAGATCTAGGGGGGTGTCAGGCCCAACTCCCAGCCAAGGAGAGGGGAGGACGAGCAGCCACCGATCATGGCTCCTTCTCTTGGAGAAGCGGGAAAGAAAGCGAGCCAGCAAAGTGGTGGTGCGTGTGTGTGCTTGCTTGCATCTTCAAGTTCATGAACTACAGATGTGCTGGTTCCCTTACTAAAAAGTAAATCCCATTGATTTCAACTGATAACATTACATGCTGGCTTACCTTTGAGGAAAGCCCATTGAACAGAGAGAGTCTTACTTCTGAGTAAACACATATAGAACAATGCCCATACACATGCAGATCATGGAAGGGGGAGGTAGGTTTTCGGACAGCATGAATGTAGGGGGAGTTGTCCAACTTACAACAACCAATAAACTATAGGGGGAGGTACAAAGGAGATCAATGGGTGAGGCCATGGTGAAAACAACAAGGTGCAAGAGTGAACCTCAGCAGGTAAGGGCAATGCACTACAGGAGCGGTGTAAGTTTGCAAGTTTTCATACGGTATAGAAGCACTATATAAACGAAGTAGGATAATTCAAGGGAGAACCACAATAAAAGGGTACGTGGGATGAAGGCTATTGTACCTGCTCCACCTGAGTGATGTAATGTTCACTAGTACCTCTAGGCATGAACCCTGACATGGTGCACCTCTATAGCCCCCTAGGGGAGGGGTTTGGCCATTCCTTTCCCTCTGGGGGGTGGAGCCTGCCCAACAGTAGCAGGGAAGGAGAAGCTTTATAATTCTGTCTCTCAGCCAAGTTTATCTCCCCTGCCTTCAAACTGAATCAATTGCAAAGCTATACACTGATTAGTGGCTGAAGATGTTACGGTATGCCTCAACCACATGGGCACATTAAATTTAATTAAAATTAATAAATGTATTTAAAAAACAAAATAATCAGGTCTCCCATTAATCTCTGCTCCAGGCTAGACATACCCAGCTCTTTTATAGGACTTAGTTGCACTTGGCAGGGAGGGGGGAAGGTGGAATTGAAGGGGTTTTATATTTAATAGGCACCTTAAGACATTGCAAAACTCGTGAAACATTGACCCTCTACAGACTATGCCACAGTGGTTAAGCATTTTGAGCTTAAACATTATGGCTTAGAGTGTCATTGTGAACCATTCCTAACCATGGTGGCTACCTAACCATGGTTTAGACATGCACACTAGCCATTTGCTGCAGAAAGGGTGAGCAGCCTAACCATGGTTTAGCATGTTGTCTGAACAGGCCCTCAGTTTTCTAGTAACCGAAATACAGCAGAATAGAAGAAAAACAAGTGTATCACAAGCAACAAGAGGAGGACAGAAGCATTTCTACCTCTTACAGCACGTTTTGTCTTTCTCAAGACCAGATCCATTGTTGTCAATGTTGTACAATACCTTTTCCCAGTGGAAGATGGGCAGTAGCTATCTAAGGAATATCTGAATTCTTCCCCTCCCCAATCTAACCACAGAGACCCATCCGGCAGCTTAGCTATTACAGCCTGGAAAACTCATTTTAAAAAGCAAACATTTTTATTCTGGCAAGTCTTTGGGGAAATTGGGTAATGCTGCTGTTCATGGTTTTTATTGCATTTTTAATTATTTTTACTGCCATTTTAATTTGCCTGTTGTTTTGTTTTGCATTTTGCCAGAGAGGTCTCGTGCTGCGATAGGTCGCCTTCCCTGATGATTTTTAAAGCGCATCGTTGTGTTGTGTGGTTCCGATCCTTCCCTTTTTTCTTTCTTGTTCCAAGTTACATGTAATAGCCCACCTCAGGTAACAGATTTGCATGTCCCATTACAGGAAATTGTCCGAGGGTTTTGTATTTTAACCACTATGAGATTGTCTGCCTCAAAAACAAAAATGTCCCAAGCCACCACCTCCGGTTCATCCTTTCTTTGAGCTGGGCTGAGCCAAACAGTCTTGAAAACTTGACCTGAGAACATTTGGCTTGAAATCTTGGTGATGAAACTGAGCAGTGATTTTTTTTGGGTGGGGGCTGACAAAATCCTTTGAATGGTTCAGGGAGAGCTGAACAGCTAGCAGCAGCGGTGATGATGGTTTCTCCTTCCCTCCCCTGTTTTAATTTTATTTTTGGCCATCATGCAAATGGCAGCAGCGTTTGTGGTTCTCTCCCAGCAGCCACCATTTCCCCCCCCCCCACTACAATACCTCCCTTGTGTGATGCAATATCATGCCGTAGCATCGTTTCAGGGATTTTATGGCACCTATTGCTGGATAGTAGTTGCTATCCCAGGGGGTGCCACACTTTTGTTTCTTTATAGGACTTCAGGCCCTATAAAGAATGATCCAGTTATTTGGACCAGCCTGGTCACTCCAAGTAATGAGACAGACACTTAGGTCTCTTCTGGTGCTACCACACCTACTACTTTTGAGAGGGAAGTACAGTTGCAGCTGGTCCAAGTCTCTCAGGTTTGCAGAATGGGTTCTCAACTTTTTGGGATGAGTGGGCACATTTGGATTTTTTTATAGAGTGTTGCAGGTGCTTTCACAAAAAGACTGTCATAGGAGGTGGGTTGCCTGTCATGACTGCCGTGACAGGCAAGGCCAGTCACAAAGCACTCATTTCCCAGAAGGCAAAGTCGTGAGACTAAAGCAAAAGGAATCTGCCCAAGAGACTAAGTACAAGGCAGTGGTGAGATCTCAGTGTCCAAACTCAAAACCATACTTTCAGACCCAAATAAAGTTGGCACTGGAGGCATCATTTCACTTGACAGCATGCCAGCCTCCCAGTTTTTTAAAAAAATTAAAAATAATCTCAAGAAATAAAATAAAAACCAGGAGGGGTAAGGAACCTTGTGAAGCCAAGAATGGTGTCCACAGGCCCATGGGCATCACACTGGACACACAATGTTTATATTTCAGGGGTAGGGATACTGCCTGCTTATTTGATTTTCTCTCATACCTGTAGTGCTATATCACACACATAGATACACACTTTAAATTCAGTTAAAGAAGCTCTGCTTAGAGCACCACCATTTATGAATGCAAAATCCATGTCCACCAGGAGCAGGGCCTTTTCTGTGGTTGCCCTGATGTTGTGAATAGTTTTCCCTAAGAGGCTTCCTTAGTCCCAGCACTTGTCGTATTTCGAGACTGAAAAATATTGTAGTTGCACCAGTTGTTTTCATTGAGACTATGGTCTGTATTTTATCTTTCTATTGTATCATCTGTTCTGTTAATGGCTTATTAGACTGAAACCTGGATCTTACAACTCCCAGTCCAACCATTACACTACACTGGCTCTATTAAGATGTTTTAGGTTGCTAACTACTTTGAAAACAATTAAAAGTGGTAGATAAATTCAGTAATGTGCAATTCTATACATGTCAGCCAACATGGCTGATTGAAGAATATGAACAAATAATAAATCCATAATTTAAATAAATGAAATTATGGAAGATAAAGCTGCTGTTTTGGGACAGTGGGTGTCTGATTATTTGAACCAAAACATCTGTCCAACCCATAAATGCCTGCAACCCTTCCAACAGATGGGGAAATGCTATCAAATTATCACAGTTGGCTACTTTATTGATTTTACTGTTAATTTTCATATTTATTTCTAATTTCCACAGTTAAATTAAATGAAACAGCAACAGAAATTACCTTGCATAGATGTCAGTTGATTGTGAAATCAAGGCTAAAGTATTTTTTGCTCTTTTCATGTTGTTCGTAAGACATTGTTTTATCTTCCGTTATAAGGTCCTATTAAATGAATATTTGCATAAGGGAATAGTACTGAAAAATCATCATGATTGCTAAAGATAACAGGCTCCAAAGGAGAAGTTGGGTTTAAATGTTCCCCTTCCACTCACAGAAGAGTTCTTTTAAAGGTTACAAGGGCACAGTCAACTTTTGGATCTAAGTTAGGGAGAAAAGCACTTCATTTTGAGAAACTTTGATGTGATTAATTTTTTGAACCCCATAATAACTATAGCAACTCTTAGTTTGGTTATGTAATAATAATAATAATAATAATAATAATAATAATAATAATAATAATTCTAGCCAATGGAATTGTGTCTTTGGCATGCTAGTTACTGTTTTTGATTTGCATGTCTGGGCACTAGTGAACTGGCCAGAAATATATGTGCATCTGAGAGCCAGTGTGGTGTAGTGGTTAGAGTGTTGGACTGGGGGGGTCAGGAGATCCAGGTTCTAGTCTCCACTCAGCCATGAAGCTCACTAGTAGGATACTACTCTCACTGGAGACTTTGGGCCAGTCACAGTCTCTTAGCCCAACCTCCCACACAGGGTTATTTTTTTGAAGATAAAATGGAGAAGAAGAGGATCGTGTATGCCACCTTGGGTCCTCAAGGAGGTAAAAAGGCAGGATATAAATGTAATAAATAAATAAATAAATTTGATCTGAAACATGGGAGTGGAGGAAGAGGAACAAGTTGCTCTACCTATCTGCTTTAAATGGTACCTCTGCTCATGCTAGCCCTATAAGGGAGGCCCGTTAACTTCAGTGGGACTTGCCCAGGAGAGCATTCCTATTGCGCAAGATATTTAATAATAAGACATTAATTTGGTTGACTGAAATGAACTTGAAATGATGCATAGAGGGGAGCTGGGGAAAGCAGATATTTAACTAACTCTTGACATATTTCAAAGAGGTCTGCTCCAGTGCTTCCTAGTCAGAACTGATGTAATAATTATGAAAGCATACTGCAGCAGAGTGGAGTCATTCCTCTGTATTTGTGAAGAGGGTGGAACCAGTGGGTCTATGAATTGCTTTGTTCAGCAGTGACTTAAAACAATATCACACTAAGTTAGAATATAGTAGATTGGTAAGAAAATCGGTCATGCCAGAAAAGGTCAGTCTACCTCATGGTGGGGAAAAGAGTGACAGCAGGTAATGGAGGTAGCCATCTTAATATGGTAACGAACTGGACAATCCAAATTGACTGAAATAAAAATCTGGGATATACTGGCCATCCTGATACTACTGACAGGCAATTTAGAAATCTGCATGGCTGTGGACATGATATATGGCTTCTCATATGGTCTATGGCAGTACTGCAGAATACAAACAGTGCTGATGCAGTACTCTGTATGAAATGCTATATAGCATGGCCACTTGGAAAGGAGAAGTTAGAAGGAAAAGACAGACGAGACCAGGCAAGAGTCAGGGTAGCGTGCGTACCTCCCTTTAGTTCTAGTGTTGTTACCGGTCTGTATGATTTTTTAAATGGACCAACTGCAGCTTGCGTTTGACCCAGTTGAATTTTAAGATGCCTTTTAATACTGTGCTGCTTTTAATAATGTATTAGCTTTAAATGTTTTAATCAATTATATGTATTTTATGGCATTGCATTTGTGTTGTACCCTGCCTCGATCCAGAGGGAGAGCCAGGTAACAAATAAATTTTATTATTATTATTATTATTATTATTATTATTATTATTATTGGCACTGGTGAAACTGGGGGCCTGTCTACACCAGGGTTTATCCCGGGTATCATCTCAGGATCATCCCTGTGCATCCACATGACACACAGGGGATCCTGTGAGCAGAGAGGGATGATCCCTCCATTTCCCTGGGATAACTGGGAACGCTATTTGCCTTATCGTTCCCAGACCGTGGGAGGTGTGTGAGTTCAGGTGCTCTGTGCCTATCGGGGGGCGGAGTGGGAGCAGGTGTTTTTTGTTGTTTTTTTACTTACAGTTTTGTTGGAGCGCAAGTGCGTTAAAAAAAGGAAAGGAAAGGAAATGGTGGGCGCAACATTCCTCCTTCCTCCTGGGATGTCGCGTACGTGTGTGGACAAAGGAGAAGATCTCATGAGCAGAATATTGCGAGATCTTCCCCTCCCCTCCCCTGGTGTAGACATGCCCTGGGAGAACAAATGACTTCTGGCATACCTGGGAGCCTCCTCTTTGTGCAGGTGTGCAGACAGGAGGACAGGAGGTTGAACAGCCAATATCTGCAACATTGCAGAGTTTAGGGCTGGCTGGCTCAGGCTCACTCTGAAAGCCATGAAGGTACTGGTTGGCTTAGTGAGGGCTAAGCCAGAGGGAGAACTTTCTCCCTCTGGCCCATCTATTGCCTATAAATTTAGGACCAAGCTTTGGCTTTGGCATTACTGTTGCCTACTCACATGGACTTTCACCTTCTTAGAATTCTTCCCCATTCTGGCAGCAGTGTGCATAGGAGAGGAGTAGCTCAGGGACAAGCAAGTGTGCTTCCAGTGTGACAACCCGTGTGACAACCAATCATTAACAGTTGGTCAGGAAACTTGGTGTGCTTGTTGGCTAACATCTTGATTTCAGCAGGTGCCGAGAATGATATTTCAGTAGCCCTATCTTGTTTCCAGGAGGAGAGGCTCCAGGGACATGAATCCTCCCTGATTCATTGCTGGAGGAACTTTGGGCATTGACTGCAAGAAGTATTAAGCTCAGTCTCAAATCCACATTATGCTCTTACACATCTGCAGCCAACTCATTCCTAGCCTTCTCTATTAACAAAAGAGTCCTGGCACATGACCCTCATCTCAGCCAATGGAGCTTCACTATTTAGCATCCCTACAGGAGGAGGACCTCACACCAAAAACCATGGCCATCCACTTGGCAGTCATTTCCTTTCTCAGCAAAGCACATGGCTGGTCCAATCCTTGCACCTCCTTTCATGCTTGTAGGGCAGTTGAAGGTTGCCACAAGGCACAATCCCACCCTCCACCCCACCAGACTGGAGGTGACCTATAACATACCACATGTCTGTACATAGCACAAACAACATACACTGGTCAAGGTATGAAGCTATGCTATTCAGGACAGCCCTTCTCATGGCATTCTCAAGTGCCTTGAGAGTGATGAGCTAGTCACCTTCTCCTGATGGATGGTTCAGCCCAGGTTCTAAGCATCTGAGATATGATGGTGGTACCCAAGGAAATATGCCTCAGAATCAGGTGGTCAAAAACTGATCAGAAGGTGAGGAGAAGCTAAGCTCACATAAAAGCTTCCCTGGTAGAGGGCCAGTGTCCCCTATGGGCGCACCCAGGAATATCATTCAACTGCCAGGAACTGTCCAAAACTGACAATGGTGTGGATTGGCATCGAAAGGTGCTAACAGCTGCAAGAGATTTTGCAGTGAGCTGGTTGAAAAAATCCACACACTATCCTTAAAGAGAGGTCACTTCAAGGCCTGGCCCAGCATAGGGCTGGCAAGGCTTCCACACTACCAGGCTGCAGGAAGGGCTCTCATGAGCAGTTTACACTGTGGTGAGCCAAAGACCTTTGCCTCACCCACCTACACACCCAGTATGTAGGCCGGGGTGCTTGCATTGGCCAGGAAGTGGACTGCATAATAACTGGATCCATCGCTTATGTAATACACTACAGCCCGATATATTTAAAGCAATAAATCTTGTGGCCCATTTAAACACATTTAGGTCTGAGTGTCCTTTTCTGCCCTCCCCTCTCCATACACCCATGGTCCAACCCTGTGCTGCCTGTACAAACTGACAGGTATGGAGCGCTGGGGGGAAAAGATCTACATTCATAGCCAAGCTCAGATTTTAGCAATTGTAGAAGAGCATGCAACTAATTAATCACTGGCACAGTTAAGGCACTAGGCTCTTGCTTTAGTTAAGCCAATCTGTCTCTACACTCAAGGAAGAAACTCAGGACACTGAGGCTCTCTGCAAAGGCAACACTGGACCTATTAGCCCAAACACACACACACACACACACACATATTAAAGAAAATCCAGGCAGTCCTATTGGTCCATGAAGAAATATCCAAAAGAAATTAAAAGTACACATTTAAAAAAAGTAATACAAAGAAGCTGTCTTTTGAATTTCATGAACTTCCTCAGCTTAATGTTAAAAGAAGAAAGGGGAGTGAAAGATGTTGCTGGCAGACAGCCCAGTTGAAATCCTGCCAGCAATATGTTACCGTCTTACGATGGTGATTTAAGAAGCTCTTTGCAGACAGGTATCTATGTTTCCTTGAACTCTGAAGCCAATTAGGATCAAAACAACAACTGGTAATTAAAGAGGGACTTCCCCCCCCCCCCGGCAGAACTACACTGTAATCCAAGAAAATATCACACAGTACTGTTTCTTTAAAATAATAATAATACTAGTTTCTCTGATAGTCATAATGCAGCCAATTAAGGCATTTTCACCCTTTTTTGTTGTTCACAGTCGACTGAGAACATTTGAACAGTCCCCACAAACAAGCCTCTCAATCGTGTTTATTGTTTCGTGACATGCTTTACAACATCTTAAAAATTCCAGCTGCATAGGAATGTGGCTGTCCTAGGTATTTAGTCCCCAGCGTGCATCAGTGATTCTATAATACCTGTATTAGAGTGCAGTGATTTAATTACCACCATCTGAAGCTATGGCTCCGAAATTGCTAATAAAAAAGTTAATGAAATGCATGTTCATTCATTTATTTATTTATTTATTTATTTATTGCAGTTTTATTTATTTATTTTATCATTTCTGGGCTCCTATTATGTAACAGGTACTGTAGGTATTTGTAAAATTTATTTAACATGTATATCATTGCTCAAACAAACAAAGAAGTGTTGGCTTTACATTGTTTTTGTTTTTTATGAAATAATAATAATATATTTATTTATTTGTTACCCTCCTCTCCCTCTGGATCGAGGCGGGGTACAACACAAATGCCATTGCCATAAAATACATATAATTGATTAAAACATTTAAAACTAATACATTATTAAAAGCAGCACAGTATTAAAAGCATCATGAAATGCATTTAAGATCTAATGATGAACTATATTTAAGATCTGAACATTAAATCTGTGTAATAGTTGCACTTTCATGGGCTTAATCATTAGAGAGAGATAATAAGCAGGGTATATTTGATGTAGAAATTATCAGAAACAAAATATATGTGTATAATGTATAGGCCACAGGAACATATTGGGAGAGTTCAGACATCTTTTGTGAACTGCCCAGAGAGCTTCAGCTATTGGGTGGTATAGAAATGCAATAAATAAATTAAATAAATAAATAAATCTTGCTAATAGTTTAGCATGGGGTGGTGAACACTTTTTTTTTCTTTTGAAGGCTGCATTCCCTCCGGGTGATCTGTTTGAGGGGGGCTCATGCTAGAGGTAGGTGGAGCCAGAGACAACTTAGGGCCTGTTCAGACAACACACTAGGCCATGGTTTGCCACTAACCCTTTTCCAGAAAACGGTTAGTGAGCATGTTTAAACCATGTTTATGTAACCACCATGGTTAGAAATGGTTCACACGACATGCTAAGTCATGGTTCACACAACATGCTAAACATCAATGGATGAACAGATCTGTTTCAAATTGGGTGTGGCTAAAGCTCTACCTAAATCCTATTATGGCACAAAATTTCATCTCTTTATCTTTAAAAATGACGATTTTAAAAATAATAATTTTAAAACCTCATTTTTAAAAAAAATCCTAAAAAATCAATGAACGGATCTGTTTCAAATTTGGTGTGGCTAAAGCTCTACCTAAATCCTTTCATAGTGCAAAGATTCATCTCTTTATCTTTAAAAATGACAATTTAAAAAATAATAATTTTAAAACCTCAATTTTAAAAAAAATCCTAAAAAATCAATGGATGAACGGATGTGTTTCAAATTTGGTATGACTAAAGCCCTTCCTAAGAGCTACCATTGTGCCAAGTTTCATGTCTTTATCTTAAAAAATGATGGAGTTATAAACATTTTTGTTAATTCCCATTAGAGCTGTCCTTAAAAAAAACCACCCAGATTTCCCCTCCCCCTCCTGGATTTGCCATCAAATCCGGTCGTATGGTCACCCTAAGTATGACTACATCTGTGTCCAACTCATTGTTTCCTGCTTTTCCTATAAGGTGAAGGTTATGTAAAGAGGATTCCTTGGCCTTCCTAAACAGTAGGGAGGATTAGTGCTGAAAGCAGATTATAGGAAATGATACCACATTCCTAAATAACAAAAAGAAAAGGAGTATTGAAAGCAACTCCAACACAGAGATGAAGACAGGACACCTTTCAATAGTGAACTGAATGCCCATGGTCAGGAAGGAAGGGAAAACCAGTTTTAAATCTGGACAATTAAAGGAGTAATTCAAAAAGAAAGGACTGAAACCCACCGTTTTGTTTGTTTTAAATAGGCTTTTTAGTACATATTTCAACATGTATATTTGAAACCATGTGGTGAATTCCAGAAAACCTGCTTAATGCTGTGTTCAATTTCCTACTCAAAATTCAGCTTTTCAGTTCAGCCAGCTGTTCAAAGGCAAAGCATTTGTAATTGCTAGCCCAATTAGACCTGCAATTACCAATTTCAAATCCAAACGTGTGAGATTTTACACTCAAGCTCTTTCTCTGAATGCCATGTACAAAGGTTGCCAGCAGCTGAAATAGAAATGATCCATAGACAATTGGTTTTACTTTTAGCCCATGGCAGACCTCATGCTTCACTTTTTTGTTTAGATGAAATTAGTCGAACTTCTTCCAGTCTTGACTAATAATTCTTTACATAATTGATCTCTTCACAAAACCTTCAGATCGTATCCCCATCCCTGTATTGCAGCTGTGATCTCATGTGATGCTGGGCGCTGGGTAGGATCAGCCATTCAGAAAAGCGAAGTCGGTGTGTGGTGATTGGCTGTTGTTTTCTTTGTTCTTCCTTCATCTTTGATCAAAGGAGAGGTTTGATGTTGACTGGCAAAACTGGGAAGAACTTTGTATTAGAAGTTAGTGATTGAAAGTGAAACATTAATAATTGTGAACTTTGCTATGAATATTTGATGAAATGAAAATAAAAAGGACACATGTAAGAAATAGAAGGAAGGCATTCCATTGCTGCTTCACTTTGGAGTGAGCAATCTGGGGCAAGGGGGACTTCCATTTATAGAAAGAAACATGTATTTATGTTTGCAGAATGCAAGTAAAACATACTAGAGATGTGTGTCTGAAGGTTTGAGGCCTACTGAGGCAAGGTAAGTCAGGCCTTAGAGGGCTGGAGTTTTTTCTGTTGGGAGGGATATTCCTGAGAAGAGTGGTTTTATTTATCCAGTCAAGATTTATTCCTCAGTTAAATTTTATTTCTCCAGTTAATTTTCATTTCTTCAAAGTTGAAACAGTACTTTCAGGTTTGTATAACATGATAACCAATGTGGATTAAATAGTCAATGGTCGGTTAAATAGTCAATGGTTGGCTATGTGTCAGGACTTTTTCACAGCACAACTGGTTATTCAGCCAAAACAACCAACACAAATAACCAACGCTGTGCAGAGTAGAGTTTTTGAACAACCATTGGTTATCGTGTTGTATGTTGGACACTATTGACTATTTTGTCACACACAGTTGGTTATTTTCGGCAACTCCAGAGTACCATGGGAAGAGTGACCAAAGTGGCAGCTGCTGTACTAGTCCAGCCAGCAGAACTCGCAATGCCTGATGGGATACCAGCAGGAGGACTGAGGGGGGAGAGAGGGTAGGGGATGTGTCAATCAAACACTCCATTTTACTAATAGTCAACTTGATGCTGGCTTTAATCCACACTATGGTTGTTTATAATCATGCTGTGTGAAGAGTACCCCCTCGATAATCAACCGTGGAGTTAACTATTAACCCACTACTGACTATTGTGTTATTATAATGCAGTCACAGTTTTGGGGGGAGAGGATATAAAAGAGTGAAAGAGCCAGCTACTGGACAGAGCAGAAAGAGCATAAGGAAAGAGCAGAAAGTTGTAGTTTGATGAAGTCTAGGTGCAGCTAGCGTAAAAGAACTTGTGTTTTTGCAAATTTTCTTTCTTTTAATGCCTTGTATCAGCTCTATTGACTAAATGCCTTTATTTGTAATTTAGTTTATTTTAATTCTCTAGTAAACTGTCGTGTTAAGCTACAAGTGTTTGGCATGTCACTCACCCCATGCCTACAGCCTAAACCCCACATTATTAGGAAGGGGAAGGTAAAAAGAAGGAAGGCGGGACTCTTAAGGAGGCGGAGTTCCTTAAGGAGTTGCTCAAGAGATTCAGGTCATATGAAGGAACCCTGACAGTGTCTGTTTACCATTCATTGACACTACTTTCTAGAGCACTTTGAATGTGCAGCAAGCTTATAACTCTTCATTTCATTCGTAAAATAGCTGGCAACTTTTCTTTCATTCATAGAATTATAGAATCATAGAACAGTAGAGTTGGAAGGCCATCAAATCCAAACCCCTGCTCAATGCAGGAATCCACCTTCAGTGTTTCATTTTTCAAAGGGGCAAGTTCTAACCAGCTGGAGTAAGATACCTGAAATTGTGTGTGCAAGTAGGACTTGGGGTCGAAACAATTATTGATATAGCATTACCTCGTCTTTCAAAGGATAATAGTAAAATGAGTAAAAGCTTCAGTTCAGTTTAAACATTTGCTGAGAGACAACTAATATACTTTACTTGGCAGAGAGAGAAAAAGTAGCTGATAAACAGTCTGTCATTACTATAATGTAAATCCTGTAATTGTTGGCTTTTGCTAAAGGTACTTTTTATACTGATGATACCTGAAAAACGAAAATCTGTGTGTCACTCAACTGGAATTAGGAGCAGGAAAACTCTTTAGATTCTTATTTATTTAATATAATTGGACATCCTTTTGTCTTCTCATCCTCCAATCTTAGTGCCTCTGAGGAATATCTATCTGTCCTCTATTAAAAACTTATACTGTCCTTCAATGTACAATTATTAGTTTACAAAGGTTAAAACAGAGCAAAAATGCAATAAAAAGTCAGCAAATTCTTTAAAACAATATGGTAAAAGCAGCAGTGCCTTAGCCCGTTGCGCCTGTGTACACCTCTTTGAGCAATGAGCCGTTCTTCTCCTGTTTTGCCCATGTGGACTTTGTATGTGCAAACAGAAGGACAAGCACTTATTGGGGCAAGGAAATACAAACATGAGAGAGGTTGCCCTAGAAAGAAATTGGCAGTTTAAGGTGTATAAAGTTGCATTCCTGAGCTAGGCCATTGGTCCATCTATCCCAGGGATGTTGAACCTCAGGTTCGTGGGCCAAACCTGATACTTCTGACGTCTTAATCTGTGCATCTGGACAATGCCCCCATCCACCGACCCTATCCTCTTTTTCCTAACTGCTGATCTTTTGGTGGTTTCCTGGCTTTTGCACATTATTCCCTCTGTCCTGAAAGGTGGCCTCTCCTAAGGCTTAGATACTAGCAGTAAGAGCTTTAAACAAAAATATGTTGTTATTGCACCTGCTCAGACAACACACTAAAGTGTGGTTAGGCCGCTAGCCCTTTTGCAGCAAATGGTTAGTGAGTGTGTTTAAGCCATGATTATGTAGCCACCATGGTTAGGAATGGTTCATATAACACATAGGGCCTGTTCAGACGACACTTCAGGCTCTGTAGTTAGTGAAAATGCGCTTCTCTGGGGTTCGCACTAACTTACAAGCTGTGCTGTCGCACACAACACTTTAAGCCATGTTTAGAGCTGCTAACCCTGCAGCAAGTGGCCTGACTGTGGTTAGTGAGCTAGCAGGGCTTAGCAAAATGCATCGCAGAAGACACCTTAAACCCCACTGCTTAACCAAAAGCCTTAACCAGCAGGGTTTAAGGTGTCTTTTGAACAGGCCCGCTAAGTCATGGTTCACACAACATGCTAAACGATAACGTGTCATATAGCTTAATGTGTCATCTGAACAGGGTCATTATGGCTTATGCCCCACTGACCACTGGAATGCACTACCTACGCCACCCCGAGAGCTTCTATGAAATTGCATTCAGTTTTCAGGCTGAAAGAGGTTCATACTGAAAGAGTATGTTGTAGTGCATACTCAGCTAGACCACTGGTCCATCTAATTCAATAGTGTGTATTCTGACTGGCAGTGCTTCACTAATGTCTCAAGCAGTGGAGGCTGGTGGTTCTGATGTCAGTGGGGCAGTAAATCCATTCCGAGTTTTAGTGAGAACCAGTCAGTATTCTAAAGGCGCTATCCAAGGTGACCCTTGGATAGCTCCTTTGGAGTTCGGACTGGTTCCGACTGAAACCCAGATTGGATTCACTGCCCCACTGACAATGGAACCACTAGTCTCCACTGGTCCCAGGCAGGAGCCTTTCTCAGCCCTGCTTCCCAAGATCCATTTAACTGGAGAGGTCAGGAATTGAACCTAGGGCATTTTGCATGCAAAACATGTGATCTATTACTAAGCTGTGGCATTTGTAGAAGTAGCCAAGATAGTTTCTTGTATATCAACAGTGGTATTTCAACAGTAAAGTAGGACATAATGGGCATTTAGAAGACTTTACCAAGGAATTCTTTGACTTTATATGCAGTAACAGTAGAAAATTATGTACACTGCATAAGATTCATGGAACAAAATGCTAGCCACTTTATTGTCTTCCAGTACTTTAAATATAGGATGTGTTGCTGATTTATGGAGAAGCCTGTGACTCACACAATATGTTACACGGCAGGAAGCAGAGAATGAAAACAGAGTAAAAATAATCCTACAATCACTATAAGGTATGGGTGCTGATCATAGTGATTTTCTGTGACAGGAAAATGCATCCTTTGGGAAGTCTTATTAATACTTCAAAGCAGATTATACTATACTTCTCTGTATGTTTTACTATATAGTAACTGTTGCCTTTTGACAGCTGTACCATTCCGGTTCCCTGCTGAATATTGTGAATTTAATGCTAAACCTTGAGAATGATAAGTATAGATTACATGGCAAGCAACCATGCATTATTCAGAAACTGTGTTCAGCACTCATGGATCATCTTTTAGAAAAGAATTTATCTCCAGATTCCCTGTTACATAGTTTCCATATTTCAATACTAATATCACCAGCTGTTTCAGACTGCAGTAATCTCCTCCGAGGTTATAGGCTCTCTCTTTTCTTTTCTTTTTTGGTTCAAAAGAGGAAGAAAACTTGCACCTCATTGTTGAGGTAGAGAAATACTTAGCAGAGTTACTGGGGTACATTTTACCCCATGCTCACCTGTCAACACAGTGTTAATACTATTGTAATTTTTCTTTTCATTTTTTTAACATTGAAATTAACTATTCCTTACAAAACCACAGGAGGACAGAAAATGCCATATAATGGATAAACACTCCTGTAAAGCTGTATTCCAGCACCCATTTTTAAATTTAATTTTAAATAAGGCAAGCCTTGTTATAGTAATTAGCCTGACTGTGATAGCTTTGCTGCCGTTCATACAGGTCCCAGGGTAATAAAGCTCATCTTGAATAAAAAAGCAATTCTGGCCCCAACTATGTGTCTCAAGGGGCCCTTTTTTGTGCACGCTTATTGCCCAAATTCATAATTGTTGAGCTAATGCAATGTTTTAATTGCACTTGCTGCTCTGTATGCAGAGCAAGTCATAACACTGATGAGTTTTACACTTTGATTAAGCTGTATGAAAATGTAGTCATTTTATTTATAATCGCATGGCTCTAAAAATGCTAAAGTTCTGAATAAAATATTAGAGGGTGCCCATCAGACATTGATTTTCCTGACTCTATATTGCTACAGTTGTGGTGGGACTTTAATGATTGTATGCAATAAAATCAAGGTATCTCCCTAAGATTCACTGGCAGGGTAAAACAAAAACAAAAATCTTTAGATACCAACTCGGGTTCAGTTATGCATGTTCAACGGCTACCAGTCATGATGGACGTATGCAAACTCCAGGTTCAGAGGCCCCCAGTGGAGGCTGGTGGCTCTGATGTCAGTGGGGCAATAAATCCACTCCGGGTTTCAGTCAGAACTCTAAAGGAGCTACCCAAGGTGCCACCTCTGGAAGCCCTGGCCAAAAGAAATGAGGCAGGTAGCTTCCAGGAAGAGGGCCTTTTCTGCTGTGGCACCCTGGCTGTGGAAAGAGCTCCCTAGAGAGCTTTCCCTAGTCCCTACGGTTGTGCTCTTCTGATGCCAGGTGAAGACCTTTTTATATTCCCAGCATTTTAGCATTTTAGAGTTCTAGTCTTCTAGCATTACTATTTTAAATCTATTACTGCTTGGCTTTATTCAGCATGTATTTTTATATTGCAGTTTTAAGCTTCTATATTTTATTCTATTTTTATGCTGCACTTTGTGGTTTTAATTTTTGTCACCTGCCCAGAAAGCTTCAACTATTGGGCAGTATTGAAATGTAATAAATAAATAAATGCCCCGCTTGTGGACATCTGGAGAAACAAAAAGCATCCTGGATATGAAGGACCTTTGGTGGGCTATGTGTGTGAGCAAAGTGACCAAGGACTGATGCATTCATGCCTAACACATCCCATCCTAGGCTTCATTTCAATCTGGGTCAGCAACCAGAAGCTTATTGAATTCGTCCCCAACCCAGGAATGGAAGGAAAATAGCTACTATACTGAAAATGCTTGAGCAAAATAAAGCTCATGCTTTAACAAGCAGGTTCTATGGTTCATAGAATAGTAGAGTTGGAAGCTGCCTATAAGGCCATCGAGTCCAGTGCAGGAATCCACCATAAAACATACCTGACAGATGGCTGTCCAGCTGCCTCTTGAATGCCTCTATTGTGGGAGAGCCCACAACCTCCATTGGCATACTGCTCTAATAGTCAAGTAGTTTTTCCTGATGTCCAGCCAGAATCTGACTTCCTGTAACTTGAGCCCATTAGTCTGTGTCCGGCACTCTGGGATGTTCAAGAACAGATCCTGGCCCTCTTCTGTGTGACAATCTTCACACAGAGTGCTATCATGCCTCCCTTCAGTCTTCTCTTCTCCAGGCTAAACTTGCCTAGTTCTTTCAGTCTCTCCTCCTCATGCTTTGTTTCCAGACCCTTGATCATCCTTGTTGCCCTCCTCTGAACCAACTCCAGCTAGCCTGCATCCTTCTTGAAGTTCTATAGCCAACTGTGGATCCACCTAATAGTTCTTCCATTTAGCCCATTGGTTGTTCTTCCCATTCAAGGGATGGCACAAGCAGCAGAAGAACATTTTCTTAATTAAGATTTGTTTTCCTCAGTCTAGGGTAGCCTTCCCCAACCTGGTGCCCTCCAGATGTGTTGGACTTCCAATCAACCCCAGCAGGCATAGCCAGTGATCAGAAATGGTGGGAATTGTAGTCTAAAATATACATACATACATACCATAGTAGAGTTGGAAGGGGCCTATAGGCCATTGAGTCCAATCCCCTGCTCGATGCAGGAATCCACATTAAAGCATACCTGTCCAGCTGCATCTTGAATGCCTGAAGGGCACCAGCTTGGGGAAGGCTAAATTGACCATGCTGGCTGGGGATAATGTGAGGCATAAGTCCACCAAAGCATACCAGTCCCTTCTCTAAGCAGAAGACACCTTCTGCATGTGGAAGAGCACATTTCAGTCCATTTCTCTTGTTTCCATCAACACTTTTACATTCAGGTCAGGCATTGCTAACAGAAAGCTGAATTGGCAAGGGAGGGGCTGGCTGAAAGTAGAGCTCTCAGATGGAGATCTGCTACAGCAAGCCAAAGCCCAAAAAAGCTGGAACCATGCTGATGCTTGACTTTGTACTTGCATTATGCTCTGTGTGCTTTAGAGTCTTTTGGACCCCACCCCCACCCCCACACAGAAGAGGCAACTTCATGAGGACAAATGGGGATGTACAAAATATCTTAGAAGAATCAGAACCTGCAGAGAAGGACTTTGCAGCCCCTAACTCTTATATCAATTCATACTTACCTAAAGAGGAACAGAAAGGCACCCACAGTGGAGTCTGGCGATCTAATGTTAGATTGACCATTAAAATTATATATAGTGTACTAATAAATAATCCTCAAAGGAAATAAGTGGAGATTGCTAGGGTTCAGTTGATGTTCTAAATTAGATCTACATAAACAGATCAAGCAATTAACTTTGCCTACAGCTTTGTCTATGCTGCTGTTTTCTTGCTTGCATCTTAAAATTTTGTTTAATTTGGCCTAATTATGCTAGAACCATGGGGAAAGTAAACCAATTTCTGGCTTTTAGTGAGTAATAGTCTTTTTCAGAGGGCAGTGATGCTACCCTTGAATGTGAAAAGGAAGCCGCAGGAGGATTTTATAAAATTCTCTTAAGTCTGATGTTTCACTTTCATTGAGGCTAGGGAAGGTTCCAGAAGGCTCCTTTCGAACCCCTCCTGTAGCTCTCCAACATTCAAATGTATTGGGCCAGTTTGCGTGACTGAACAGACCACAGTGGCTTATTTAAGCCACAATGGACTGCAGTGCACACAAACACCCATTTTAAATATCCAGTCCACAAGTGTAGCTTGTCATATCATCCAAACTTTAAAACAGGCCGTGGGTTTGGCAAGGGTTGTTTAACCCTCACATAGCCCACTCCTGCTGTTTGGACAACATAACAAGTTGTGTCCGTATGAATATTCAAAAGCTGCCAGGCACAAGATGGAACCCAAGTAGCTTATTTAAGCCATAGCAATAATCTGAACTAGGCTTGGGAGACAATATTGCAGAACTGACATTGCCCATACATTCATTTTTTGTGTGCTACCATGTGCACAAAAAATGCACAAGAATTTTGTTTCAGTTCACAAAAAATCAGCATGTCAAAGTGAGTACTTTGAAAAATACACAGAGACATATGCACTTTTCCTGTTTGAAATGCATGTTTTTCCCCATTGAAACAAAAAGAAAAAAAAGGTTGCAAACAAAAATGGGAGTGAAGCAAACCAGGCTTCAAAGTGGAGTTTGGAGTTCTTTCACCTCTATTGCTATGATCTCTGGTCAATGGTGTTGGGCATTTCCTTACAATTCAAATTGTACTCCGAAAAACCCAAAAGGAGTTCCTGTTCATTGAGTGGAGAAGTGATTCAACAATATTCTAAATATTCTAACAATATTCTAAATATGACTAGCATTGATGAAAACAATGTGCTGGTTGTAAATGGCTGTTGGATTCTGCCAAAGATGAGCATTGCATTCCCATGAACTTTTGGCAGTTTTTTAAAAAGGCTTCTTATTATTTTTTAGAAAAGGAAATAAATGTGTGTTTGTTTTTTAAAAGTACAAAGGTACACATTAACTACACCAGAGGTTCAGTTAATTTCACATCTCCCTTTAATAACTGAGCTTTAGGGCCTTTCTACACCTAAGGATTATCCCAGGCAATTGGAGGGGATTGTCCCTGCCTGCTCCTGGGATCCCCTGTGTGTCATTTGGATACACAGGGATGATCCCAGGATGTTCCCGGGGGAAAAGCAGGTGTAGAAATGGCCTTAGTCTGCGTATAAAGTAATGCATTATGAGACAGAAGCTTCTAACTTCATGTATACACTAATGGAGCCTAAACTGCCTATGGCAACATTTGAATGTCCTTAGACTTGGTCAAAAGTTTTATGTTACTTTTCGAGATTACTTTTACCTAGTCCAGGGCATACTTGCTGCTTTCCTTCACTATCCTGTTTTTATCTTTATATTAGCAAACTTTACTCAATTGGACTATTGGGATGGGTTTGGCCAAATCTGTAACATGATTCCTTTTGCACCATCAAGGGTGGGTTTGTTGTAGACTATTTAGATGCACTTCACTGATGGAAGGAGGGAGGGACAGGCTAATCACTTGGCCAGCAGAGACTGGGAGCCTAGCTGGCTGTCTTCCTACTCCCTAGTAAACACCTTGAGATCCAGATGAACCCTACTCACATAATCTTAGGTTAATTAGGAGCAATGATGGCAGAGAAGAGAAAGAGCCAGAGGTGGACGGCACATGCCCAGTGAGCTACCCTGGAGAGCTGGCCTTGGTGTGGCTGTCTGATGTCTGTGGCAACCACAGTTTAGCATTATGTCCTAAGCCAGCAAACTATGGTTAGACTTAACTATGGTTCACTGAAACAAGACAGCTTGATATCTTGACATTGGCTTCTTTCAGCAAATTAAGATTAACCACAGTTTGAGGTTCAGACAAAATATTCAACTGTGGTTAACTAAAAAAAGGAAGTGAAAGCCTCCAATCTCTTCTTCATGGCCATACCAGGGGAGGGGAGGGGAAAGGAGGGGGGACATGAAAGCCTGAGGCTTGCGTAAGCTTATAACAGTAAACCATAGTTTATCATTATATCTGTGTTCAGTCTATGAGTTAATTGTATTCAGTTCCCATTGAAATCAACAGTACTTAAGGGAAGTCATGACTAACCTGTCCCATTAAATTCAGTAGAAATTAAGTGCAGCTATTTTAGTCTGGATCCAACCATATGTCTGCTGAAAGTGGACATTTCTCATTAATTGCCACAATTTATTCCCTAAGTAGACTACCGAATAAATTCCATTTAAACTCAGACTGTCAAGGAGCATGAACCCACAATACTGAGCTCCACAAAATCTTCAGCAGACTGTACACAAATGTGTTCCTGGAGGTTATGAAGCTAGTTAACATTTTAAAATGTGTGTGTTGAAAACAAAATGTTTCCTGAGTGCGTTGTTCAGGGAAAGGTGAATTGTTTTTTCCAAAAGACATGAAGGGATTTAGTCATACGATGCCAGCCAACATCAATGAAGTCACACAGCTGCGTGCCTCTTCGAAATCAACATCTTTGTCAAATTGTTTTTAAACCCAGCTTTAAAAAGTCCATAAAGAACTTTTCTCCTGTGGAGTTGCATGTTTGTTTGTGCTGTAGTTGCCAGACCTTGCTCAGTGGGGAAACATACAAATTCCTCATATAAATAGCCTTTTGCAGTGCTCAAATGCTTTTTGATGTACTCATTATGGATGCACGCTTTATAGAACCCAAGTCCAAGATTGTTTCTTTGAAAGTCATTCAGGTCCTACCTGAAGGACTGTTAATTTAGCTCAAGCAGGAAAATTCTAAATGCATCTTAACAAGCACTGTTGTATCAGAAGGTGCCAATCAAATGTCACAGCAATTAAGTGGACAATATTTGTAGGCACATTTTAGGAAACTGTAGCCAAAGCACAATAGACTAGGGAATACGTTCTTATGTTGGCATGCTGCTAACAACAAGAAACAAATAATGAGAAAGCCATAGAATTGACTGGATTTGGAAAAGTTTGTTTCTAATGTTTTGTTCCTCTGTCTTTCAAGTGATTGAGGATTGTTCATAATAGTGAGTGACTCACTTAATTTAGCACCTGATATATCTCCAAAAATGATAATCAACATCAAGATCAAAGCATTTATGGGCAGTGCCTTCCATGGGCCAGCAGGAAATTAGTGCTTTTTAAAGTAACTGGAAATGAGCCAGAACACTAGTTTCTGGAGTGTAATAGGTCAGCAGAGCTAGCAGAAGGGAGCTCTGGTGACCTGCCCTGTTCCAAAAACTATTTATTTATTTATTTATTTATTTATTTATTACATTTTTATACCACCCAATAGCCGAAGCTCTCTGGGCGGTTCACAAAAATTAAAACCATAATAAAACAACCAACAGGTTAAAAACACAAATACAAAATACAGCATAAAAAGCACAACCAGGATAAAACCACACATCAAAAATTGATATAAGATTAAAATACAGAGTTAGAACAGTAAAATTTAAATTTAAGTTAAAATTAAGTGTTAAAATACTGAGTGAATAAAAAGGTCTTCAGCTGGCGACGAAAGGAGTACAGTGTAGGCGCCAGGCGGACCTCTCTGGGGAGCTCATTCCACAACTGGGGTGCCACAGCGGAGAAAGCCCTCCTCCTAGTAGCCACCTGCCTCACTTCCTTTGGCAGGGGCTCACGGAGAAGGGCCCCTGTAGATGATCTTAAGGTCCGGGCAGGTACATATGGGAGGAGGCGTTCCTTCAAATAACCTGGCCCCAAATCATTGATGGCTTTGAATGTCAATACCAGCACTTTGAATCGGGCCCAGACTTGGACTGGCAGCCAATGAAGTTGTAAAAGGACTGGCGTAATGTGGTCTCGCCGGCCAGTCCCTGTTAATAAACAGGCTGCTCTGTTTTGTACGAGCTGAAGTTTTCGGACTGTTTTCAAAGGCAGCCCCACATATAACATTGCAGAGTTTCTGGGTTTGCTCTTGGATGCACTAGCTTCCTCTTGTGCTAGTGGTGGGTCCTGCTCACGCAACTTCATTAGCACAGGTTCAATGGCAGTGTTGGATACTGCCCATTGCCTCCTACTTCCCAGTTGATGAATTCAATCAGTATCTCGCTTCCTATTCTCAGAATGGAGTAACCAGCCATGTAGCATAAGCTCTTAGCAAATATTCTCAGGGGAACTGGGGAGAATGGGGTTATGGCAGCAGTCTCAGCTCAGACCTGTTTCATTAGAATGTCTTTAGGACATTCCTGCACATTCAGCTGACATGTGGAAGGCTCTTTCCATTTGATTGGGAAGCCTGTAGGGAAATGTAAGGATCCCAACTATCCAGAACCCTCCACTCATGGGGGCTCCTTACTACAGACGTTCTAACAAACATGAGTAGGTTGCAGGTGCAGCTGCCTACTGCAGTTCTACCCCCTCCCCATAAGCATTCATCACTATAATATGTCATCTGAAAAGCTGTTTTGTCTCAGATCCCCTGGATCAAGTCCAATGATCTTGCTAATGCAGCATTGTTTTCCCACAGTAGCCACCCAAATGCCTCCAAGATGTTGAGATGGACAAATCAGGCTATATCTGGTCCAAATCAGTTTGAAGTTCTTGTATGAAATTGTCATTGTGTCTTTTCCCAACCTTAATTCCTTATAGTTTTTACTTGTTTGCTTCATTTTTCCTGCCCTTCCTCCAAGAAGCTCAGGGAACCATATATGGTTCAATTTTATCTTCATAACAACCATGTGAGGAAGGTTAGGCTGAGACAGAGGCCATTTTTACACCTGCCTTTTCCCCAGGATTGTCCTTGCATCATTCCTGTGCATCCAAATGATGCACAGGGGATCCCAGGAACAGGCAGGGACGATCCTTCCATTTTCCTGGGATAACCCTTAGGTGTAGAAAGGGGCAGAGTGACCGATTGAATAGTGAGCTTCATGGTCGAATCTGGGTTTCCTCATTCCCATTTTGACACTGTCATTATCACAGCCATTACTACCATTTTGATTTTGCATTGCCATCAATTATATTTATCCAAGCTTTTTAATCAGTTTTAGCAATGCAGTGCTGCTAACACCATGTAAACCATATTAAGCAAACTACAGATAAGCAGCCTATTTATCTCCTAAGATTATTTTTATAAATTGCAAATGACAGTCCAACAGCAACACTATTTGCATGCCATTTTTGTAAGCTCCATAAATTACTTGTACCACAGCTTCATGCATCATAAAACACTTGGCTCGCATACAAGCAGACATGAGAACAAAATTTGGGCAGCTTCACTGGTTGCATACAAAGACCGTTGGAGACTCAGAGAACCTGTTATTATGGACTTACAGGGCATTTTTCTTTCCTAAGAATCTTCATCCAATGACCACATTACATTTTTGCATTGTCCATCCATGTCATTTCATCGGAGATTTGAGCCTTGGATAAAGCTAAAATGAACTTTGAGAAATCGCTAGCAGATTCTTCTTGGCTGAATTGTTTGGGTGGAAGTGGGGGGGATTTGAATGTTATATTATTCTAACAATGGCTACTAGCCCTGATGGTTGTGTGCTATCTCCAGTATTTGAGGCAGTAAGCCTGTGTGCACCAGTTGCTCGGGAACATGGGTGGGAGGGTGCTGTTGCACCATGTCCTGCCTTGTTGGTCCCTGGCTGATGGCTGGTTGGCCACTGTGTGAACTGAGTGCTGGACTAGAAGGACCCTCGGTCTGATCCAGCAGGGCACTTCTTATGTTCTTATGGTCTTATGCCAGTCTTAAGTTTTAAAATGCTATAGCTCCCACTGCCAAACTAAGATCCAGCTGCATGCACTATCTTCCCAACTCCAATGTATGCACAGTGGTGCATAATGCTTCATACAACTACTGTGATGCAGTGAAATATAAGCTAACATTTTGGTTTTGCCAGAATCATAACAAAAATCTGCATTAATGTTTTGTCGCTCCCAAGGACGCTTGCCTTGTGCCAACTCTGATGTCATCCCGATGCCAGGCAAAAACCTTTCTGTTTGCTTGGGCTTTTCATCTGAAGGCTAGCAATAAGTTTTGTTTGATCTATTCTGCTAAATGTTGTGGTTTGCTGTTAAGTGTTGCTTTCTGCTTCTTGCTCAACTGGTCAATTGTTGTTGTTTTTATTTATTGTTGAATATAGTGTGTGTGTGCATCTTATTACTCTGTCATAACCCATGTGTTATAAGTGTTACTGAAGGATGGCATAAAAATATTTAGAGGGAGCAATCCGATGGGCCCTAGACATTGTCTGAGAGACAATAGGATACTGAGGAATTCCCCTCCTCCTATCCTATGGTGCTCTGACCTTGGAAAGGGGAGTTGAAGTTCTGATCCCTTTCTACACCCTCTAGATCAGGAATGGGGAATTTGTGGCCCTCCAAATGTTCTTGGTTTCCTGATCATGAGCCATGTGGGCTTCAGCTGATGGGAGTGGAAATCCAAAACGTTCAGAGGGCACCGGGTTGGGGAAGGCTGACTTAGAAAGAAATACCATATTGCCACAATACAGGTTTTCATAGATTTGAGGGGGTTGGATTCCTGCCTCAGCATCCATTCCTCAGCAGGAAGGTCAGCAGCTGGAACAAATTACCTCCTTCCGAGACAGATGAGTGTGGCTGGTCTGTCTGACAGAGAAGTGGAAAAATGGTACTTAGCTGGGCACACTGGGACTTTCTTAGCCACTGGGGAGCAATCAGGCTTTTCCACTTGAGCTCTAATTTAAGTTTCTCTGGCAGTCAGGCAAGCAACAACCAAATCAATGGCAAACGAGCTTCTGTCTATTTCTTTCCATTTCCCTTTTCATACACCAAGGCTCTTGTCTGCATGTTCACTGTGTGTGCAGATGGTGGGATGTGGCAGGTCCGTCCCCCCACATCCACATGATGAAAAGCACATCTGCAAAGAGCATCCAAGGGTAGAAGAAGGATTCCACACAAACAGGGACCCTGAAAAGACATGGTTCCCCATCACATGGAGCTCTGCCAACCTCCATGAGTTTTTAATATGGTGGTGGTGGAACTTGCTCCCATTCAGTGGGGACTGTTGGCTCCAGTTTCAGGGGGGCAGTGATTCTATTCAAAGTTTTGATTAATCTAGCCAGAGCTTGAAAGGTGATGTCAAAGGTGCTGAACCCATTTGGTGGGGTAGGGTTCAGCACCTTGGATAGAACTTTTTGAGTTTTGGCTGGTTCTAACTAAAATCACCTCCCTTCTGAATGTGGAACCACCAGCCTTCACTCCTCTCACTTACTATCCACATATACAGTGAGCAGGCAAGAAACAGCCTTACTATGTAAAGAGGGCTTATAAGTTATTTTAATGCATAGGTGGGAGCCTGGCTGGAGCCTCTCTCATAATGACAGGTTCAGGAGTCTGTGCTCAGGCTGCTGGATATATACAACATCCACATCACAAGAAGCCATTCAGGTGCCATCTGGAGTACTGTGTCCAGATCTGGCCATCACATTTTAAGAAGGGCATTGACAAACTAGTGTGTGTCCAGAAGAGGTTGGCCAGGGTGTTGAGGGGTTTGGAAACCAAGTCCTATGAGGAAAAGTTGAAAGACCTGGATACATTTAGCATGGAGAAGACTAAGGAAAAACATGGTATCTGTCTTCAAATATCTGAAGGGCTTTCATGCTGAAGATAGTGCAGTCTTGTTCTCTGTTAGTCAAAAGGGGAGGACTCGAACTAATGGGTAGAAAATCGCAGGGTAGCAGATTTGAACTAAACATTAGGAGAAACTTAGTAACACAGTGCAACAGGAGGCACTGTGAGCTCTCATGGATGATGCTGTAGTTTCACCCTACATTGCAGATCTTACATTGAGCAGATGACCTCCAAGATTCCTACCAACTCTATGATTCTATGAATTGTATTCCTTTCCAGTGAACATATTGCATTCCTTCTCTTCCAGTAGAAGCTAATGGCCCCAACGACAGTGGGGTGGTGAATCTGCTCCAGGTTTCAGTCAGGACCAGTCAGAACACTGCAAAGCACCTTGGATAGCTCCCTTAGAGTTCTGACTAAAACCCAGAGTGGATTCACTGCTCCACTAACATTCGAGCTACCAGCCTCCATTCTTCTCTTCTGCTACTGACTAAAAAACCTGTCCTCCTTTTTCTTTGCTATGGAATCTATAGAGGAAATTGGAATCCTGGGAAGGGGCAACATGGGGGGAAAGCTGGATAGGGCCAGGCTAGAACTGTGGGTGATTGTACCTGAATCAAGACTTGGAGTGTGTTCTCCAGCTCAGGTTCCCTGAGGTCAGTCCACGAAGCAGAAAATACTGCTCTGTTGATCGGGCAAAGGCAGAATACCTGGATCTTAGTGTTTATACCAGGTATGGTCAATCCAGAGGAATCAGTACTATCCTATGTCATAGATTACATGGAAATAGAACAAGATGGGAAATGGAGACAACAATGTCCTATATCATAGGGTAAGATGGAAATAGAACAAGAATTGTAATATACTTCTGCTTTGAAATTCATATTTGAAAAGTTTCTTTTTCCCCTCAGTTGTTCAAAATGTGGTACATATTTATATGAAATTTCCTGGCTGTGGAAAATACAGGAATTCCATTGCATTGTAGGGACGTGTTTGTCTCCATCTACAGCAATCGTCATCTTACATCACAGGTTTCTCCAGCTCTTGATAGAAATGCCATTGTTAATTTCTGGATGCTTTTGTTACAAGAGGTAACACCTCTCTTCTTTGTAATTTAAAATGAACATCATGCATCCCAATAAAACTTATTAGAACTCTAATCGAAAACTTAAGTATACGTAAGCAAATTATGTAGTATAAAATATTAATTTGATTCTCACTAATTGTCTTTGTACAAAACCATGAATTTATTTTTTGCTATGTCTGCTTTTATTAAGTCTTGTTTGCTCCTTTGGTTTTCTGAGGAAATGTGTTTTCCATTTCTGGTGAGATATAAACCTTTTTAAAAGACTTATTGGTGTGAAAGCTGGAGAGACGTTTCAACGCCTACAAGCATAAACCAGCCATAAAATCCAAGTAAAACTTTGCATGGTGAAATGCCCAAAAACTCTGGTTCCAGTCCATAAGATCAGAATGGGCTGTACCTCAATTGTATCCTATGGGAGATTAATGTGTATATGCGGTATACAGAAGACACCCCTATTAGTCTTTAGGCTTGTACCCCCAGTTCTAGTGGGTGATCCTATATGTGCCCCCTCCTCTTAGGATCTTTCATAAGCCCAGAGGCTATTGTTAGGGTCTCTTTTCCTGCAATTGTAATTGTCAAAATTCCCCTTCCCTTTTCCCCAACTTTGAAAATGGTTGTTCGTAAACTGTTGCTCATGAATGGTTGTTCAGACACGTTCCAATGCTACAAATACTGAGACTGCAGTTCTGTCCACACTTATCTGGTAGCAAGGCCCATTGAACTTATGTCTGAATAGACATGTATAGGATTGAGCTTTAAGACAACTTTGTTAGACAGACTGCACAGTCGTCTATCCTAGCTGGTAGCTAAGACTTCTTTTGTCTTCTAGTCTTCACTTCCCACATGTTAGAGCTTCTTGTCCAAAATTATATGCATCTTATAGGATGTTATGTATTTATTTGGTAAATCTGCAGTGAAATCCTTTACATGTCTGCTCAGAAGTAAGCCTCATTGCATTCAATGTGACTTAGTCCAAGTAAGTGTGTATAGAATTATACACACAAGGGTTGAGTGCACTTATGGCTCAAACTTAAGCATGTCTAGACAGAAAAGAAGTCTTACAGTTCCCAGCATCCTCCAGCCACCCATGCTTGTTGGAAAATGCTAAGAGTTGTAGGACTTTTTTCTATTCTAAATCTAAACATGCATAGGACCGTACCCTTAGTCACTAAAAATATGGGATGTGATAAGCAAGGAAGCCAGGAAGCAGAAACAAATGTGTTTAGCTTTTGTCAGGGACATGGTGTTGCAAGGGGAGCCAGCTTTTGGAAACGTTGTCCATGCTCTATTAAAAGGAAAATTACTGGTTGTGACTGTGCTCCTTTAAGAATGATTCAGGGATCCCAGGGATATTTTTCCGTATCTACTAGAGGCATCAGCCCCAAAAACCACTTCAGCCTGTGTATGAGGGGGGAAGTATTTGCATGTTCAATTACTTGACTAAATGTATTGCATTTTATTGGTTATACCCAAGTTTGAGATTATTTTATCACAAAAAACAGGTAATACATTTCCAGTTGCTAGGTGGCTCATGGTTCCTGGTCTATAGGGGTCTCATTCTGCCAAAACAAAAGGCCTGGACAGGTTGTTGTTGTTTATTAATATTACTACTAAATTTTTTAGACACTATACAAACGCTAGAAATGCCTGGCTCACCATCTTACAGTCTATAAGTCTATATCCATTGAAACCAGATTGCTGATACCCTGCTTCCATTTTCCTTCTGTATTGAGGTTTTTCTCACATTCCAAGTGACAAGAAACTACTACAATACTTGCAGTCTCCTTATTTATTTACTTTTCTCAGACTCCTTATTTCTCACAGCCCCAGAAAGATATTTCCTCCCACAATCTCTCCTCTGCATGATTCTATTTATGGCACCATAGAAATGACACCAAAATATTTCATGTGGGTTTAGCTCCCGTACAAACCTTAGGCCACCCTGAGAGAATTTTATACCCCAAGCCTGGCTGTCTCGTTACTCTAAATGTCTTTCTACTCCTAACAAACTGCACATTAGTCTATCCATGGGAAGACTGCAAGTGAGAGATTTGAGGTTTAATTATCTATTATTTCCTAAGAATGTATATTGCTTTGCTCGAGTAATTTTTTTCAATTTAATTTAAAACTCACAAATTCCTTTAAACAGACTGCGGAATACAAGATAAGCAGGCATATTACAAAAGATTTTAATTCCATTAATAGCCCTTAGCCACACCATCAACCATGAGGCTGTAGGTTAAATGGTTAGTTATCAGAACCTGAAGATGGAATTTCCTTGGGGTGCTTATTTACTTCTATATTACGATTTTGTGAACTACCATCCCTAGCTCAGAGTGCATCAGCAAGCATTCTAAAATGCTTTTAAAACATAATTGGTTCTCTTCTGCTTCAAGGGAGGCATACAAAGAGAAACAATGAGTTAGTCAACGCAGCAAGGCAGAGAGCAGCTTAAATCAGGATTTTACCACAAACCACAAACTCCAAGTTGAGAGATGGGTTAAAGTGTGTGTGTGTGTGTGTGTGTGTGTGTGTGTAGTATTTTTATCCCACTCCCCCGCCAAAAAGACTCCTGGAGTGGTTTACAATAAACAGTCAAGAAGACCGTCCCTGCCCTCAGGCTTACATTCTAAAAAAAAAGACATGACACACAAGGAAAAGGGGATGAGGAAGGAAGAGGAGGGAAAGAAAAAGAAAAAGAAATTAAGGATACTGTTCAGCAGAGCTGAGGGGAAGGCCCTGCTCCTCCCTCTCCTCTCCCAATGAAGGGGCAGACCACAGAATCATAGAATCATAGAATAGTAGAGTTGGAAAGGGCTTACATGGCCATTGAGTCCAACCAGCTTCTCCTTCTTCTTCTTCACAAGATCAGGGTGTCAGTTAGCCCTGGGGGGCAGGGGTTCACATTTTTAATAAACATCTGTGCCGATTAGCACATGAAAAATTATTAATCAACTTTTGGAGGATCTTCTGAAGAGTTCTATTGTGGCAATGGAAAGGCACCATAAAGTGCTGAGTGAGCAAAGGCATCAGGGAAGTTTGCTTGCAGCACCGGGAGTGTTTTGTCTCAATACAACTCAACTGTCCTATTTAACCAGTAGAATGTATAGTAGCACTAGCTGGCTGTTGGCCTGACTTTATCACTATGGAACACCACAGTTAACCTTTCTGAGCGAGAAAATGAGATGAGCTAAAGAAGGTCAAATCCACAGAGAAAGGTTTAGCTCTTCTTAAATCAGAAACTGAAGAAAATTTACCTAGGCTTCCATTTGTGCTTTCTACCTTTAGAAAATAGCCCGGTACTAAATAACAGCTGAGGTATTAAATAATATCAAAGCCCCTTTCTTGTTCTTGTGTTGTTGCTGTTGTTTTAAATAAATTTCTTGTACTTCTCCCGTACTCAGGTGAGAGGTAGTGTCGCATAAACGCCGAGACATTCCTGGTTTGAATGGTTGCCTCTGCCAAGAGCTCACAAACCAGCCTTAGGGTGGCTATTTATGGATTGCCCCAAAAGTAGGGAAAGGGTTACAGGGATTTGCATAAAATTTGCATATGATATGTATACATGCAAATTTTGAAATAATTACAATATGTTTCATAAAAATACCATACCTCTCACCATAGAGGGGAAGGCTGTGTCACTCGTCTGTCCGGGAGCTAACTGTTGACAGGCAACTTCAAGGGTTTAAAGTGAGTTTAAGGAACATAAGCGAGGACCCATCATGAACTATATTCTGAAGCTGTAGTCAACTCTTCTAGCACTCTTTGTCTCTGTGCAGGACATCACCAAGATTTTCCATTCTGCTCCTTGTTCAATGAAGACCACTAATATGTTGAATTTCTCTGCAAACATTACTGCTCTGTCATGTCAAAATGTGTCCTCAGTAGTTCCAGAAAACCTTGCCGCCTACTGCTCTAACAGCTCCTTTGATGTGCATGGTTCGTGCCTCTCTCAACATTCTGTTTCTTTTGTGGATGTCCCCACGATTAAAATTTATTTATTTATTTATTTATTTTCTATACTGCCCAATAGCTGAAGCTCTCAGGGTAGTTCACAAAATGAAATGTAAAACTGTACAATACAATAACGTGGTGAAACGTATTATTGGAAGTTTAAAACAGAATAAAAGCAAAGATTAAAGTAAAATAGAGTACAAAAAACACTACAGGCAGTTCTTAAAATGCCTGAGATCTAAACACACACTAATGCATCATTAGACAGAAGAAAAAAAATCCTACAACTCCCAGCACAATCCATTCTGACTGGGGCATACTGGGAGTTGTAGGACTTTTTTCTATCTAAACATACTTAGGATTGTGCCCTTATGCTTATTTTTTTAAAAAAAAAACCCGAAGGGGTAAAAAGCCTAGGAAATGAAAAGGTCTTCACTGGTATGGGAAGGACCGCAACGTAAGTGCCAGGCAAGCCACTGCACTAGGCACCACCACTAGGCCCTCTCTTTAGTAACCTTTTGCCTCACCTTGTTGGTGCAACCCCACCCCCCACCCCGAGAAGGGCTTCTGAAGATGAGCTTAGGATGAAAATGTTGCATGGTTTTGTATGTTTACCTGATGAGGGTGCTGAAAAAACAAAAGTTCTATCAAACCAAGAGTCTCTCCTCTAATATGAGTCTTATTTCCTGTGCAATATTGTGTGTGTGTGTGTGTGTGTGCATGCGTGCGTGTGTCTGTCTTCGTTTGTGAATGTTTGGAAGCACAACCAGCCCATATGTCAGGTCAATGGAGAATGACTGTGGTGTGTTATTCAGCCTGGGAAAAGGTATGAGAGGGCAATTTAAATAGACTGACTTTTTCTGTAGCCTGAGAGATATGGGAGATCTATGACTGGGAATACAAACTAGCACAGCCCTGCCACTGACCTGCCATATTAACAGTGGTCTGCACAGCGGTTCCATAAACTTCCCTCCCTCCCTCTCTCTCTCTCTCTCTCTCTCTCTCTCTCTCTCTCTCTCAGAACAGCTCTGTGAGGGTGTGACTGTATACACCACATGGTTGTTGTATACAGTCACTCCCTCATGGATAAAATTGATTACAGGGTGGGTTTCTTTTGGTAAATTACTCTCTCAGCTTCAGCCCACCCACAATTCACAACATGGGCACAATACCTCCAGACGACACTCCTGGGGTTGATGTAAACCACTCAGAGCCTGAACTACAAAGCTCCGTGCGGCCTTTTCTGCAGGGCTATCATAAACCAGTCTCTCCCTGCCACAGCCCTTTCGCAACTTGCACAGAGTGTTTGAATGATAAAGATTGCCTTTCTGTCCCCATTGAGGAACTGTAACTAGCCTCCATACACCTCAAGGGTCTGGAGAGGGTTTCCCAGACCAGACATTACAATGAACAGACAGTGCTTGGCATTCCTCTTTCATGTTCCCCTCTCTGAAACTATTCTCCATCAGTAATAAATATGCACATGCTTAGCCAAACAAGGATTTTAATCAGCAGTTTTGTCATGCTTTCACATTATTTTAAGTATGCTAGGCTTCCTTTCCTGGTTCCTCACCAAGGGAACCTTTGCAGACTTCATTTACTTGTTCTGAAGTGGGAAAGGAGCCCATCTTATACATCAAGCAGAAGGTGCTCAGCAGGGGATCTTGTGATTTATTTATTTTTTATGGAAGATGCCGATTAAAGAAGATGCCAAATGAGGGAGGAAGAGCTGTTAGGATATACAGAGGTGGATTTGGCTGCATAGGCGGAAGGACGATGAGGACCATTGGTTTTATTCTAGAGCCCCCTACGGAGGTTTAAGGATTTTTCAGACATCCAGTGCTTTTCCAGGGTTCCCAGTTGCTAGAGAGAGATCAGCATTGTGCACACAGTTTTATGTGCATGGGATCTATGCAGATCTTCAAAAGAAATAAGAGTGTGAACAGCCACTGCAATCTCACTCCCCAGTCTGCACATTGAAAATGTATAAGGGACATATTCAAAGGTTCATTGAAGATGTAAAGGACATATGACAAGATCATACATAGAATATCCATTTAGCAAAACAAAACACAGATAAAAAATCTCTTGTTCTATCCTCCTTTTTCCCCTCCCCACCTTCCCCCCTCAAATTCCAGCCCCATTTCACTTCCCAGAGGAGAGCATCATTGCTGCACTGCCCATAAGGTTTATGGAGGATAGGAGAAGCAGAGGTTCTCCTGTGGTCACTTCGACAACAGAGGAGAGCCTTGCAGTGCCCTGTCCTCCTGTACTTTTAAGATATACACTGATGGTGCTATATAAATAATAATAATAATAATAATAATAATAATAATAATAATAATAATAACATTTGTATAGAATAGAACATTTCAGCAGGTTCCGTTTATCATGTAAGATAAGGAAGATTGCACCTTCTGAAATGTACTTTTCCACACTACTTTTAAGGGTACAGGATCATTTTCCTCCTCAATAATCCAGCCAGATGCATTAGTTTTGGAGATGCCCACCTTGAGATTCCCTTCTTAAAACAAAACAAAACAAAAATGCCAGTGTTGTGTAGGGGCTATTGGTTAAAATAGCCTTTCTCAATATGGTGCCCTCCAGATGGGACTGCAACCCCCATCATTCTGTCGTTGGAGGCTCAAGTAGCCGCCATGGCTCGGAGTGCCTTTTACCATCTTCGGTTGGTTCGCCAACTATGGCCTCTCCTGGACAGGGATAACTTGACCACGGTGGTACAGGCATTGGTAACCTCAAGATTGGATTACTGCAACGCACTCTATGTGGGGCTACCCTTGAAGCTGCTCCAGAAGCTGGAGCTAGTGCAGAATGCTGCAGCTCGGCTGTTGTCTGGAGCTGCCCCTTTCCAGCATGTAACTCCTCTGCTGAGGGAACTGCACTGGCTATCTATTCGCTACCGGGCCAGGTTTAAGGTTCTTGTACTTATGTACAAAGCCCTAAACAACTTAGGACCAGGATACCTGAGAGAGCGCCTTCTCCCTTACCAACCTGCCCGGTCACTGAGGTCATCTGATTAGAATCCACCAGGGGAAGAGCCTTCAGCATGGTGGCGCCCCTCCTGTGGAATTCCCTGCCTCTGGAGGTCAGGCAGGCACCAACCTTGTACTCCTTTCAGCACCTCCTGAAAACATCTTTATTCCAAGAAGCCTTTCTTTAATATGCAGCCTTGGATTACTGTTATTGCTTCTTTTAAATTTTGTTTTAACTGTTTTTATTCTGTTTTTATTTTCATTTTACCTTGTACACCACTCCGAAATTTTTCAATGGGAAGCGGTATATAAATATTTTAAATAAATCATTCTCAGCCAGCATAGCCAATGGAGGGCCCCAGGTTGTGGAAGGCTTGGCTAGAATATCAGACTAGGAATCCGAAGACCAAGCTTCAGTTACACACTCACTGTGGACCTATCATAGGAAGCAGCCTTATACCAACTCACACCATTGGTCCATCAAGCTCAGTATTGTCTGCATTGATTGGAAGTGGGTCTCTGGAGTTCAGACAGAGGTCATTCAGAGCCTTACCTGGAGATGCTTGAATCTGGGACCTTGTGTATGCAAATCGTGAGCTATGGCTTTGCATTATCACTCATTCACCTTACAAGATCTTTGAGAGGATAAAATGGGGGATGGAGGGAGAACACCATCCTGAGCATTTTGGAGGAAGGTTGGAATATAACGGTAATACACAGATAAAATGCCACAGTCTGACACTACGAGATTTTGTGGAATGGGAGTAAGAAGAATGCACTGGTTGTGCCGTCTATGTTCCTACCGATTTTTAGTCCTAACCTTTTCAGTGCTTCAATCACTATAAAATATTACATTTCCCCCCATCTTCTAGGGATCATATCTCATTAACTGTGGCCGGCAGAATACCTGATTAAAGTTCCAGCTTTCATTATTGCAGGGGCATTTTTCTTATAGTCATAACAAAGTCGTTAATGGCATTAAAAACACGGAGGGTAGAAGAAGGAATCAATTTTAAGCTCAACTCTTGTTGGAGATGGGTTGAACTTTGTCTGTGGCATTTACTCCAGCTTGTGCTGTCAACAAGAAGAATGCAGTTGTCTCAGGTCATAGCGAATGCTCCAAAGGCTGCTCATCTGACAGTTAGCTGAAAAAACGCCCCCCTCTTTTGATTAGTAGCATATACAGGTTACGTGTATCAGACCTTCTTTTGCAGCTAGCCAGTATTTACTGGTTTGCTCAGTCCAACTGGAAACTATCATTCCACAAGTTATTGGAGTATGAAAATTCCAGGGCCTGGGTTAGCTACACTCCAGCCTAGCCCCACTCATAAGCCATGAAGCTCCGTTCAGGCTCCACCTTTTTCTGGATCTGCCCCTTGCTGTCTTCGCCAAATATTTCAGTACTAGTGTAAATCCCATGTTGCTGTAGGGGCTAGTAGTCTAGGAATGATGGAATAAAAAAAAATCTTTGCCCAATAGCTCCAGCTATTGGACAGTATAGAAATGTCATAAATAAATAACTAAATAACTAAATAAATAAATAAATAAATTGCAAGTGGAACAATTTCACACATTTAAAATAAACGTACTACAAATAGAGAGTTTGGCTATGGTGTGTTATATAAATGTAATAAATACATAAATAAATAAATTATCAAGTGTGTAAACAAACCAGGAAAAAGTCCTTTTAAAAAAGATTGTTTCCATTTCTTGAAGTTTGAGATCGAAAACATGTAATACAAGATTTTTCTTTTTATTCTTCTGGTGTCCATGCAGCTCTTTGCCCTCAGTTTCTCTTCCTCCTTCTCTATCACCAACTGACTTTTTTCAGCCCCTTTCCCAACATTCTGTGCCTGTCCTTTCATTGACCCAACACTCTAAGAACTCACAGGAGAATCATTACATGTGCATTACACTTCCCGATTTTAAGAAAGCTATTAAGACTGATCTCTTCCAGCAGGCTGAACCAGTTGAATTTTAAGATGCCTTTTAATAATGTATTAGTTTTATATGTTTTTAATCAGTTTTATGTATTTTATGGTGTTTTGAGTTTGGTGTTGCTCCCCACCTGGAACCAACAGAAGTATCCCATTTTTAATGAGGAGGATCCTGCACCCAAGCATTGGATTACAGACTTTTACAAAAGAAAGAGTGTGGGTGGAAGCTTTATTCCTATGGGATGGAAATGATGCAGAGGATACCTTTCCTTTTGCTTTCAGCACTTGGCCAGAGAAGGAGGAAATCTCCCTTAACTACAACCAACCTCAGGCAGTCAAAAAACAAGTGGCTACTTCCTATTCACCAAGCAGGATATTGTACTATGAAAGTGGTATGAAAGCGGTATATAAAAGGCAGGAGCCACACTACTGCTTTATAGTGGTATTGAAGTGCACTGACAACTGTTGAGGCCCATTGACACATACCATATACCGCTTCCATACTGCTACATCCTCCTTGCTGTGGCTCCTGCCTTTTATATACCGCTTTCATAGTGCAATATCCTGCTTGGTGTAGATTAGGCCTGCATGTCCTAGTCATGACAAAATAGAAGAGCACTGTTTGGGGCTCAAGTGCTTCCCCAAATGTTAAAGTTTTTTTAAAAAAATTGGTAATGCTTTTCTTTCAAGGTAAGACTCCCCAGCCCCAAACCTCTCCCGACACTACACCTTCCTCCCCAGTTATCAACATTAAAACTCATCATAGCTAGTAAGAGCCTGAGCAGATTCCCAGACAGACTGGATTGCCAGAGTGAGGTGGACAAAGGAGGGGAAAACTTTCCTCAAAATATTCCTCCTTCCCACCCACTTTCCCAGTGCAATGGGGCTCTTCTCCTGCACCCCTCCCTTTTCTTTCTGATCAGCTCTAAGGCTCCATCAGTGGCTCCTTCACACTACGAAGTCAGATAGGGACTCAAGGAATAAAAATTCTTTAAAAATCAAATACATGGCATTTTAAAAAAAGAAATTGCAGGGGGGTGGGAGGAAGCTTAAACCCATCACTCACAAAAAGCCATGGTCCCTAAATTCAGAATACTTCCAGAGACAACTAAAACAAAATGCACACACCCCTTCAAATTAGTTCATGGAAATGAGACTCATTGCATCCAATGACCAGTCCAAAGTCTCATCAGCTGACCTGGACTCAATGTTTGGTAATTCATTAACTGGCCTTAACAAGAGATGCTACATCAATCACTGGTACCAATCCTAACTGTTTATATCCTCCTCTGGTAATCAGAGTTAGCAGCTGCAGTCCAACACCTTTGGAGGGCACCAGTTTGGGGAAGGGCTGCTCTAAACAAAAAAAGAAGTAGGTGGCTCTAAGTTGTTCATCATCAGTTTCCACAACCCCACAGTCACCTCTGCATGTCATATTCTCCATCCTGTCCTCATAGTTTATCTGCTTTGGGAGAATGAGATGATTTTTTTTTTTTTTTTTTTTTTTTTTGGATGAGGTGTTAAGGCTTGTGAGCCTTAACTCCCAATTTCCCTGCTTTTTGGTGTTTGGTTAAAAACTGAAGAGCCTTAATATTGTTTTGTAAACTGTAGGTTTTTTGTTTCATGAATATAGTTTCAGCTATTGGGCTGAATAGAAATGTAATATAATAAATAAAATAACATAAAATAAAATATAGTTAGCTATATTTGGCTTTTGCCCAAACATGAAAAAATAACTAAAGATCAAGTAAGACAGACTGAATATGGAAAATTTGGGAATAATTGGAGATAGTTGACAATACTATTGAGGAGCCCACAGAAATGCGAACTAACTCTATGAAGTTGGAATCTCCAGTGATTCAATATACTAAAGGGAAATTAAGGATTAAAGAGGGAGAGAATGAATTTATGGCATTATGAATCCTATCACGGATGGAGTAATTTTGTTTCAAATAGACTTCATCACTGTGGTTTATGCTCCTTCATATGTAGATATGTGTAATGATCCCCTCATTTCACCCAATACAGTGAGAGTGGTAAGAAAAAGGGAGATTATTTCCCTCTTTTCATCTTCTGATTTCTTCTTTCCTTTTCAGAATAAAATTCATACAGACTTTAATGAATACTCTATAAACTCCACCAGTAGAGGGTAGAAATTCTTTCCATGTTGTACATTTACAATTTACCATTCAACATGGGTTGATAACAATTTGAAGCTTCAAAAAATACCATCGTTTGCTAAATGCTTTTCGAATGAATGCTTCTTGTACAGGTATGTCGAGAGCTCTTTTTAGTTTAGGCATTTTCCTGTTAGATTTCATTCTAATGTAATCTCAGGAGCGTAATAGGCAATCAGGACTTGATTTATTTTACCCATTACTGAGCAGGGGCCAAGAAAAATGTTTGCTAGCTCATGTAAACTTTGCAAATGGAAAAAGATGAATCTTGTATGGCTCTTTAAGATTTTATCTCCTGGCTGTATTCAATACTGAAAAATCATTTTTATTTAACTACATTTAGGGTGTTTTTTCAGCTTGGCCATAGAAGAGGTGGGAGAGACAACAAAAACCTTAAGCAACAAAGTTCAAATGGATGCAATTTGCACTTAATGGCAGAGGGAGAGTTGGGCTCATTAAAACTACAACTGCTTTATTTCTTTAGCCTGCATTAATCTTTTTGTCACCTTTTGCAGTGGATGTACAATTTAAGCACCATCCTCAAATCCAAGAGTGGATAATTACTGCACATTTGGTCTCCATAAATTGCCCTTACATTTTCATTTTTTAACAATATTCTTCATCTTTTGTCACAAATGACTGGGGCTAAAACAGGGGTCTCCTGATTTGTATTCTGGTGCCCATTGTAGCCAGCCACTCAAGAGTCACAGCTGCAGAGAGAAGGCTGAAAACAGTTGTATTGTCCTTCCAGATTCCAGCATAGCTCCATCGACCAAGGAAGGCCATTGGCTCCTACTGGTCTGAATTGACCTGGCTCAGCACAATACCTCTGGTTGTGGCCTCCTACTTTGCCAGGGGAACAACCAGATTTTGGCCTTGGACTATCATCTGCCTATCTAAAGTTATTTCTAGGCTGCCTTTAAGGACCGAACCCTCTCAAGGAGGTGTACCAGATATAAACCACAGAAAGTGGATACAATTTTTCTTTAAAATATCATAAAATGTGTTTCAAAAAATCCATGAAAAATTAAATTGCCAATTAACTTACCAGTAAAAACCAATGGCCCAGACTTAAGGGAAGGCCAGTGAGAACAGGTGGGTCTTCAGAGCTTTCCTGAAGACCTGCAAAGAAGCACCCTAATGAACCTATAATGGAAGTTGATTCTAGAAGTATGGGCCGCTACTGAGAAGTCCCTCTCCTTGTATTCGCTGGCCAGGATCTTTAGATGCTCTCTAAGCCTCTGTGCTTTATTAGCTATTCTCAACTCTACCGAACCTCTAGGGAAAGGATTAGGGTGGTCATGTGTCCTGCTTTACAGAGGTCAGTCCTTTGATAAGAGGGTCCCACCCTTACAGGCAGCCTAGAAATAATGTTAGGTAGATTTAGAGTACAATTCTGTGCATGCTTAGACTTGGAGACGCTAGGAGCTATAGGACTTGTTTCTGTTTAAAATGCATAGGATTGTGCCCTTAGATAGCCAGACAGATTTAAAGGGCTCTTGTATTTAAAGAACGGGCAATCCAGTGCCCTCAAGATGTTTTGGACTGCAGCTCCATAATCGCTAACCACTGGCCATGCTGGCTGGGGCTTATGGGAGTTGTGGTCCCAAAACACCCAGAGGACACCAGGTAACCTTTCCTGCTCTACTTAAAGGGCTGTAGCATCCAAGTCTGGATTAAAGGTAAAGAGCAGGGGCCTTGAAGCTGTGCATCAATCCTAAGCAGGCACACAAACCACCTTGTCAGTTTCCCATGCTGTGGTGAGTATTTCCATTTAGATTATAGTAATCATTTCTAACTTTGCATCTATACATTAGCTTATGCAAAGCTGTGTCATCTTTTGGGGTGATGTGCTTCCGTTTCCTTTGGCCGTGCATCAGTGGCCATCCTAGGAAGGACCATAACTCAATAGTTATGGTCCTTCCATAACTATACACAGAAGGTTCCAGTTGCTTTTCCCAGCAACTCTAGGCAGGGCAGGGGGAAAGTCTTGTTTGAAACCTTGGAGACTCAGCTGCCAATCAGTGTAGGCAAAACGGAGCCAGATGGACCAGTGGTTTAAGTCAGTAGAAGGCACCTTCCTTTGTTCCTATGCCCATCGCTCCAGCTCTACCCAGGTGCTGATCAAAATAACTTCAGTCTCATTCTGCCCTTCTAGCCTTTTGTCATTCTGCTGGGCTGTAATGTTGCTGTAATGTTGTAATGTTCTTGCAGGTGCCAGTGTTTTTTTATCTGGTAGCATAGTGATATATTTGGGTGTGTGGAGGAGACCTTTTGGGATCCCAGGCATTAAATGACTATAAAATCTTGTTATTGCATGTCACTGTGCAAAATGCTTCTTTATCATTTCTCTGTAGCTGGAATAGATTTCTTTTTTGTAGCAAATATAAATTTGAACAACATATTGATTGCATCAAAGTAATACAGGGTAATCTACTGCTGCAATAAATAATAGATACAGTCTTTTATCATTATTTGAATGGTGGTACAGTAAGCAGTATTACAAGTTGTGTTTGAGGCTGCAATCCAAAGCACATCTTACTTAGAAAAAGGCCCATTGAACTTAATGGGACTTGCCTCCAAGTAAATGTGCTTACTCTGAAATTCAAGACTTACTCTGAGTTTAAGAGAATCTAGGCATTCTCTTTGTTTATTTTTACCACTCATCTTTAAGACCATGGTCAAATCCAGAAAAAAATAGTTCTAACTAAATCTCACACCATTCCTTTCAATGGGATTTAGTCCTATCTAAGTTTTGCAAGATTGTGCCTCATATCTGGTTAATTAAAATAATCCTTCCACTAGATCATTTCAATTCAAGAACCCAGTTTTCCTTTAAAAAACCCCGCTAGAGATCATAATTCAACATTTCAGAGACAATAATCTTTGTTATATTGCCCATTAGTGATATTTAGTAGAAAAGGCCATTCTAAATGTCACTTATAACAAAATCCTGAGTTTTAGCTCTAAAATATGAAATTTCTTATTGGTTCAGGAGAACCATTTGCAAGGGATTATGAAGGAATTAGAAACTATCAGTTTCAAGTATCAAAGCTTAAGTGAGTTCACAATGATGGAAGCGAATCTGCATACTATGTTAAGGCTATTCGCAGTGCATTAAATTAAAAAGAGGCAGAGGAGAAAAGCCAACAGGCACAAACTCATTTACCCCTTGACACAAATTATTAAATATTATCATTTTTTGTGACCTAATCCACATGCTTTCATGGATCAAGGGAGATTATCCATGTTGCTCTGAAAAATGAATTAGGCATTCTTGTTAAGGAGGACATTTATGAAAGCATAGCACATAATTTACATGTAATTACCAGCATTACAAGTGAAAGCCCTTTTCAATTTTAAATGGTGTGTGTGTGTGTGTGTGTGTGTGTGTGTGTGTGTGTGTGTGGTGGGGAGAGAAACGTGTCATTTCAGAAGCTTTTAACAAAGACTGGCATAGGAGCTACTCCTGCTTAATAAAGAAAAGGGCATACTGACGCACAGAAAAGGGAAAAGGCATGCTTAGTGACACATTGACTACCACTGCTTACTAATAATATTTAGCCTTTATTTATTACCTCGCATGTGCTAGTTTCTGTACAGGATCTAAAAATGTCCCAGTTTTCCACAAGACTCCAACCACATGGAAGGACCACTGTGGTTGGGGGTGGTGACATATAAAGATGCTTAGTACATGGATTCTACAAATTGGGTGATGAGTTTCCATTGCCAAGGAGTGTAATGCTGTTACCAGGATCAGCCCAGAGAGGCAAAGGTGCCCAGAGATGCTGCCTGATGGTGCTCTGTGCACCCTGAGGGAGTGGTAATCCTACAGCCTAGCATTAGGCTGGCTGAGGAGCTGTAGAAAGTGATGTGAATGTCCCTCTGCTAGAAGGCCACCTCCCAGCACACCCACAAAAAGCTCTGTAGGTGTGAATGTCTCACCAGTGGACCAAAACAGGGTGTTTCAGGTCCATGGTAGAAGCAGCCAAGAATCCCTGGGGCTGGTTAGTAAATTCCCTCCTTTGGGAGACAATGGAGGGGGGTGGAATAAGTAGCTTTACCACCGAAACTCACCACCACCATATGGTTGCCTGTTACTGAGATAACCTCTGTAAGGTGTTTTGAATACATTATTCTATACAAGTGCAACTTCTTCATGTTTATTGTTGTTACTGTGGTTATTTAATAATTTTAATGAAAATCACTGTGGTTTTAAATCGCAATGGACTGGTTAAGGACTATAAAACTGAAGCTTAATTCTGACAAGACTGAGATACTGTTAGTGGGTGGATCTCCTGACAAAATGGAGGGTGTTCCTCTTGTTATGGATGGGGTTGCAGTTTAGGGGATTGTAAGTCATCATTGTCACCTGAGGCACAGGTGATCTCAGTGGCATGGAGAGCCTTCTACCAGCTTTAGTTGGTGGCCCAGCTATGTCCCTATCTGGGCAGCATTAACCTGGCTTCAGTAATTTATGTTCTGGTAATCTTTCAGCTAGATTACTGCAATGCACTCTACAGGAGCTGCCTTTGAAGACTATTCAAAAGCTGCAAGTAGTGCCCAGCCAGATTAATAGCAGGGGCCAGAAGGTCTGAACACGAAACATACATGGTTCAGGACTGCAATGTCTGGTAGAGCACCTCTCCTTGTATGAACCTGCCTGTACACTATCATTATCATCTATCGTCCTCCTCCAAGTGCTCCCTCCAAGGGAGGCTCAGAGGACGGCAACAATGGAGAGGGCCTTCTTGGTGATGGTCTCCCAATTATAGAACCATCTCCCCAGTGAGGCCCACCTAATGCCAACATTTGTCATCTTTTTAGTGCCAGGTTAGGACTTTCCTCTAGTCCCAAGCATCTGACAGTGTATGATAAGGTTTTTAATGGCTCCTGGGATTTACAGTTGATTGTTCTTTAAAATTTCTTATTGTTGTACATTGGTTTTGTACTATGCATTTTTAGGATTTAATTTTTGTGAACCACCCAGAGAGCTTGCATACTGGGCAGTATAGAAATGTAATAAAATGAATGAATGAAGTGTGTGTGCACGCGCTTATGTGTGTGTCTGTGCCCGTGTGTATACATGAACCATGAAATCAAATTAAGACAACCTGTGTTCCTATTGTCATTTTGCTACCCCAGGGCTACAGTAATTTATTCCTTCCTTTTATAAAAATGAGGCAAGTGGAGGAAAGGCAGCAGCCATCCCAGCTACATCACAAAACTTTCTGCGTTGAACACAAGTATCTGATAAGCAGTTGAAAGCACCTTTGGCTGTATGTGCTTGCAGTTCTCCTGTGATTGGGAACCTGGATGAGGCTCCCCTGAGATTGTAATAATCTTTGGTTATTGTCCAAAATCTGTGGATTTTCTGTTGGGGGAGTTATTGTAATACAATGAGGAGGCAGAAAGTATTGTCCTCCTCCTCTCCCCCCCCCATTAAACAAAAAGAAACACTTTGCCACTATTTCAAGCACCAGTAGAGCTGTAGTTAATGCATCCCAGTGGTGTTCCCATTTGCTGCAGACTTTCCTGATGGGAACATCACTACATCAACATGTAGTAGTATTCATAAGACATACTAGTGGGGAAAGGTGACTGCACTGGGCACCCCCCAACCCAACAGTCACCACAAAAGTGGCACACTTTTGCAAGGCACGAATAGCCCTACAAAAATATGTTGTGGGGGAGGATAATCACCCAACTGTAGCATGAGCATCACCCAGGCTTCTGTGTACCTGTCTGTCTTTTAAGATTATCAATTTGGAATGAATGTTTCGTCTGTCCCTGTGTTACAAGACAGATTCTGTCACTTCCAATTATTTTCCTTCTTTCTGTTGATTGTTCAGGGTCATATGTAGATTTTCCCTGACATATCCAGATGTGCCCAAAGTCTGTGATTTGCTCATAAATTTGTTGTAATCAGGACTTATTAAGAGGTTTATACAGGCCAAGGAAGCATCATGCAAACTTTGCATCTTATTTACACTTGGGTTGCAGGTGTGACAGTAATATGACTTGTATAAACATTTACATTTTAATTTTCTCTTAATTTCTGGAGACCCATTATGTGTTTACCAAAGCGTGTAACAGCTTTATGTTAACAATGCAACAATGCATCATTAAAGGCATGCCAGCTGTTCATATTTTAGTTTTCTGTTGCTGATAGCCCTCCACACACCCTGTCAAAGGGGGAAAATGTATGTTCTTCTTTAATAACTAACACTAACACATCAAAACAAGAGGCATTAACAGAGTTTTTGACACTTTGCTTTGATAAAACACTGCCTTGGAACTCATTAGTGTTAACAGGCTGTATACGAAGTGGAGTATCCCAGCCTAAACTTCAAACCTGGGATGCTTAGCAATGAGATTTGGCAACAGAAGATTAATTCCATAAATGGATCTGTTAGTGCTCTTTCAAATGGCAGGACTATAAAGGATCCCTGCTCACAAATAAATACACTGCATTTTGATGTAAACTTCCAAGGAAAAAAAATATTTAGCAAGGTTGTTTGACATTGCATTACAGAATACTGAGTGTTTAAACAGAGACTTCCCATCATAGGAAACAGAAAATTGTCCACTATTTGGCTGAAGTCTTACCAAATGTTCATAATGCAAGAAAAGATTAAGGGGATGCTACTGTAGATTAAGAGATAGACCCTCATTCATTCCTCATTTGCTTGCTACTGATTCCTGTTCCTTATCTACATTTTTGGGCTGTGTATAAAAATACCTTTCTTATAAAACAAAACCAGCAAATTAATTAAGATACAGATACATCGCAACTACTTTAAGAGGCAAACACACCACTGCAGAACGCTAATGTTAATTGGTGATAAATTGAGTAGTGGTAACACATTGCACTTAACATGGAAAGTTTCGTCTTTCCCTTCCTGTGAGCTTGAACCTTGTCAGTTGGTAGCAATCAGTGGTGACATCGGGGCAGGACTTCAGGGGCAAAACTCTAGGGTCCCACTTAGCAGAATGAGCAGGAGGATGGCAGAAGTATGTGAAGTAATACACATTGCTAGCTAAAGAGAATGAAATGTATAATGAAAAGAAAGCGCATAAAGGATGCATAACTCAGAGGTTCATCAGATGATCATTTTATCGCACACACGCTGCTGCCCACTTACGGATGTGCGCGCATCCTTTGGACAATGATGTCTGCTTTCCGCGCGCCTTCTGCTCATTTTCCATAACAAAATAGGCCCCTTTTAATCCGGCTTTTTTTATTAAAAACAAAACAAAACCCCGGAATGTGCTGCAATCTCCTGCTGTGTGCAGGAAAAGTGGTGCAATAAAAACAGCCTCTGAATGGTCCATAAGAACAACTTTAGTAATAAAAAGATTGCTGAGAATAGGCCATGGGACAGACTGCTGATCAGGAACTTCCTGGTATGGCAAACAAGAAGGATCAATAGATCATAGAATCATAGAATCATAGAATAGCAGAGTTGGAAGGGGCCTACAAGGCCATCGAGTCCAACCCCCTGCTCAATGCAGGAATCCACCCTAAAGCATCCCTGACAGATGGTTGTCCAGCTGCCTCTTGAAGGCCTCCAGTGTGGGAGAGCCCACAACCTCCCTAGGTAACTGATTCCATTGTCATACTGCTCTAACAGTCAGGAAGTTTTTCCTGATGTCCAGCCGGAATCTGGCTTCCTTTAACTTGAGCCCGTTATTCCGTGTCCTGCACTCTGGGAGGATCGAGAAGAGATCCTGGCCCTCCTCTGTGTGACAACCTTTTAAGTATTTGAAGAGTGCTATCATGTCTCCCCCTCAATCTTCTCTTCTCCAGGCTAAACATGCCCAGTTCTTTCAGTCTCTCTTCATAGGGCTTTGTTTCTAGACCTCTGATCATCCTGGTTGCCCTCTTCTGAACACGCTCCAGCTTGTCTGCATCCTTCTTGAATTGTGGAGCCCAGAACTGGACACAATACTCTAGATGAGGCCTAACCAGGGCCGATTACAGAGCCTTCCTCATAAAACCATTAAAGAAGGGTGCTACAACAGAAAAGACCATCTACTGCGTAAATACTTGCCACCCATCTCAATGGCAGGGGTAGCCATAGAAGCAAAACAAAGGGAGAATTTGTCGCAAGGCATTTTGGAATAGATCTTCATGGACATTCATAAGTAACAGGTCTCAACGTGGTAGAAAACCACTGTTTCAGCATTCCTTTTGCAGATCTCAAAGCATTACTATTATTAGCAGTAGTTTAATTGTGAATTGGGCAGAATAAAAATGCAATAAATAAATTAAAAAAAATAGTAATAGTAGGTATTTCTGAAGGCAGCTCATAACATATTAAACATAAAATTCCTTAAAATATAATACAACCTATAAAGGTACACTCTACAAAATAACAAAACATCAACCAAGCATTACTCCAATAGGAGTTAAGACTTTTTTGTGTGTCTGTCTATCACAATTGCAGCATTTTCTGGATGCAAAATGATACAAAACTGTATTATTATTATTATTATTATTATTATTATTATTATTATTATTATTATATTTATTTGTATGGTATCCAAGTTACCAAATGATAAATGCAAACTATCTATCTCAGAGGTTGCACATTCTATGTCTTTTGAGGAGACATTTTTTATTGCTAATTGTCAAACTTTTGTGAAAATAAATGAGTCACCCTGAAGGGAATGCTTCACTGGAGGGGACCAGATTCAAGAACATCTATTACAGTTTATGGTGCTGCTTGGAAAACCATTGGATGCTATAAGTTTTTTCCCCAAGAGCCTACAACAAAGATAGATCTGTTTTAACCACTTAATATGTAGATCTGTTTTAACCACTTTCAGAGAGTGTATACAAGCCCTCATTTCTTAAGCGCATGCTTAGTAAGCCTGAATTGGCCCACTGCCATTCATTTTTGTAACATTTGAATAATACTGCCCATGGAGGGAAGCAGAAATAGGTCTGCCTATATTTTTATGGGCAGTTGAATTTATACCCAGTTGAATTTTAGGATGCCTTTTAATAATGTGTTGCTTTTAATGATGTATTAGTTTTGAATGTTTTAATTATATGTATTTTCTGGCATTTGTGTTGTAACCTGCCTCGATCTGGAGGGAGAGGCGGGTAACAAATAGTAGTAGTAGTAAGCATTGAAATTCAGAGCCTAAGAGCCAAACTGCCCAGAGAGCTTCAGCTATTGGATGGTATAAAAATGTAATAAATAAATAAATAAATAAAGCAAACCACACATAGTTCATAAGTTGCATGCAGTTACATTTGTGCATTTTTCTTACTTAAAATTAAATGTGTGGGCCTGACCTTTATCAGGACATTTTACTTTAGCTGTTTGGCCCACATTGTGGTTCCAATAGTGATGGGGGAGGCTGTACCTGCTATTTGCATAGGGGGGAAAGCCCCATTTGCTTCAATTTGAGTCTTTTTCCCTATGAAAATTACATCTGCAGGAGGTCTGATTAACTTCAGGACTACAGTAGAGAGAAAGAGTTAAAGCTCCCTGCCTGCTACACTATGTTCCCAGTCACAACTGAAACCAACACACTTCCTTCTGAGTAAGAAAAAAGCATGAATGTTGCTGCATGCTGCTTCTTAAAGGGAACATTTCTGAGAAGTAAGTCCTATTGCAGTCAATGGGGGTTACTCCCTTCAGTAAGTAGGAATAGGACTGTAGCCCTAAACATCAACATTTGATGCTATGGTCAAGGAGACAAATAGAACATGTGCAGTTTATTATGATTTCTCAGATACAGATCGTTTTACAGAACACAACAATGGCTAGATTATTGCTAGATTATCAAATGAAAGATCTATCTGGACCGGTGCTTGGTTTCCAACAGTGGCAGTTAGATGTTCTGGAGAACCTCACAAGATTCGTAGCCATTCTCACTTGTTTGTGCCCAGCAACAGATATTCAAAAGTATACCACCTATGAATATAAACTTTCCATTTTTAGTTGTCATGGCTACCCTCCATGAATTTGTTTAGTCCTTTTAAAAAGCCATCAGAAGCCTGGTCTACACATGAAGTAGGCTGAGATGGTGGACCCCTCAGACAGCAGAGGGGGGTGACATTTTTAATGCTTTTCCACATACAGTAAATATAACAAAATAAAGTAGGATATTGAGGAGAGGGGGAAATGTTGTAGCATAGCCTACTCCCTGTTGTGGTAATTTTGTACTTGCAAGAAGTTGGATTTTTATTTTATTTTTACTCCGAAGAGCATTAAAAATGTATTCCTTCACTTACAGTCTGAAGTGGTACAGTCTTTCCACCATCTCAAGGGGCTACCATCTCACATTCACCTCATTCTGCCACATGGTATGTTCATGGCCCTCACCACATCATGCAGTGGTAGTGAATTCCATGAGCTAATTATTTGTCATGCTTTTTAAATCTTAAATCGACTGAGCATACTTTTTAGATGACCTTGAGTTTGGCATTTGGTGAGAGGGAAAATAATGTCTCATTAGTGATTTTGTTATTTGCATGCTTATTCATACGTAAGTGCAACCAATGTTATGTACATGGCATTTTGCAGAGCTTCATGAGCGTAATATGGATCATTGCCCCCATCCCAAGGCATTCAGAATCTAAAATCAGCATTGGGTGAGATAATGGTAGCACACGTGGGAAAGACAAATGTAACAAGGGACAAGATTAACCAAATACAAGTACAAGTGATTAGACTGCAGATGGGACTAAAGGAGAGCTAAGAACATTATTTGTAATTTCATAATTTAATCTTTTTTTCTAAAGTTAAAAAATAACCTCCCTTTCTTCACAGGGATGATGCACAAACCCCTGGATCATCTTAGGATTCAATCCTATGCATGTTTAGACACGAAAAAGTCCTACAACCCCCAGCATGCTGGCTGGGCATGCTAGGAGTTGTAGGACTTAATCCCATCCCTATGGATTCCTTCCAGAGGTAGAGACAAGTTAGTGTATATTTCAATAATATCAACAAAGGGCCTTGTGGCACCGTTAAAGACTAACAAATGTATTATGGCATGAGCTTTTTCTTTTTCTTTGGACTAGTGACCACTTCAACAGATACATGATAATTTCTTTTTCCAAAAATTGATTTGCCACTGCCCTAATCTTACTGAGCTGACTTTTCACGGAGATTTATACTGTGACACCAAGAGATGTTTCTTGGGATGTCAAAACCTGATCAGAACTCCATCAGCATATATCTGAAGCTAAAAGAATCCTGTCTTATCATTCTATTGCCCAGTTATCCAATTTGGAGAGAGCCCTTTTGGAGTTCTCCACAGTCTGTTTAGGATTTAACCATCCTGAATAATTTGATGTCATTCGCAAAAGTGGATAGTGCATGTCAGTGAAAATCCCTCTACGCACAGCTGCGTCTCTATTGTTCTGAGCCCTGGCCACAAAACTGACACTTTTGAAAGGTTAAAATGTAGACTCCAAGCCTGAGAAAAGTTTATGGTTATTGATGGCACTTACCTGTGGCCAGAATTGATTGACTATGTAGTGAAGTGTCACATCAGTGGAGAAAGGGTATGAATGGTGATTCTAATATTTCTACAGATTCATCCACTAGAAGGTGGAAGAGGGGATCAGGCCATAGAGCAGGGGTGGGCAACACAGGGCCTATGGACTGCATGCGGTCCCCATGGCCCCTTGAATGTGGCCCCCACTGATCCTCATTGCCCCAAACCCCACCTCTAATAAAGAAAAAGTAGGGAGGGAAGTAGTGCTTTGCCACCAAATTTCATCAGGTTGGACAAGGTTGGTCGACTAATTCTGGAGCCTTTTCATTCCTTTGAAAAATCCTCCAAGAATATAGGGCTGTATGTAGCCATTTATGTACAGATATTGGATTTAAACCTGAGATCTTAATTCCACTACAGCTATGGCCTTGGAAAAATAAAAAACTGAAAAATGGAGACAATAATTTATTATTGTGAAGAGACGTGAAATAAGGAAGCATAACCCTAACCCTAACCTTAAGAACGTAAGAGATTATATAACCAAATAAATGCTCATTAAGAATTTAAAGTCTCATAGGTTTAGCAGAATAATGCTTATTGTATCTGGGAACAGGAGAATAATATACTTGTTCTGAGTGCAAGGAAGAGCCCATAGCTCACTGGTAGTAGCACACATGTTTTGTATATGCAGAAGGTTTCATGTACAATTTACAGTTAACCAGGCCCAAGAACCAATCATGGTAGACCTTACTGGACAAGCTGGGCCAGGAGTCTGACCCTTTGGACAGCTTCATATGTTCATAGTATTCTTCCCTTATTGATTTCAATCTTTGGAACTCCAGTCCTTGAAATGTTGGAATTTTGTAAACCACCAAGAGAGCTTCAACTATGGGGCGGTATATAAATGCAATAAATAAATAAAATAAACTATCTCCAACTAACAGATCTTGGTTCACTTAGTTTTGCAGTTGTTGATGACAAGCAGATATAAGAAGCTGACCTTATGTTGCTTTCATTGCAAGTGAATTCGGAGCCAGCAACCACTAAGCCTCCCTTTGAATCGATTTGCTTTTCATTTGTATACAGTTTGCCTGAAGCTTTTCTACATCAGAGTGGCATTTATGGCACCATCTAGCTTGTTTCTGACTTACTACAGAACTAAATTGTTGGGTTCCACGTTTTTTTTTAAGGTTGTCCTTATAATACTTGAGGTTGAACAGGCCACCTTTATGTGATGGGTGGATTTTAGGTGTCTAGACTTCTGACTAATGACATTCTGGCCCAGCCTTCTTCAACCTGGTTGCTTCCTTCCAGATCTTGGACTTCAACTCACGACCAATGCTCAGGAATGCTGGAAGCTGTAGTTCAAACCATTTGATGTGCATCATGTTGGAAAAGGCTGATGCAGCTGAAATGACAGCATCACAGCTCTGTTTGATTCCAATCTTTAGTTGCTAGAAGGGAGGATCAAACCTATTTATCTTTGACTGGCACAGAAATCTTGGCGAAACTAAACTTAACCAGTAAGAAAAATTACCCTGATGTCACAGACTCTCTAGGGACTAATTAGTGTGTGCACTCTTGGCACGATGAACGATGACTTCTCCTTTTTGTAGGTTGAATGTACTATGTCCCCTAAATCTTTACTGCTCAGCCCATGAGTTAGAGATGTTCTTGGTAGGTTGATACAGTTTTGGACAAAGAGAAGGAGGGCTGTAATTTAGGTGTGCAATTCTGTGATGAGTCATTGCAAGCAACAGGTAATCACAATATCCTTAGAGCGCCAGCGTGGAACTATTTAGAGATACATTTTTAGATATGGTAACCAGTATATAAATATAAATCAACAAAGAATGTATGCTCCTTTAGACACTGGTGAATAAAGCGATTCTCTATCCTTGATGATCTTAGCTCATTATGGCAACTATACACATGAAGGATTGACTGAGTGAGTGGGCACTACGGATGTGCAGGTTGTGTAAAATCCATTCCGTCTGTGTATTGTGGATTGTTAGGCCTTTTGTGCTGTCGTTTGTCCATCAACTGAATAGGATTTTCTTTCGTTTCCAAATGTGTGTGAATTTGCACATACCAAAATGTACAAATCCCCCCCAATGCACATTTTCGTGCTTTAGCCTCTGGGGTAATGCATATTTTGGCTGCTTTTTTTATATTTGCATATTTCTCTATGATGAAATTTGTCCAAAAATCCTGAAGCTCTGCAAGTCTGCAGAATCTGCCTAATGAGGAAAGGTCAGTCTGCTGCAGAATCCGTGGGTCAGATTCATAAAAATCCAAACTTATTTGGTCCCATTGTACAGTTTTCCAATATCCCTAGATGGCACATTTATTATTTAGTTTGTGTTTGATTTATTCCATTTGTGTCCCAGCTTTCTCAGCTCCAGAGGACTCCAAATTCCATGTTAGGCATTATAAGAAAAGGAGTTGAGAATAAAGCGCCCAGTATCATACTGCCCTTATACAAATTGATGGTGTGACCACACTTAGAATACTGTGTACAGTTCTGGTCGCCACACCTACAATAGGATATCATAGAGCTGGAAAAAGTGCAGAAAAGGGCAAATAAAATGATTAAGGGGCTGGAGCATCTCCCGCATGAGGGAAGGTTACATCAACTGGGATTGTTTAGCTTGGAAAAAAGGAGGCTAAGGGGAGACATGACAGAGGTGTACAAAATTATGCATGGTGTGGAGAATGTGGATAGGGAGACATTTTTCTCCCTCTCTCAAAATACTAGAACCCAAAGGCGTCATCCCATGAAGCTGATTGGTGGGAGATCCAGGACAAATAAAAGGAAGTACTTCTTCACACAGTGCATAGTTAAATTATGGAACTCACTACCACAAGATGTAGTGATGGCCACCAATTTGGATGGCTTTAAAAGGGGTGGGATAAATTCCTGGAAGTGAAGGCTATCAATAGCTACTAGCCCTGAAGGTTGTGTGCTATCTCCAGTATTCAGGGCAGTAAGCCTGTGTGCACCAGTTGTTGGGGAACATGGGTGGGCAGTTGCTGTTGCACCATGTCCTGCCTTGTTGGTCCCTGGCTGATGGCTGGTTGGCCACTGTGTGAACAGAGTGCTGGACTAGATGGACCCTTGGTCTGATCCAGCAGGGCCCTTCTGATGTTCTTATGACTCAATGTGAGTTTAACATTAGACAGTTATGCAATGGTTCCTCCTGTAAAAGCACCAATACAGTAGTTTCGAACCAAATACTCACACATTAACAGGATGCAGTGGCAGCCCAGCCACTCCAAAATGCATACCTCTCTTGCACCCTATACAATAAAGAAGCATATATGTGGTACTCCTGCACAGTCTGTGCCAAGCAGATGATTGACCTTGTTCCCATTTATTGCACACACACACACACACACACACACACACACACACACACACACACACACATCCTTCCCCAACAGGTGATTGGCATTACACCATTCATAATATCAGAAGAACAGGCAGACTGATGACATTAGACCAAGTACGATGCCACTTAGACTTCTTTCCAGCAAAGCTGAACGACACAATGCTATAATGTCAGTGGCAGCTGGCACCCTATCTGCATTAGGCTTTTTATAGTGCAAACACGAATCTGGAAGAACCAGTGTCAGCAGCAGTAGTGGGAAAGTTTTCAAACAGGTCCCCGGTGAGGAACAGGCTATAGAGAAGTTGCCAGCAACCATTAAAATTGGCTGGAAACTGCTGCTGAGTTGATGGGCTTCCATTATTCTTGGCATAGAAAGCCCCATTACAAAAGATTGAATCCATAGTTGTAAAATAGAGATATTTTGCCATGTGCCTTTAGGGAATTAGTGTACAATTTTGTAGGGCATATTCAAATAATTTCTGCATACAGAGTAAAAGCGAAGTATGAAATTAACTAGTGTTTTGTCATGGCATAAAATACTGAACAAATATTCTCTCAGGATGCCATTGCATTTTTGAGACCAAACGGCCTAAGTTTTCTATTCAGCCTTCACTCATAGGACCCCCTTTCTCCTTTCACTAAATGTTAAAAATGAGAATTTTGAAAGACAGAAAACCTGTTATCGAAGCTCTGGACAAAACTGGTAACAAAGAAAATCTAGAAGCACGTGGTTATCAGAAAGTGTAACAGTGACAGCAGAGGTGTCTTGAAAGAGCAAAAAAAGGGTTCTTAAAAAGAGAGAAAAGATCTGCAGGCTTAGGGAGAGGAGGAAGAGATGATGATGATGATGATGATGATGATGATGATGATGATGACGACGACGACATTGGTGTGATATAATAATAGAGATATGAAATCATATTTTAGAGCACTGTGAAGACTAGAGCCTTAGCTAGACAGGGCGAAATCCAGGGGCGATCCCCGGGATCATTCCTGTGTGTCCACATGATGCACAGGGGATCCCAGGATCAGGGAGAGATGATCCTTCCCTTGCCCCGGGATCTCACCCTATGCTTTGAGCCCAGTTTTTCCATTGTCCCGGTCTGAGCCCAAGACCGCGGAATGTGTGGCCGGGCGCCGCGGTTTGTCCCGGTTCTGCAGAGTTCCTTGCGAGGAGCTGGGACCTGCACATGGGTGGGGTGGGGGGAGCGGGAAAAATATTTGGGGGGGGAAGTACTTACGTTTTGCACACAAGTGTTCTTTCCCCTTTAAGAAAAAAAACCAAAATGGCGGTTGCGACACCTCTCCCTCTGAGGTCATCTCGCACCGCGTGTGAACAGAGGGGGAGATCTCGTGATAAAAATATTGTGAGATCTTTAAACACACACACCCCATCCTGCTAGACCAGGTAGGTCTAGCTAAGGCCCAGGTCTCATTGCTAATTCAGTGTATGCAATCCATGCTGCTCAGTGAGGATTGTGCAGTACTGCTGTTATGACTGGTTAGATATAAAGTTGGTGCAATAACTTGGACACTGCATCCTTCCCTTGCAGATGCTCCAACTACCCCTATTTTATGATCCCTGACACTGGTAAATTATTGTTACTTTTTTGTCCCTAGTTTCGCCTTTGGAGATGCTGTATTACAGTTTTGTTAGAGTGAATTGCTAGATTTGCCATTCCTCCATTTCTACTTCCTACCCCCAAGTCTGTTAGAATTAAATCTCTGAGTTGAAGGTGGTAGTTTATACATCTTGTCTCTAGAATACTGGTCTCTAGAATAGGGATTCAACCTGTTTTGGATAGGGGGTAGAACTCCCATCGAAGAATCAGGTTCACAATCTGCAGGTGCTTCCAGACATAGCTTTACATCTGGATAACCAGGTGGTGGCTTTGCTCCTGATGAAATCTGGACATGCCTTAGTTACATCTAGCTTGGCGTATTAGCATGGAGTTCCCTTTGAAGACTCTTCGGAAGCTTCAGGTGATCTAGAAGGCATCTTCAAGGACGTTGGTAGGCCCATTTTACCCCAATCTTTCAATAACTGCACTGTTACCAATCTGCTCCCTGGCATAGCCCTAGCCCTAGATGGCTTAGGCCTAGGACACCTTATGAACCACCTCCTTCCATATCAAATTACCCACTTGCTGAGATCAAAAGGAGAGGACCTTTTTGGTGTCCCATACAGGATAGAACACCAAAAAGGTCCTCTCCTTTTGATCTTAGCACATTTGACTGGGATGACAAAGAAGGCCTTCTCAGTGGTTGCACCTAGATTATGGATCATCTTGTTCCACAAAATGCGGTTGTCCCTTTGCTCACTATTTCCCACAACTTGCGGGAGACTGTTTTATTCCAGCAGGCTGCTCTTTTTCTTCTTTTGCTTTTGCATTTATGTTTTGTTGTATTCTACAGTTGTGTTTGCTTTAGCTGCTGACTCTGTGTCTTTGCTTGATTTTTTTAATGACATGGTAGTGCTAGTGAAGAAAAAATGATGTTGCACAATCACTGGGTGAGAGAGTGGAGATAAGGATCTCCCCCCGAGGGATCCTTATTCCTAGCAGCAAGGAAAGAACAATTTGTATCAGGATTTCTCAGGGCCAAAAAAGTTGTGAACCCCTGCTTTAGAAGTTAAAGCCAACACTTAAAATTGGGCTTGGAAACATACTGGTAACCAATGCGGTATATTGGTGCAGCATACGTGTCATATAATATAACCACCTCATGTCCACCAACACTCAGATGGCTAAACAGTTCTATGACTATTTTATTTATTTATTTATTTATTTATTTATTATTTATTTAGAATATTTATATACCGCTCCTCATTGAAAAAATTTCGGAGCGGTGTACAAGGTAAAATGAAAATAAAAACAGAATAAAATAGTTAAAACAAAATTTAAAAAGAAGCAAAAACAGAAATCCAAGGCTGCGTGTTAAAGAAAGGCTTCTTGGAATAAAGATGTTTTCAGCAGGCGCCGAAAGGAGTACAAGGTTGGCGCCTGCCTGACCTCCAGAGGCAGGGAATTCCACAGGAGGAGGGCCACCACGCTGAAGGCTCTTCCCCTGGTGGATTCCAATCGGAGGATGGATCTAGGTGGAACCACCAGGAGCAGGCCTTCGGATGACCTCAGTGACCAGGCAGGTTGGTAAAGGAGAAGGCGCTCTCTCAGGTATCCTGGTCCCAAGTTGTTTAGGGCTTTGTACACAAGTACAAGAACCTTAAACCTGGCCCGGTAGCGAATAGGCAGCCAGTGCAGTTCCCTCAGCAGAGGAGTTACATGCTGGAAAGGGGCAGCTCCAGACAACAACCTATTTTAACAAGTCCAAGGAAGGCTGGCGGCTCCACTTTCAGTAGGGAAAAAATTCCATTCTGGGGCTTAGTTACAACCAGGTGGAAGTCTAAAGTAGCTGTCCAAGGTGCTGAAGCCTATGCCCAAAATGGGTCCATTACCTTAGATAGCTCTTCTAGACTACTGGCCCTTTGTAACTAAAACAAAGAATGGAATCTCCATGCCTCCAAAATTTGAGCCACATCCTCTCCTGTACACATCTGTTTCACCTTTCTAAACCTTATTTCCTTTACAGCCTGACATGAGATCTCATCTTCTGCATCATCATTATTATTATTATTATTATTATTTTAAAAACTTTGCAATGATTTATCAGATTTACTTTTGCTGTTGAGGAATAAAATATACCTTAAATGAGGAAAAATAAATATTTTTCTCTAACCACTATATTTTTTATGTCTATAGATCCCTCAGGTTATTGTCAAACATCCAATTAATATCCCTGGATATTTTAGAATGGGCACCAATTATGGTTCATTATTTCCATAGTTAATTTAAAAAGTGAACAAAAATTATGTAGTAAAACTGATTAATAATGAGGTAGGAGAAACTAGAACTGCTTTTTAAAATACTAATACTAATAATAATAATAATAATAATAATAATAATAATAATAATAAATTTTAATTGTTTGATTTTTCCTTTCCACCAAAGTCATTGCAAAATTATCACTTAAGGTACATGATGTCTACTATGGGTGTCTACTATGGGTGTCTACTATGTCCATTCAGCAGAACATATTCCCTCTCAAAACAACAACAACAACAACAACAACAACAACAACAACTTAAATGAATTCCTTTCAAGGCTAAAGATGTGGCCTTGCTTCATCTTATCCAGCCATGGTCAACTTTGGGGTTCCAATTTCAACCCCCAGGGGCCACACCTCTGCCACCAAGCAGCAGAACAGTCAGTTTGCTGCAGAATTTCAGCAATAAGCTGTGATGGTGGCCTAAAAATGACCAATGTAGCTCATTTTGCTGCTGTCACAGCAGCAAATTTGGCAGTTGGTGGGTTGTGGGGGTTGCGGCCAATGAGGCTGCATGAAGTTCGCAGGCCACATGTTGCCCACCCCGTTCGTAACCGTGGAAGCATATATAGTCAAATTTTCGTCACTCAAAAAGATGGGAGAGAAATGCCTTCTCCCTTCAACTGGCTGAAGAGGAAGCCATCCAAGAGATAATTTTCTGCCATGTGAATTCACTTGATGGTCCAGCCAGATGAGAGGGTCTGGGGATGAAAAAAGACAGGGGGCACACAGATTCCCTTTTCGCTGTTTAGAAGACATGTTGGACATAGCATGTGCAGCAATTGGATAAGTTTACTGTTTGGCCCTCTATTTGTGATAACCTGGCACTGTAATAGGCAGGGCCTGCCTAAGATATTTTGCTGCCTAAGGCAAATGAGAAGATGATGCCCCCATCCCCATTTTACATACAGGAGCCAACCAGATTGTCAGGTGAATCTGACTTCAACACTCTCAATGGGGCAGCAGGTTAGTTTAAGAGCTGTCTCTCCCTCTGGGTGTGCCCATCCAGGTTCAATTACCACTGCCTTATTGCATCTCATTTTTGTGGGTATATGTGCCTTCCACCATTCATGCCTGACTTTGCCTTTGGTATTTAACAGCTGCTTAGGTTGCATGAAAATGCAAAAAAAGACAAATTATTTGGTAGAATGGTAACCATTTAAACAATTCCCCCTTTGGGGGGGAAATCTACCACACTATTTAATGGTGTATGCTGGATTAAGCATTGGCATTACCTTAGGGCCTTATCACTGAAGAAAGTTAATGAAAGTCAAATGAAATGGTTTCAAAGCCTAAACCACACTCTGTGCGAGAATTGAGGTTGCCCCATCCAGTTTTGCTGGGGTGTTTTCATATGGCTTAATTGTGGGCTGGTAGCAGTTCTGCCTTGTTTGTTGTCAGCCTAAAAAGAATTGGAGAAAATGAGATGATGTGGTGCGGAACAATTTGATTTATTAATAGATGTGCTTGGTTGATCTGAAATTATGTTTGTTTTTTTAAAGGGTTAATGGGTTTCAGTCTAAATTCCCACAAAAGACTGTGAGGTGCAGACACTAGTAGCTAAATTAGGATGAAATATTGCATTAACTGCTGAAAGTCAGAGTCCATTCACAAAATACCTTTTTGCATCGCTTATAGTAAAACAGGGCAATCATAATGGAGGTGTGAAGATGACCCTTTCAAGCATAAGAAAATCCTATTTCATCAGCACATAAAGTAATTTAACATGGTGCCTACTGTGAATCCCATGGTACTATGAGTCCTACGAGTATTAGGAATCAGTCGCATAGATTCTCAGAAATGTTTCTGTGCACATAGTCACAATACATGGAGGAAACATGCATCTATTGTAATCAATTCTCATGAATATAGTCATCTTAACGGATTATATTTTTCTGGTTCCCTATAATGCAACTTGCTCAGCTGATTCTTTCAAAAGACCCAAGCTATGGCCCCTATTTAAAAACAACAACAAATATTCAGATTCCAACTCCACATCTAAACATCTGTCATGTCATGGATTATATTCTTCAGTAGCCCCATATCATGCAAGCTGGTATTTTTCCATAATATCATACTTCCATTTTGGCATCTCAGCACAGTACCTAGAGCTAGAAATCTGCCAGTGCTAAACATGCATTATCAAGAACAACTGGGTCAGGAGTGTTCCCTTCTACAAGCACTGTCAGCTTGTCCCATTCTGGGAAGTGATAATTTCAGCTAGTTTGGGGTTGTGCCAGCCAGCACTAGCTTCTGCTACACTTGTGCTCCTTCCCACTAGTGCAGGGGCAGTTCTGTATATACTGCCCTCAGTATTTGTTCATATAAAGGGTCCCTTAAGTGTGTTGTGGATATTCCCCAACAGTTTTGATACCCGTGTGAGTGAATCGATGAGCAAGGCCCAAAAGTCTTTATATACTGTCCGAAGATTGATTTGCAGGGCTCTGGTATACTGAGAGACAAAGTTTGATATTTTCAATGAACTGGCCAAGAGGAATGCTAACAGTAACTCTGAAAGAGTAAGTAGGACTTCAGAAGATGGCCTCAGAAGGCAGAATTTGGCATCTGGAGCAGAGTGCAGATTCTCAGCTTTAATTTCCTGCTTAAAACATTTCTAGTCTATATGGTACAGAGATAATTTTGAACATGTGGACCATGTGTGCTGAAATTACAGAAGGCAGCTGGGCATGACTGCACCAGTTGGCCAAACATAAGGGCCTCAATGTTCTGCAACAGTACTGTCCATCTCCCGAGCAGAATATGCAAATATATAAAATGTATTTATTCAGGTGGTAGAATCTGGCTTGGTTTTGAACAAAATTTGGGATACACTGGCCCAGAATTTAGCTCATTTTCATGAGGTACTAAAAAGAATCTCTGAGGTGCTCTGCCATTATTTGCACCATTTGTGAATGTTGTCAACCCACGATACACCATGCAGGAGAAAACTAATGTCCAGCCTCACCAATTTCCATTTTACATTCATATTTCAATTTGTCAGGTTAAATATCAGGTTAAACCTTTTTTCCCCTCATGAAATTATATTTATCATTTGATTCAGGGTAAATACTCAGCACTGATCTGTCTATCTTAAACCCACTCAATGTTGCTTTTAAAAAATGGGAATTTGGCAGTGCTTTCAACATGTAGATTTAGTTTGACAAAATATTTGTTAAAGGATCTATTATATCAGGGGTGGGCAACATGTGGCTCATGGGCTCTGCATGCAGCCCTCCCCCTCCCCCAGTGCAGCCACTACCACTGAGCCACTGAAATTTATGGCAGCAAAAACATGACCAGTGTATTACAAAATTTCACTGTCAAACCACCAAGGAATCTTAAAATGTCCAAGTTGCACTTGAAGCTTCCTTAGCAGCAAAGCAGTGATATTTTTTCTTGTTTCCCACAAAGTGTACGTTGCCCAGCAGAGTGTCTGCTGTGGGAGGGGCAGAGGTGTGTGTGTGTGTGTGTGTGTGTGTGTGTGTGTGTGTGTGTGTGTGTAAATGGTCCCAGGAGCCCCAAAGCTGCCCCCAACTGGTATTATATGAAGCTGCTTTATATTGATTCAGACCGTCTAGAAAATCCATCCATAAGCCTTACATGGCTTGGGACCACAATACCTAATGGAACACCTCTCCCAACATGAACCGACCCATACGCTATGCTCAACATCTAAGGTGCCTATTCCGAGGGAGGCTCAGAGGATGGCAACAAGGGAGAGGGCCTTCTCTCTGGTGGCCCCCACTTATGGAACAATCTCCCCGGTGAGCCCCGTCTGGCACCAACATTGTTATCTTTTTGGCACCAGGTCAAGACTTTTCTTTTCTCCCAGGCATTTAACAGCATGTGTTGAGTTTTAACTAACTCCAGAACTTTCTTTGGCCTGGCTGAGAGTTTAAAAATTGTTTTAAACGTTAGCTGTTTTTATGTTTTTAAATGTTGTATATTATTTTTTCATGTTCAGTATTTTAATCTTTGTAAACCACCCAGAGAGCTTCAGCTATGGGGTGGTATATAAATGGAATAAACAACAACAAGCTGTTTTCTGCCAAGTTATGCCTAGTATTGATCAATCTGTTGTTGTTTATTCGTTCAGTCGTTTCCGACTCTTCGTGACTTCATGGACCAGCCCACGCCAGAGCTTTCTGTCGGCCGTCGCCACCCCTAGCTCCCCCAAGGTCAAGTCTGTCACCTCCAGAATATTATCCATCCATCTTGCCCTTGGTCAGCCCCTCTTCCTTTTGCCTTCCACTTTCCCTAGCATCAGCCTCTTCTCCAGGGTATCCTGTCTTCTCATTATGTGGCCAAAGTACTTCAGTTTTGCCTTTAATACCATTCCCTCAAGTGAGCAGTCTGGCTTTATTTCCTGGAGTATGGACTGGTTTGATCTTCTTGCAGTCCAAGGCACTCTCAGAATTTTCCTCCAACACCACAGTTCAAAAGCATCTATCTTCCTTCGCCCAGCTTTCCTTATGGTCCAGCTCTCGCAGCCATAGGTTACTACGGGGAATACCATTGCTTTAACTATGCGGACCTTTGTTGTCACCCCATTTCTACTGGTGGTGCAAAGTTCCAGGGACACAGAGACATCACACCCAATTTTGCTTCCCTTTGGAAGGAGGACACTGGAATCTTATTGGCATGGCATTTAGGAATATTTGTGTTCACTGATAATTATACAGGTCAAGCGTAGCTGGAGATAAACAGCTTAAACTCTCCAGCCCTGCAACTTGAAATCCTTTAACTGATGATGCGAAGTACTGATTTTGGTACCTTATGCATGCAAAGCATACACTGTTCCATTTTGCTATGGACCTTCCAGCATTTTAAGGTTTTCTTTTTTCCAGTTTTTTTCTTTCAAGATTACTCAAGATATTAGTATTTGTGTGTGCATCCATTCACTTAAAAAAAAACTGCTTTGATTTTATAAGTCAAGAGCTACACCGCATGGTGCCGGCATTTCATGTTGGCTAACTTACAAAAATTTTGACGTCAGCTGTGGAGAGCAATGCTTCTCTGTGCTCCTGCTGGCTGCCTTAAAGGCAAAATGGTAAACAAGAATTTTAAAAATGATATTACTAGCGAAGGAGGTGCTTGGTAGTCATTCTCATGAAGTGTGGAGAATCTCTCTCTCTCTCTCTCTCTCTCTCTCACACACACACACACACACACACACACATACACATACACAGAGAGAGAGAGAGAGAGAGAGAGAGAGAGAGAGAGAGAGAGAGAGAGAGAGAGAGAGAGAGAGAGAGAGAGAATTATAAGGATATTCTGGTACAGAGGCAGGTTTGATGAAGAATGTAAGAATACGGTTGTGACAACTGTAGATGTTGGCAGATTATAACTTCAAGTCCTTGGATGGCCTGAATAATTTTGATGTACAAAGCTCTACTCAGCTTGGGACCTAGGGAAGCTAGCTTGACACCCACATTGTTATATTTTCATTGCCAGGCTAAGACTTTTCTGTTCTCTTCAGCATTTTAAGTATTTTAGCATATTTAGCACTTGCTATTTAAGTCCCTGCCATGTGACTTTAACTCTTGTACCCATGGTAGTTTTCCTTTTTCTACCTGTATTATGTTTTATGCAGTGTCAGTATATGTCTATTGATGTAGTGCGGTGTTCAATTTTATGGTGTGTGTGTGTGTGTGTGTGTGTGTGTGTGTGTGTGTGGTTTTCTCCTTTGTTTTATTTTGTTCTTAGCATTAGTTTTTAACTTAAATTGAACTGTGCAATTCCAAGGGAAATGTGAGGCATTTCCCAAATATAAGAAATAAGAACAGAAATAGACCCTTGCAGAATTAGATCAAAGGGCTATCTGGTCCAGCATTCTGCTCCCACCATGCACAACCAGTTGTCTATGGGAAGATCACACATAGGACATACATACATACATGGAAGGGAGAGGTGTTTGAAAACTGAGCCCCTCACTTGTACAAATGTGCCCCATTGTGAGATGGTCCAGACCCATGCGAATTTGGATAAAGACTTGAGATGTAGCTTACTTTTCACCCCATCCACTGATCCTCCTGCCATCCTCAAGTAAAAGAAAAAACCCACCTTTGCAAAGTAATTTCATGTGCAGTTGAGGGGAGAGGATAACCAGCAACATCTCACTATTTCACAGGCGGGCCCAGAAAAACTTGTTGAAATTACCCTTCTGAAGATGCTCAGAAGGGTTACTTCCTGCATGGGTCAAGGGATGTGCAATTTCTCTGTCAGAGAAAGCCAAAGACCTCTTGATGCTTACAGGAAATGATGTTTCTGACAATGCTCAGAAAGGTCTTTTCAACCAATTCTGGAACCGGCTGGCCAGATAGTGAGCTGGAATCCCTCCTGTCACTACTGTCACTTCCCACCTATGCCAAACTAGATTGTTGTTCAGCTTGTGAAGAGGGGACAACTGGGTTTCTTTGTGAATACTTGCAGGACTCCATGCCTTTTTCTCTCTCTCTTTTAGTCTTTGTAAAGAATGTTTTCAAAACCCATGTGATTTTTGAGGTGAGCACTTGGGGTGATGACCATCCCTAGGAAACAAATAAGAAATCAGCATCATTTCCTCTAATTCGCACAACCACAAATCAGATAGATAATTCTTCCCACCACCCTGCAAGCTGTGCAGACTTTTCTGTCTGCCAGAAGAGAATGTGAGCTGTTCTCAAATGACTGAAAAATAAGTCCAGGTTGCATGACTTTGTCTGGAAAAGGATGGTGTGTGTTCTTGTTTTTTCCTACAGATCAAATGAACATGTAACTGAACAATAGGAAAAGCAGGAGCAGATAGTAGAAGCATAACAAAATGTTTCCTGCTCTGATAGACATCTAAACCCCTCTTTGACATTTCCATACTGCAAAGACAGCTTTGAAAATTCTTAAGGGATTTTGTCATCTGTTTCCAAGTCACAAATACCATACAATCTGCTTCATTTCAGATATTTTTAGGTCTTGGCTGAATTGCAAATCAAGAGAAATATATAAACCCAAAGTACTTGGATATAAGCTGACTGGTACCCTGAGCTTTATATAGACATTCATAGACATAGTGACTTTTTCATTAATATACTTGTTACATTTATATCCTGCTTTTTCATCCAAAGAGCCTGAGTTGGTATATATAATCCACCTCCTCTTCTCTATGTTATCATCAAAACAACCCTGTGAAGTATGTTAGGCTGAGAATCAGTAACTGACCCAAAGTTCATGGCCATGTGGGGACTTGTATCCAGGTCTCCCCAGTGCTCTAACTGCTCTAACCACTACACCATACTGACTGCTTTAACCACTACACCATACTGACTGTCTGGTGTGATATTGCTCAGCCTCCTCAAGATGTCATCCTGTGTGAGGGTTGTTGAGCAGATTGACTCCACTGTGTTGTGTTTTGATGGCTGCGAGATGATTGAAAGTAAGCCTGGGGATTGGACAAAAGAGGTTTGGCCAGACACATGCTTATATAAGGTAAACTATAAGCAATCTATTGCCATGGAAATTAAATAGCCAATTACTTCTTGATATCAGATCATTTGGGGGAATGTTCTGAAACTGAAAAACCTTCAGAGAAGGGGGTCAAACCTGTCTCCCTCCAGCAAAGGATGAAATAATCCATGTGTCTCCGTTTGAAGAGGACAAGGCGCTACAGTTTTACCTCAGACACTGAAAGCTGATGTCTTGGATGCTCTAAGCAGCATATGAGCAACTCACAAACATGTCACCCCACACTGCCATGTCTTTTGTAATTGCAATGGAGGAAGAAGGGGCAGCAGTAATATCAAAGCCAAAGGAAAGTCCCACCTTTGAGCAGTGCAATTGGGGCAGATCCAGGAATTACCCCTGGTTGGGATAATTATCCAAAAACCAGTTGAGCTGGTCTTGCTTCCAATTCTCATCCACCCTGACCCTCTGAGCACTCATGACATTTTGTGGGGATTGTATTACTGTCACCCCCTCTGCCACATCAGAAACATTTGTGAATTATGTTCCATCTGTGAAGGGTATACTTAACAGATTTAATGCTAACATGGACATGTACCAGAGAAGATAGCTGTATGTAAACTGCCCAGACAGTATTTGTTACTGAGCAGACTAAAATAGAATAAATAAAAGAAGTATTCTAGCAATATTCCAAGTGAGAACAGTGTGCCTTTTATTCCATGTTCTCTGAATATCAGAGTGGAATGAGCAAGTGTAGGAGATGGGTTATGAAGGACAATGATCCTCTTTATACTCATTCATCTCCAATAATTACCCATTTAGTAATGTTACATTTACTTGATTTTGAGCCAAATGGTTCTAAAGTTTGATGGAGTACAAAGGTTCATTGTTAGTATCATTACCTGTATAGTTCTATGGCAAAGATAAAATAGGAACTATTCAGAAAATGTGATTTTACAGAGAAAATACAGAGAGCTCCATCAGACCTACTTTCCCCCCCCCCCCTGGTATGACCTGTGATTTTGACCTCTGTTTCTTTAGCGCAGCAAGTGCTGGCCCCTTTCACAATCATAGCTAAAGCGGGGGACTCTCTTTTCACTTGTTTGCTCCCCCATTATTGTGCCCGCCCCACTCCACCCCTTCTTCTTCCCCCTCCACTTCATTGTTCCTTGTCAGGTGGTAGACGTGGGAGCCTCCAATTCAACATTTAATCAGCTGGTTGCCATTTCTGCAGGCAAGGAGGCAAGAAGGCTGGGGTTGGAGCAGCTAAAGCCTGTTCCACCAGTTCAGTTCATTCAACACAGTGTGCTGGAGGAGGAGAACCACCCTGCCCTCCTCTTTCGTCAGCAAGCACACATTCAAAGCACATGCCCCCAACAATGAAAACACGTGAGGACAGCAATACATGGAAAGGCACTTTAATCCTGCATGGAGGAAATAAACCAGACTTCCCCACTCAAAAATAAGATGGAAAAGGGAGGGGAAGAGGCGATATGAGTGCAGGACAGTGGTGATGTCATGTGAGTACCGTGTTGCAAAAAAACAAACCAGGCATGACGAGAGTGCAATAAAACACCGGTGTGATGGAGCTCAGAGTCCAGGCAACTAGACTTCTATTGTAATAGTGCTGTAATTCAGCATTGGTAGTGGCGGAGGTCAGAAAATTATTATTATTTTATTATTATTTATTTATAGTTTGGGCCTGACTTGTAATTGCCTCATCCAGTGCCAACCCTCCTCCTCTTCTCCAAAACCTACTGTCGGTGGCCTGGAGGGCTTCTGTCAATGTTAGAGGCAGCATCTTAATGCCTGAAAGTCCATCAATGCCCTTAAACTCTTGAAAAAAGCCAAAGCTATTCTCTAAGAAAGCTTAGAAAGGCTAACTGAATTTGCATGGGGGGGGATTTTGCTTAAGGCTAGGTGTGAGGAATCTTTTTCAGCCCATTGTACATGGCAAGGTTCTCATCAAGACTACCAAAAAAAAAAAGGACATTTAAAATACATGAAATAAAACAGGTCAACGAAAGCAGCATAGAAACAAGTGGCAAAGATAAAACCGATTAGAGCTGAAACAGATTAAAAGGCCTGGGAAAATAAAATGGTCTTCACCTAGCACAAAAATGACATCAAGGTAGGCGCCAGGAGGATCTCTCCATACTTCATGCCACCACTGAGAAGTCCCTTTCTCCATTAGCCACCCACTAAACTACAGTTATATATATATAGCTACAGTTATCCATGCTCTGATAACCTCTCGTTTGGATTACTGCAATGCGTTATACGTGGGGCTGCCTTTGAAAACGGTCCGGAAGCTTCAGCTGGTACAAAACAGGGCAGCCCGTTTACTAACAGGGACTGGCTGGCGAGATCACATTACGCCAGTCCTTTTACAACTTCATTGGCTGCCAGTCCAGGTCCGGGCCCGATTCAAAGTGCTGGTATTGACATTTAAAGCCCTAAACGGTTTGGGGCCAGGTTATTTGAAGGAACGCCTCCTCCCATATGTACCTACCCGGACCTTAAGATCATCTACAGGGGCCCTTCTCCGTGAGCCCCTGCCAAAGGAAGTGAGGCAGGTGGCTACTAGGAGGAGGGCTTTCTCCGCTGTGGCACCCCGGTTGTGGAATGAGCTCCCCAGAGAGGTCCGCCTGGCGCCTACACTGTACTCCTTTCGTCGCCAGCTGAAGACCTTTTTATTCACTCAGTATTTTAACACTTAATTTTAACTTAAATTTAAATTATACTGTTTTAACTCTGTATTTTAACCTTATATCAATTTTGCTGCGTGGTTTTATCCTGGTTGTGCTTTTTATATTGTATTTTGTATTTGTATTTTTAACTTGTTGGTTGTTTTATGATGATTTTAATTTTTGTGAACCGCCCAGAGAGCTTCGGCTATTGGGCGGTATAAAAATGTAATAAATAAAATAAAAAAATAAAATAAAATAAATAAACCTCACCTGGATCTAATCTACACTAAGCAGGATATTGCACTATGAAAATGGTATATGAAAGGCATGAGCCACACTACTGCTTTATAGTGGTATTGAAGTGCACTGACAACTGTTGGGGCCCATTGACACATAGCATACCATATACCGCTTTCATAGTGCAATATCCTGCTTGGTGTAGATTAGGCCCCCGTGGAGGCAACCAAAGAAGGGCCTTGGAAGATCTTAAGGTACTATTAGCTACATTGTTCTCTTTTATGAGGAAACGCAGTCGATACATAATTTTAATAAATAAAGAGATGGAGTGACAATCTTCAGGTACTCTAGTCCCAAGCTGTGATGGGCTTTCAAGATCAATTCCAGCACACTGAATTGGGCCTGGAAACAGGTAGTTGGATAAAATACATGTGGCTACCTTGTCATGGCCCAAAGGCTATGGACAGTTTTCTTGACCTGCAAATGTATAAGCTTGCAAAGCAGAGGGACCATACTATTTTGCTTTTAATAGCTGCCTCTACAGAATTCAGCCAGGCTCAGTTTGTACCTTGAAGGGGTGGTGGGAAATTCCTGAAAGAGAAAGAAAGTCTTTGTAAAATTCTGCCCCATGTAGAAGTAGTGCATACACATTCTACTGATTTGTAGCCTGTAACTGCTAGGATTTATGATTCTAGGAATTTGCCCCTTTTATCCTAATATTTCCATCCAAATATTTAAATCCTCTGTGATAAAATTTAAAAACCATGTAATTCCCAGCATTTTATGACTCTTACTTAATTAGAAAGGGCTGCACTTCTTTTTGCTATATTAAAACACCACTTATTCATATATTCAAATTGCTACAATCTACATACTAGATAAAGTGTAATTGCTGTTTAATACGTTTATATCCTAATACTGCAAAAAAGGAATAAAAATTATTAAGATCATTCTGCAATGTTCTCTTTTGATGAAGACAATATTAGCAAAGTAGTCTTTGACGTTAATTCTTGACATGAATTCAGCTAAATTGATCACTTACAGTAAGCCTCACTTCAGCTAGAGAACAAGATCTCTCCAATCCAAAGCAGTACAAAGAAGTGAAAATTCAGAGAGACATATGCATTTTGAAAACAGCTTGAGAATAGATTAGAGGAAATAAAACACGACTTCATAATTCAAATCTCCCAAGGACTGAAATGTTTAACCCCCACAGAATTTGCATTCCAGATTTATGCTGTTAGCATTCCTCCCCACCCCATCAGATAAGTGTGCACTGTTTTTCTGTTAAAGTATTACATCAATTTCAGTGTATTTTCCTTATCTTTATTTCTGCAGAAATACTGCCTGTATGAAAGATGTATTTCATGACTTATATTTGCATGCAGAATATGCCAGAATAAATACATATTGTGCAAAGTTTAACTTGTAAAATGAGAAGCCCACTGTTCTGTTCTTCCTCTGTCATAGTGAAGGCTATGAACACTAGTAAAGCCTGGGTTGCAATGTATCCTCCAGGGACTGGGTTTTCACCAGGGTCTTGGACAACCCAGGAAGGCAAACATGGAAATAAGACAGTCCCATGGAAACCTCCAAGTAATGCTCAGGCTGAAAGCCAGACAAGAGTGTCTATACATTGCTCCAACAAGCAGCAGATTGTGACTGAGCCTTAAGTAGAGGTTAGGCTTCCTCTAGGCTGATTAGCACCAGTTCTAGGCTGACTAAGGGCTTTTTTTCTTAAGGGGCCTGGACTGTTTTAGCAGCCTCAAGCTGGGAAGACAGGGGTGGGTGGGTTGTGTCATGCTGGTGCCTTTGTAGCTAGAGTGCTCAAAGTCTAAGTATGGCAATATTCATACATAGGGGGTCAGGTCCCTGGGGAACTGAGTCCTGAGGAGATGGATGCCTCATGACCCCATTTTGTAACCGAGTCATCTCTCTGAACTGTTAAATCAGGAGCCTCTTCTTTTGAGGACAAGAGGTCAGGGTCCTCTGAGAATGAGGGTTCGGGGTCCTGTACCATACCTCTTAGGGAAACCAGTCTCAAAGTCACATGATTGCCACCAAAACTGGCAAGTCAACACACTGAGTTGGCTCTGAGTATCCCCACCTGCAGCAGCAGCAGTTGCCCAGATGTGAAGCAGAGATGGGAGGGAATACTTACTATATGATGTGGGAAAGTCGTAATAGCAAGAGCTTTGAAACGGTACAGTGCTAAAGGGAAGAACTCATCACAGCATCCCCACAGCAAAATAACATGTAGCCAACTCTCAGTCTTGGAAGGTCTGCCAAGTGATACATTCCACCACACCACTCTAAATGTCCCTCTGCATGTTGAGTGACTCTTCTAACAGTTTAAACCTGCCATGAAACCTTCTAAGTAATGCAGGTGATATCCTAGACTGTTTGGATTACACAGTCATTTGAACCTGGAGTCACAGAAGTCCTCCTTGCCTTACACAATGATGAGGGGGACATGCTCTCTGGACCTGCCCCCTTCTGTCATGTTCTTGTTACCCAACCCCACTGCCTCCATATGTTGGTGAAGAAGATCTCAGCATGGTGCCTGGTGTAGTCATGTAGGGAGCCTAAATTAGTTGTCTCCCCTGCTGCAGAGGTCCTCAAACATTGAGGGTGGCTGGATCAGAGCCAGTGTGGTGTAGTGGCTAAAGTGTTGGACTGGGAGTCAGGAGATCCAGGTTCTAGTCCCCACTCGGCCATGGAAGCCCACTGGGTGACTTTGGGCCAGTCACAGACTCTCAGCCCAACCTACCTCACAGACTTGTTGTTGTGAGGATAAAATGGAGAGGAGGAGGATTATGTACGCCGCCTTGAGTTCCTTGGAGGCAAAAAAAGGTGGGATATAAATGCAATAAATAAATAAATAAATAATGGCCAATGGGGATAGCATGGAGGGAGTGGGGCCATCTAGTGCATCTGTACTCACGAGGCTTTGAATGATTGAACAGGGCTAAAGCCTACAAGAGAGAGAAACTTTCCTTGTTTTCAGTGAAGAAGAGATTTCTGCCCCCAAACAATGCGTGTAACTTCCATTTTAAAATGTTGCATTTGACTTTTTGCCCTTGACGTTTGCTTTTCAAAGCTGCCATTTCATTGAAGTTGTGCACTACCAAATAGCACAGGGACACAAAGACGCCACTCAAAATGCAGGGTTGTAAACGTTACAAGTATACTTCAAAGTGTCTTGTATTAGCCATTATTGACTATATAAAGTTATGTGCACCTTGCTTTCCATTACGTCTTTGCTTCCAAATTGTTCCCCTATAAGACAAATACTTGGTTTATATTAACAATTTATTTTTTTCCTGAAAAAAAAGAAGCTTCTTCTATGTACATTCTATAGAAGCCTTGGGGGTATTTCCCCTCCCTTCCTTTCTTTAACACATCCTCTTTGATGAGGATATTTTATAGCTCTCCAGGTTTTTAATCTCTCCCTCTAGAGACATGAACAGATCTGCCTGCTTTCTTTAAAGTAATAAGTCTACCCAATTACCTAGCCCATAGAAAGGCTTTTAGTGCTCCTTAGCATTATCCTTCAAAGGGCACAGAATGTGAGCAAGTAACAGAATCAACCACAAATTCTCTTCTATGAGGGCATATAAAGAGCTGGGTGCTGGGACGTGAGCAAAAGAGCTCCAAAACTGGTTAAATTCAGGCATTTCTTTGTACAATGTATATAAGATATGTAAATTGTACGTAAGTGCAGCTAAAGAGCTCTCTTCAGCCATTTTAACTACATAACCTCATACACACTTTACTACACATCTGCAACAGATCTGTGGGGAGCTCCTCCTTACCACTTGGCAGGGTGATACAGAGCAGCAGTCCCCTAACCTGGTGCCCTCCAGATGTTTTGGCCCCATTGGCCATGCTGGCTGGGGCTGATGGAAGTTGAAATACTTGTTCACCCTGCTGTAATTTAGTAATCTATGTGAGATTACTATGTGAGTAGATTGTAAGAGAAAGAAAGTCATGTCAATTTGTCACTTGCACTCTTTCCTTTCAAGGATGCTTCACGTGACAACTGCCTCTAACGCAGGTTTTCCTTATATCAGCTATCCACTGCTTGAACTTGGAGCAAAAAGGCACTTATTGTATACACTTTTTCTACTGGCACTGATGTTGTTTAAAAAAGGAGGGGATGTGTGCACAGTGCGCTCTTCAGATGTTTTCTACTTCAATTCCTTAAAATCCCAGTCAGCATGGCCAATGGTCCATGGGATTCTAGGAGTTATAGTCCCAAACTATAGGATACTCAAAGGCCAACATTACATCACATGTGTGACTTGGCTTGCACTGTGGTTACAGGGTGAACTATTAATGAGGTAAATTATTATAAGTATTGTCAGAAATTATTATGAGGTAAAATATGAGGGTTCAGTTGTCTAGCTAATGTAAAAATACCATACCTATTTCAGAGTATACCCCATTTGAAGGGGAAAGCATACAGTTGTGTTTTCAGTGACACCTGACTTTTACAGCTCTGAATGGTCCAGGACTGGAACATGTTAAAAATTTGCCTACTGTATATGAAGCTATCCAATCTTTGATATCATCCACTGTGGCCCTGTTCAATGGTGGGTCAGCATGAGAGGAAGGGCCTTCTCAGTGGTGGTTGCAAGAAAAAAGAACATTCTGCCAAAGGAACTCTCTTAATAGGCAACTAAGATCTGTCTTTTTGGCCAGATATTTTTAGACCCTGCCTTTTAAAATGGGTTCTAGCAATTATTATTTTTATACTACATTTGAACTGGATTTTATTTTTATTGTAATTTGACACCCCCCAAATTATATTATTGTTTTTAACAGTTTTATTTGTTTGTTGCCTTGACTATATATAGAGAGAGGGGGGGAGGATAAAAAAAATATTTTACATGAATAAACAAACATTTCATTCCCCACCCCCACCCCTAGTTAACAGAATGTCTGGGAGTATATTTGTGCCAAATTTTCTGGTTTCTAACTTGCAGCAAAGTGCCAAGCATCTCTGTATGTAGGATGATGTGATTAAAAGGCTAATAACCTAATAATATTCATGGCTGAAGGGTTGGAAGGAGACCCAATGGGTTGCTGAATCCAACCGGCTGTTCTACAGTGGGCCATGCTGCACTGAAAGCATCCCTGGCAGATGTCTTTCCAGCCATTTCTTGAAAATCCTTAAGACCCTTCCAGCATTGCGATCAGAATTTCTTTAGCTATGAGCCACTTGATATCTGAAATGTCAGGTTCAAAACACACACAGCTAAGCCTGCAAAAGTATGTTTGTAAACTGCCAAGCACCCACCACCACCACCTCGGCCTCTTCAAGCTCTTCTTCCTTCTTAAGCAAATAACCTTGTGTTTCACATGATTGAATGTCTTTCAGATAAGACCTTTAAAAACCAAGTTCCTGATTAATCTGATCCCTGACATGTCATGTTTCTGCACTTAATCCCTAATATATTATACCTTAGAGCTAGCAGATGGATCCCATCTTTTTTCCCTTTGGGGAAAGAAGGCTTTACAGAAAAGTTAAGGAATAATGCTCATATTTCAGAGATAACAACTGTCCATCAATTTGCTCTCCTCTTATTAGAATTAATGACTTCACTATTATTGCATGGAAATTAATGCTGACCTTGTACTCTGGCTGAAGGAGGATTTTGCTATTACATTTCCCACACCCACGTTTCCATTGTAAACAAAAACTGGAACTCTGTGTGTGTGTGTGTGAGAGAGAGAGAGAGAGAGAGAGTGTGTGTGTGTGTGTGTGTGTGTGCAATTTATGCTCAGTTTTGATAGCACACAAGGATTTTGAATAAAAAAATAAATAAATAAATAAATAAAATATTGTTTTAACTTGGCTCAGGGTTTAATTTGTTTTTAACTGTGCACATTTATTGTTTTATATTATATGCTTTCATCTGTATGCCACTCTGAGATCTTAATGATATAGGGTGGGATATAAATGTTTTAAATAATAAATAAATAAATAAATAAATAAATCCTTTCTAACATTTTCTGCAATCCAGCAACTGGACAGCTGAATGGTTTTCCTCTGAAGCAAGGTTTTAAAAAATATCCTCTCCAAATTACCGCTTTCACAGCAGAAGAGACCACCACAATGAAGGCAAATCAGCAATATTGTCTGTAATTTCATGGTCATCATTGCGTTTTTGACATTTCATTAACTGGTCAAGGGCAACAAGCAGCCTTGCAGACCAGAACTGGTTTCTGAAAAATTTATGTCCAGCCATACATGAGCCCTACCAAATTTTAACCAATATGTGATCTTTGTAAAAATACAAATAAATAAAAATTGCCCCCATTTTAATCATAAGAGAAAGAAAGTTGAGTTTATATGTAATGCTCCACTTGGTATCTACTTGGTAGTAGCTACTTTATTACAGAACCTAATTTTCTGCAAGAGATCCAGTTGCACAGCTTTCTCTGGAGAACAGAGCAGATCCCAAGAATAAAGAACATATGAAATGTTCAGAATCCATATAATGTTGCTGGGCAAGTGTAATATCTTGCATATCTCTGTGTGTGTGTTTTCTTCTTTGAAATTTTCAATCTTATTTTAAAAATACTTATTTTGAATTTTTCATGCACAAGGAAATACATTATTGTCCTCCATACCTTTTCTTGTTTTTTGAAAAATTATTTATTTAGGAACATTCTTCTCTAGTTTAGGGCAAAGATCACAGATGGTGGGACACTCATATGACAGCCAAATCCAATTTGGCAAGAAAATGCTAAGTGCAACAGAAAGCCAAATAATTCATTCTCATTTGTCAAGTCTGTGAAGCACTGCTGATCTCTTTAAGCAATAAGTGAGCAAAGACCCAGTACTATGAATATCCCCCAAAGTGAGTAGCACCATTTCATAAAAGTTTTCCTTATCTCACATGTATGAGAGGATGAATCTCTGGTGTTTTATCTTCCAAATTCTCCCAAGAATGATCCATCTAGGGTTGTCTATTGCGGCCCAGACTCATCCCCATGACAAACCTGGCTTGGCTTGCATTAGTGAGGTGAGCCATATGACAGTTCCTGGAATTGGCACAAAACTGAGCCTATTTGCACAAAACAATGGCCATAAATAGTGCAATTTGCCCCAATCGTGACTGTAAATGGTTTAATTTGACCATTTACGGCTATGATTTTGTGCAACTTGTGCTATCTGTGGCCACCATTTTGTGCAAGTTATGCAAACACACACACCCTGAAAAATCCATGAACCAGCCCACCTTGCCATCTGCTGAGTCACACCAGCTCACAGATGTTCCTCCAAGATCCCTAGATCTCTCCTGCACTGTTGCTATAAGGTAGACCTGTAAACCGCCCAGAGAGCTTCAGCTATTGGGAAGTATAAAAATGTAATAAATAAATAGTGCTAATTTCCCCCCTCAATATAATATGCATTATTTGTTGAACCTTAACTCATTACATTAAATGTGTATTTGCATGTGTATATGTGTGCTTTAAGTAGAAGCTCCAGAGGATAGGAGGCAATCTGGGCTGGGACCATGGCACAGGCAAAGCATGCTTTAACCTACACACACCCCATGTTCCCAATAAAAAAATCTCACCTGTGATTTGCTATTTAGCAGTGATAGCAGCTTCCCTTCTGGACAAATACCAGCTGGAGGGAAAACCTTAAAAAACCCCACCTCACCTATGCCCCAATCCCAGCCTGGATGGGGGAGGGGGGAACACAGTTGCTATTTAAATAAACACTCATGGAAATGCAGGGAATTCTATCAGAAGGGTGCCACCACACTGAAGGCTCTCCTCCTGGTGGTCCAGACTGTACAACCAAAAAGGAAGCATGGCTGACTGAAGGTAAAGTGGGGGAGCTGAGTAGACATAGGAGCACACTAGACATAGAAGCACATGAACATTGTTTTCCCCAGTGCCCAATATGTTACTCCATATGGTACTCAAGGGTTTACTCAAGGTCTCCAGAAGACCTTTATGCCTTTCAGCGATGCCTTCTGTTTCCTTGCCACCTATCCCTCTGTTGATGGTGTGTGTTTTTCAGCCATTTCACAGACATTCCTTTGGGATTTTGGGTTTTCTCTTTTGCGCCCATATTGGCATGAAACAAGATCAAATTCTGCAACATTTAATGTTCTCCCAAGGTTCTATCCTGAACCTTCCCGACACTGTATATCCGTAACAACATAAACTAAACATAGCTGCTTCAGCAGTTTTAAAGGTGACTTGATAAAATATATATGCAGATTACTTCAGGGCAAGTAGTCTGAGTTATCAATTTATGACAGGTCATGCCTGCAAAGACCTTCAATTAAAAAGCTGCCATATATCGTGCCCTCGATTCCATGCTTCTTGCTAGAGAATGCAGTTTTGATTCTGATGCTTCATGTGTTTTATATATGTAAGTGGAATGTATGCACTATGTTAAGACACACTAAGAGAAAATCTGATTGCTTAAGTTTAAAACCAGCAGCAATTCCTCCTGGCTGGTATTATTATTATTTTTACTGCAGTGGTACATGCTTGACAGTCTTAACCTTTCTGCTGCAGATTGGAACTCTGCCATACATTTTTTTTCCCTCTCTGCTTATGAAAAGTGAGGGATTGACAGCACTGGAGAGACCGAAATGCTCTGCTTAGCTGACAGTCTGTGCAACTCGCTTTCTCACATTCATCCAAACGTCCTTCACATTAACCTCCAGAAAGCCATCTCTTTTGGAGCGAAAGCAGAATGCTGTCTTTCGTGTCGGTGTAATCTTTGACTCCTGGTGAACAAAGACCTTGGTCAACAAAGACTGCAAATCGCTCTGGAGATTTTTGCTTGTTTGTTCCTTCTCCGTTGTGCATCAACCTGCAAACCTAATAACTTTGACTCTGTAAACAGGATAGTAACCAAGTTAGTCTGTAGATGTCTCTGTGGTGGGAGGAATACAGAGATAATGTGAAAGAAGATGGAATGGGAGAGAGAACACTACACACACACACACACACACACACACCTCTGTGTGTAGTAAGGAGGGAAAGTTGGCCCAGTGCATGTGTGGGGAACATTGAGCCTGGGGAGCCAACCTGGCTCTTTGGGTTGCCTCAGAGACCTACATCCCCTTCCCCTGGCCCATGCTTTCTCCTCAACCATCAATCATTTGGTGGTTTCCTGGCTTCTGTGCAGTTTTCCCCACCATTATAAAAGGTTTAACTGCCTTTCCTAAAGCTTAGTTACTGGCAGTTTCACCAAAAATCTCCTCCCCCCTCCCCACCCCATTCCACACATGGAAGCCTCCTCTGGAACAAAGAGCCTTCTATCAGCAGATTGACACCAATTGGATACATGGGGTACGCCTAGCCTGACATAATAGCTTCTCTCCAAATGGTTTAATCTGGCTTACCCCTTTAAACCACATGTATATCATGAAACAGCCACTATATCTTCATTAGAATCATTTGTGGAAGTGCTTTGAATATTACTTGTGTTCCTGTTCCACTTCATGGGTCCATAGGGCAGTAGATGAAGCAGCAGCGGAAATGTTAAACATCAAGAGGCTGGAGATAATGGTCAATTTTTCTGCTCATCCCACTTTTGCCTCTGATAAGCAGGTCTTGTTTCACTAGAAGTGACAGTGGGACAAAAAGGGGGGAAACCATATGTACCCCATGAGTGGCAATCTCATGTTCTCAAACCAGTTTCAGCTCTCTTAAAAAATTAATGACTGTATCCAGCCAAATTTGGATATTCAAGAGATTCTCTTACCATAAAAAGTTCTTAATTAATCTCCTGAAGGTAAAAAAAAAAAAAAAAAAAAAAAAAACCAGATCCCAAACACTGGACAGAGAAATCCCCACTCAATCTCAAAAATGCAACAAAAAAAGGTGTTATGATCCTAAAACAGCTGGGGATGGTGGGAATTATAGTCTAACACATCTGGAGGGCACCACATTGGGGAAGTGTTTCCTGAACAGATGTATCATGGCATAACCTTTGGTGGATTAGGGGTAACATCATCAGATGCCATGAATATCTGCATTTGTGATCATGGAGCCCTGGAAGATACAACATAGAGAGACCCTTTCTGTCTTCTGCATTATTGCAGTAAGATGGCATAGCAAAGCCATTTCAGAACAAGGTGGACTGAAACACCTTCTTCTTTTTTAAATGAAGACTGAAACTAAATACCAGACAGGGAGAAGTTTTCCAAAATCCCCATTTCAGCCTTTTGTTGGCAATCAAATCAATAAGGATTCTCCGGGTATCTGCCTGTGACAGAAGCATTCCTATAATATTCAGGTAACCCAAGCAGCATGTTCTCTGAAAATGTGAATGTAACAAATACTGACAGGAGATAAAAGAAAGGGAGAAGAAAGGAAGAAAGAAAAGAAAAGAAAAGGAAAGAAAGAAAGAAAGAAAGAAAGAAAGAAAGAAAGAAAGAAAGAAAGAAGTTGGTTCTTAATCCCCTGAACGCCACCTAATGCGCCTGTTCAAGGGCCATGAAATTTCCCACAATATCCATTACGCAGCAGTTGTATCCTTGGAGAAATGAGGGTTTATAGTCCCAGGGCTGCCTGGGTTCTCCCCTCAGAGAACAAAGGTCACTGTGGAATACTCCAAAATGAAGACAGTTCATGCGTACCCATTCTCTCGCACTTACACAGCACTGGGGGATGTGGTCCGTCCCTAAGGCGGCCTGGCTGTTGCTACTGTAGAAGAGGCATTGTAAATCCTTCGAGGTTAATCTCTGAAAGGTGAGAGAACAGCGACTTCTCATTGTTAATACAGTCCGTTACAGAACACCCGCACTCTTTGTTGGTGCATGGCAGGTTTTATGGTTGATGCCTCACTGACAAGGAACACAGATATAGCGCATGTAGCTAGCTCACCTCCTAACTCAAGTCTGATTAAAGCCCAGGGGAGATCTTAGCAGGCAAAAATCTATTCTGAGCACTGCTAGGCATACCAGATGCTGCTAATCCTTAGAATATGGGTAAGGTATGTGGGGGGGGGGGCGGGGGGGAACTGGCTGAATCTTCAAAACAATTCTTCATGTCAGCTTTGTGCTACTTTCTTCAGAAGAGGCAGCAGCCCAGCAACACGTTATACTTGACAAATGGAAAGCAGCCCAGCTCACCCGGTTAGAACTTTAAAGGCTCCCTCCTTATAGCCCCAGGCCTACTTCAGATAGGTCTTTGGTACTTTACATCTGTTGTCACATCTGTATGTCCAATTCTGAGAAATACAGGGATTTTGATACAGAGTCGAAGGTTTGATGTACAGCATAGTATCATCACAAAAATGGGTCCTGTCCCAAAGAGCTTGCCACCTGTAAGCAGGGAAGGAATGACAGAGGGAGGGAGGGCTTGAACTTGAGGCAACACCTTTCACCTAAGCAAATCCCTGAGTGAAATTAAGTAACACCCAGACAAAATGCATTCCCAGTTTCTCTTATCCTTAGCTATTTCCTGTACACTCTTCAACGTTCATTACACCTACTTTCCCCCCCTGCTTTGAGTCTGTATTTTCCACCTGTTTCCTTAGCAAGTCTAGTGCTCAGCACTTTCATGTCTGTGCGTTGTTGCGCTATTTCAGCTCATGTAACTTCTCACCTGGAGCGCTACTGGGTTGGCGAAATCTCCTGCCCCGCCCCTATATTCTCCTTCCCCCTGCAGAATGTGTGTGTGTGTGTGCGCGCGCACGCGCACGTGCGCAATTATGCAATTATGGTAAAAGAAAAGAAAAACCTGTGCAACTATAGTAAAAAAAACCACTATGCTTTCCCCTAAGTTCATATTAAACAAGAGAAAGTATTACAATTAGATTTGGGGAAGTTTGTGGTCAATGTTGGCATGGCAACTGGAAGCTGATATTGTTCTGGTCAGGAAACCTAGACATGCCTACTCAGGTGTAAGAACCATAGAGTTGAATGGGACTGAGTCCAGGCATGGGCAGCGGTGGTCTCGCTCACTTTCTCCGTGGGGTGTTCAGGCACCCTCTCTCCCTCCCCCTTCATGGTTGAGCAGTCGAGTGGAGAACCACTCTGCCCTCCTCTTTTGTCACCGAGACCGCCCTTTGACACACACGTCCCCAACAAAAAATGGGATGGTCTGATATAGCGCAACGACAGCAATACACGTGACAGAGGAGCATCTTTATTGTGCAAGCAGGGGTGGGAGTGGACTTTCCCCGCTCCAAAATAAGATGGAAAAGGCAAGATGAGTGCAGGACAGGGATGATGTCATGTGAGTACCGTGCTACAAAAACACATAGCAGGCATAGCGAGAGTGCGATGAATCACTGGTGTGATGGAGCTCTTTATGTGTTTAGATGGGAAAAAGTCCTACAACTGCCAGTATCTCCTGGCCATCCATGCTGGGAACTGTAGGATTCTTTTTCTGTGCCAACAGGAATAGGATTGTACCCTAAATAATATATAAGGAAAGTTTCTTTCTTTCTCCTTCCAAATTCCATCTTGGTTCTGTGCCCCTAAAATATTCACTGTTAAGGTAAGGCAGTATCCTTGTTATATCTTATGCTGTTCATGTTGTCAATTCCTCAGAAGCTGCTATAGCAATCTTGATCATCCTGCATCTGAGAGCTTTTAAATAATGAAACATAGGCACATGGGGAGAGGAGGAGGAAGAGGAGTTGTTTGGTTCCCCACCCCCACCCCTTCCGCAAGATAAACAGTATAAATTTTTGATTGGGCTTGTTTGGGTGCAGCTGTTAACTCCATTATGAAAGGTCGTTCCATCCATTTCTCATCTTCAAAAGTCAAGGTCTCCTTCAGGACACCCAACCCATTTGAATACATTTTGGTCTATAGCCCTCACTGCATACGGGGGTGTTTGACAAGCAAAAGACTCCATAGGTTTCTTTTGCTAAACTAGGGTGACCATATGGAAAGGAGAACAGGGCTCCTGGTGACCAGATACAAAAGAGGGCAGGGCTCCTGCAGCTTTAACTGTTGTGATGAACAGGGAACTTCACCAGGTGCTGCATGCATACAAATGACACCAGCTGAAATTCCCTTTTCTATACAACTGTTAAAGATACAGGAGCCCTGTCCTCCTTTCCATAGGGTCACCCTAGCTAAACAATGTTTAGAGAAGTATGGGCGTAATCAATGTTTAACTCCAGTAGTCATATCAAGTTGGATGCAGCTGTAGTCATACTTAAAGTAGGCTTATTAGAATCAATGGGACTGAAGTGAGTAACAACTAACTTAAGTCCCGTTGTTTTCAATGGGACTACTGTAAGAGTGTCTAAGTCTAAATCTTATTCAGTCACTGAAAACTCAAACTCTAGGGGAGAATCAAGCGGGGCAGATTCCATAAGCCGCCCTCAGCCACTTGCTCAAGGAGTGGCTTTCTTGGGCCAGACTGTATGTTCTACTGCCACTGCACAGTGAAGTAGAGGACTGAGCTTCTATGCAACAGGACCCCAGCTGTCTTGTGTGTTTCTTCACAAGCCTGCTAGACCAGAACCTGCCTCCGTATATCAGTTTGGGAAAGGAAATGTATTCGTAGGAATTCCACCTTCAGTGATCCTCTCGCCCTTCAAGCACCTCTCAGCAGGTGGGCTAGGCTGCTGGACTGCTTGGAATGGAACTGCGCTGCTGCTCTCAAAGCAAAGTAAGATTCAAGCCTGAAGCCCAACTGCTGCTTGTCAGATGCACACAGAGGGACCAGCTGGGACTTTTGATCTTCTGTCATGTATTTGATTTAATTATAGGATTGACTGTTAAAAAAAAAATCCCCTGAGTCATTCTTTGAAGTTTGTCCATTAGATGCCATACAGCAGGCGTCGCCAACCTGCTGCCCTCGTGATGTTTCGGATTACAACTTCCATCGTTCCTGACCACTGTTCCTGCTGGCTGCACCTAATGGAAGTTATAGTCTAAAATATTGGGCAGGCACCACATCCTTATTGATACTTTGGTAATTCAGTAGTACTTGGCTATCACACACACGCACAAACACACACACATCTTAAAAGCTTCAGGAAAGTAGATAATAGGCTGTAACCAATCTATATATTGTTTTTCTCTTTCCACTTTTGAGAGATGTCCCAAAACAGATGCCAGAATCTTTTCCCTACTCTACAATCCAAAAACTAGTTTTAGCCAGTGTGGTGTAGTGGCTAAAGTATTGGACTGGGAGTTGGGAGATCTGGGTTCTAGTCCCCATTTGGCCATGGAAACCCACTGAGTGACTTTGGGCCAGTCACAGACTCCCAGCCCAACCTACCTCACAGGGTTGTTGTTGTGAGGATAAAATGGAGAGGAGGAGGAGGATTATGTATGCTGCCTTGGGTTCCATGGAGGAAAAATGGTGGGATATAAATGCAATAATAAATTAAATACATAAAATATCTAAAGATGCCAGGAGGTCACTGACTCATTCTTGGGTTCCATCCACAACAGACAGAAAGCTGAAATTTCATGCACATGTTGTCAACAGCATATTGACTGCTAGATAAGTGTAGAAACAGAACAATTTATGTAACTGTTTTCAGACCTGATAAAGTCCAATGCAGCCGCGACATGCAGTATTGTGAATTTGTCCCTGACTATTTTTTAAACCAAAGGCAGCGTTGGAATGGAAGAACACAGATTTGAATGGAGGAATGGTATTGGGAGGGCCCTTGGAAGCCTTTCACCTCTGGCTATTTTTCTACTCAAAATCCCTGCCTAGCTGCTTTTCTCCTTGAGGGGAGGAAGACACAGGACACGGGAAGGGGTAATTTTGAGTGGGAAACTAGCTAGAGGGAAAGCATTAGTTAACCCTTTCTCCCTCCCCATTCCATCCTCCACCTAAACTCCTAGCGTCCTACACTCCTTTGGGTTAAAATAACCACAAAAAATGTTGGCAGAAAATACACATAAGTGTAGGAAGACAACACAGAACAAGACAGACCACACGTGCATTGCAATGGACTGTTGTGGAAACCTTTTCTTTCCCAAACTGAATAAGATTGGAGGCAGGATTTGTAGGAGCAGCCAAATACGTCAGTTTGAAAACATAACAAAGCCCACTTGTGGCAGAACTGAGAACTGTGGAAGTTTCCAGTGCCAGCCAGAAACATACCTAGGCATGTCAAATTCAATTTGCATTCGCTTGTGCATAATAAGACTTCAGAATGGTCATATTCTCAGCTGGCATCTTAAAGAAAAGCATCTCACATCTCATCATTGAGTATGATGTGCTCTTTGACATATCTGTGCCTGCACTGCAAGAGAGTCACAATGTTTTTACACTGCTGGACTACTCACTTGAATAATATTTTCAGCATAACATCTGCAGAAACATACTCCTGACAACAATTCCTGTTGCTTTAATGCTTGTCTCCTGATGAATTTACTTTCTTCACTTTCACCATACCTATTTATTACTAGCATGGCCGCCACTCCAGACAATTACCTGTTCTTAGGTCACCATGGCCTCTGAGGAGTGTCACAACCCCACTGGCTACCATTAGTTTAGCTGTTCCAATGTCACAGAGGCTTTGGTTAATGGAGATTATACAGACTTTAAAATTTCATTTAAACTTTAAAGCCTATAAGGAATTCTTGCTAATTGAGAACATAAAAGTATTGCTGGTAAGCCATGAGATTTTGAATTACGCCTGTGGGTAAAAATTGGTTGTAGCCTTTCAGTGAAGGCAGGTAGCTGCCTGTTGATTATAAGTTGCTTACACCAGAAAGAAAGAAAAACTCAAATAGGTTGTGTGGCGACCTGTATCACTGGCTTTTATTCATGTCTGTATCAAGCATGCCTCTGAAAGTTAGTTGTTAGGGAACTAAGCAAGAAAGGTCAATTACATTTATTCATGTCCTGCTTGTGGGCTTCTTATAACTGCTAATAAATGATCCAAATCACACGAACATGAGTATATAATTGTGGAGACATGCAAGCAAAACAAATCGCATGACCTGACTAGTACATAGATGAAGATATTGCATACAAAAATGTGAACATGGTGTGTATATATTAAGGATCTCAGAGTAATGTCTATATTTTTGTTCAAATATTACTATTGTACAATATTTATTAATTTATTTATTTTATTACATTTTTATACCGCCCAATAGCCAAAGCTCTCTGGGCGGTTCACAAAATATTACAAAATATTGTCTAATTTATTTATTTATTTATTTATTACATTTCTATACCGCCCAATAGCCGGAGCTCTCTATATTTTAGCCTTTAGTGTGGTGGCCCTTTGGACCTCCCTGCCCCTTGAGGTCAGGCAGGAATTCTTTGGAACTCCCTGCCCCTGGAAGTCAGGCAGGCACCAACACTATGCTGCCTCTGGCGCCTCCTGAAAACAACTCTTTTCCAGGAAGCATTCCTCAACTGTTCAGCCACTGTTTTTATTGGTCCTTTGTTTTAAATAGAACAATTTTAATTTGCTGTTTTTAATCTCTTTTTACTATTCTATTCCTGTGTGCACTGCTTTGGAATCTATTTTATATATGGTGCACTATATTATTATTATTATTATTAATAATAATAATAATAATAATAATAATGTTCTTGTGATTTGGATCATTCTCCAGCTGTGTGCTGTATTAGCATTGTCAATCTTGGGATTTGTACAGCTGATACCCTATTTTGTTGTGTGGGTTTCTCATAGGCATCTGGTTGGCCACTGTGAAACAAAGGATACTGGACTAAAATAGGACTTTGGTCTGCATCAATGGAATCAGTTGCCTGGTGAGGTTGTGGGCTCTCCCACACTAGAGGCCTTCAAGAGGCAGCTGGACAACCATCTGTCAGGGATGCTTTAGGGTGGATTCCTGCATTGAGCAGGGGGTTGGACTCGATGGCCTTGTAGGCCCCTTCCAACTCTGCTATTCTATGATTCTATCTAGCAGGGCTCTTCTTACATTCTTATGTTCTTAATCCTTTCGATCAGTTTTGAAAAGTTACGTGGACCTGAAAATGCACTGAGAGGAAGAGAATATACTTCTACCATCAACCTCGAGCAGTAAGATATCACCTTATTCATAAAGATCTGTAATAAAATACCTTGAGATTATTAGCCCCATCATTTACTCCTTGTCTGAAGCTTCCAGCAAACTGTTTTCATCCACCATATATTTCCTCTTAACTCTCTCCAATAATGGCATAGCAGAGGTAATTTCCCAGAACATTGAGGTGATGTCAAGAGTAAATTGTCCTGCATTTTGTCTGATCTAAAAGATGGCAGAGACACATTCCTTGATAAACCTTTTTTTAAATGGAGTTGTATGATCACTCCTGTTGCATTCCTGGGCCAGGATAGGTCAGGAATCTCTTTCCATCAGATGTCAGATCACCCATATGCAAAGCTGCTGCAAATGTGGCAAATGCCCTGATCTTTGCCAGACCCATGTGGAAGCCAGGCTGTTCACTGATCCTTTTGATCTAATTGCTTTTGTCTTTGTTTGTGATCTGATTTCAGTGATCTTCATGTGTGTCTTTTCTTGCACTTGCATTCAAACATAGAAACATTTAAATTTTTGTCCAGAATTCCACAATGGCATTTTGTATCCTGAATATGCTGGTTAATTCTGGATTATTGCTCCTGTAACCCACTCTTCTCTATGTTCTGTGATATCTCCCATGAAGGAAACTATCACCACTTGGGGCATGATTCAGCCAATGTAGGGTGACAATATGAAAAGGAGGACAGGGCTCCTGTATCTTTAAGAGTTGTATTGAAAAGGGAATTTCAGCAGGTGTCATTTGTATATATGGAGAACCTGGTGAAATTTCATCTTCATCACAACAGTTAAAGCGGTAGGTGCCCTGACCTCTTTTAAATCTGGCCACTCTAGTATAGCTCCTGTGCATGGGGCTGCCTTTGAAAATGGTCCAGAAACTTCAACTGGTACAAAACAGGGCAGCACGGTTACTAACAGGGACTGGCCGATAAGACCACATTACGCCAGTCCTTTTCCAGCTTCATTGACTGCCAGTCCAGGTCTGGGCCTAATTCAAAGTGCTGGTATTATCATTTAAAGCCCTAAATGGCTTGTGGCCAGGCTATCTGAAGGAACGCCTCCTCCCCTATGTACCCGCCCAGACCCTAAGGTCGTCATCAGGGGTCCTTCTCCAAGAGCCCCTGCTAAAGGAAGTGAGGCAGGTGGCTACCAGGAGGAGGGACTTCTCTGCTGTGGCACCCCGGCTGTGGAATGACCTTCCTAAGGAAGTTCACTTGGCACCTACATTACATGCCTTTAGACGCCAGGTGAAGACCTTTTTATTCTCCCAGCATTTTAACAGTCTATAAATAAATTTTAACTGTGTTTTAAATTTGTAATTTTGCATTGCTGCTGTTTTTATCTGGTTGAGCTTTTATATTGTATTTTATATTATGGTTTTATACTGTTGTTTTATACTTTGAATGTTTTTAATTTTTGTGAACCACCCAGAGAGCTCTGGCTAGTGGGTGGTATAGAAATGTAATAAATAAATAAATCCAAAGTAGTGAACCAATTCTGGGTTTCAGACAGACTTCTAAAGGAGCTATCCAAGGACCTAGAAACTATTTTTGGGCATAGGCTTCAGCCTTTTGGGTAGCTTCTTTAGAGTTCTGACTGGCTGTGATGGAAACCCAGAGCAGATTCACTTCCCCACTGGCATCGGAGCCACCAGCCTCCACTGATCCACAGAATTTTACTGCAGGATCTCAGCCCCAATTCACCCTTTACTCTTGATTTTAGCTTTGCATGTAGCAATTAATATGGACTTCCCCACGTTCATTCATAGATGTTCTGACCCATGACTCGACCCAGAGTTTAAAGGGTGTAGATCACTTTAATAAGAATTTGTGAGATTCTCCTATGGCTTCTTTTTGTGGGTGAATTTTTAACCATTTATTATACTGCAGGTTTTTCTTTATCAGTGGCTTTCGCTGTCTCTGCCTCCTGCTGTTATTCGCCGCCAATCATAGTAATGGATCCACTTGGGAGTTTAACAATGAGTGACAAACAAAAACAAGAAAGCTCTTTCAGTCAAGTGACATTTCAGAAAATGAGATTTATTTATTTATTTATTTTATTACGTTTATATACCGCCCCCCAGCCAAAGCTCTCTGGGTGGTTTACAACAATGGACATGAAAGAGCTGTATCAAAGGCTTTTGCTATACTACCATACTAGCATTCCCTTCCTTAGCACGCAAAAAAGACTGTCCTTCTGGTATGCGAAACCAAGACTTACTCTTGAACAGCAAATGCTAATGTAAGTGCATGGAAAACCTACCGTAATAAATCGATTTGAAAGCAGAGACTTGGGCCAAAGTAAAGCAAACTGCCCTTTCAGACTTTTGCATGTTGATGTTGCAGCTAATCAAATGGACGGGGAATTACGATAATTGCACCATAACCCCTTAAGCAAAGTGTGGATGGAGAGAGATTTATAATTGACTAATATCTGGTCACTGCTGTCACTGTACATCTTCATAAACCACTGGCTGGTTTATCTTGCATAGCCACATGGAAGTGAATTACTAGGGCTAATCTACTGTATGACAGAGCCCATGGCTTTGCTTGATGGCTTTTTCATTAGTAAGACCATGAAAATAATTTGTGCTTTACCACAACCCAGTAATAATTTATTGTATATTATAGGATTATGTTAAGAACTCTTAGCATTCAAAGGAACACTGTTTCCCTTTCCCCTACTACTCTGACCCCCCAAAAGGGAATTCTTTGCCAGTACCTGAGGAAATGGCTACAAGCATTAACTTGTAAAAATATAGGTATAAATTAACTTGGTTTTGGGTTGAATGGAAGCGAATGTTTCTCTTGAACTTTTCCAACTGAAAAAAAAAGCTTCTTTGGAACAATAATTCAATCTTTCTTGCAAAAAAGTGTGCTTCTTTAAATTCCCTTCCCTTGTCCTCTTGAAATAACTACACAACCTAATCTGATTGGCTACATACAATCGTGATGTCATCCCATTCATTACGTGATCCCTGATAGGGCAGGATACCCATGTGACTAATCTAGAAAGGAGGAAGAAGCAACAGTCAGGGAGAAAATCAGCAACCAAAAACTGCAAAGAAGCAGCCACAAAGGGAAATATTGGTGCGGGTTAAGTTACCCTGAAGAGATCTTTCCATAATTGGGGACCACTACCAAAAAGGCCCTTTCTCTAATAACCACTCTCTAAGCTTCAGAATGAGGGGACACAGGGAGAAGGGGCTTCTTAGCTGGCTGGCTGTTTCACCAAAAATATAGATATTATCTTCTATTTGGATATGTTGTATACTAAGGCCATGGCTAGACCTATACGTCTAGCACGACGGAGGAGGGAGAATCTCGCAATATGGTTATTTCAAGATCTCTCCCTCTGTCTACACGCAGCACGCGACATCCTAGGAGGAAGAGGATGTCGCGCCTGCCATTTTGTTTTTGCTTTCCTTAAAGGAGAAGGAGCGCTCGATCGCAAAATATAAATATTTTATTTTTAAAAAAATCCCCACTCCCCACTCCAACCCAACGGGCACAGAGCTCTGTGCTCCATGCCCAGCTCCCAGATCCTCACAGTTACTCACGAGACGCCAGGACAACCCGCAACACCCGCCCACACGTTCCACGGTCTCAGGATCATCCCAAGACCTCGGAAAAAGTGGGATAAAAGGCTATGCCGATATCCTGGGGAAAGTGAGGGATCATCCCTCCCTGCTCCCGGGATCCCCTGTGCATCATGTGAATGCACGGGGAAGATCCCCAGGATATTAGCAGGTCTAACCATGGCCTAAGTGTAGGATATAGAATTTCTTTATTTTTATTTCTGTAATAGGGTTCAAGTTCACACAGTATTGTTTTTCCAAGTGAATATTCCTTGCCTTCCCTACATACAAATCTGGGGTGAATAAACAAATAAATATCATAAAATAAATAATAAATAAACATTCAGTACAATTCTATGCATGTTTTCTTGGAAGTAAGTCCAATTGTGATTAATGGGAATTACTAGGGTAAGTATATATTGGACTAAATCCTTAAAAGGTGACTAAATGGATACTGTTGTTTTTATGTTTCTGATGGTTTTTTAAATTTTGTATACTTTTTAATGTTTACCATTTTTAACTGTTGTTAAAACTGTATAAACCTGTTGTTTTATACTTTGAATGTTTTTAATTTTTGTGAACCACCCAGAGTGCTCCGGCTATTGGGCGGTATAGAAATGTAATAAATAAATAAATAAATAAACCACCCAGAGAGCTTCGGCTATGGGGTGGTATATAAATGTAATAAATAAATAAATAAATAAATAATGTAATCAAAGAGAAGGCTGACAGCAATTTACATGATTAGAGCAGTTTTCCCCCCATTAACGATGATCACAGAAAAAGCCACTGGCCTTACCTGTGATAGTTGCTAAATCCACACATCATGCCTGTCTATGTTAGAAGATACCCAGGGAAGGTCAGAACAACTCACATAAAAAAAGAAAACATGTTGTGTGAACCAACCTTAAGAGATAATTGCCAGTCTGTAAGAAATATGTGGTTATCTTCTGCAGTGGGGTGAGGGGGTTACAAATGCCAGCATAATTATTAGGTATTCCCTTTGAATTTCAATAGTGTGAGTCATGTTTAAAACATATTGGTTGAGAAAGCTTGCCTTGTTGTTTGTATTTGTATGTAACATTTGAAGCTCAGCAAACCTTTGTAATTTACAGCCTCAAGCAGAAAGAATGCACATAGTGCCCAAAATCGCACTACTTTGCACTTTTGTAGCATTTTCATCTTGATTTGGGAATGCTATGCTTTAGAAATATCTAATTAACCAAATCCTCACTCACAGCATGCCAGTAAGCAAGGAGTATGATTTATCCACTTAAAAGATGGGGAGGGGGGAATAGAGATGCAGACATCATTGGGGTAGGCGGGCTTGTTTCCAGCAAACTTACAGAGCCATAAATGGCCATCATAGGTAGAACCAATATTTCTGTTCCTTCTCTGTGCACGAAGGGGTGTGGAAGAAAGGGTGGAATTTGTGTGTGTGTGTGTGTCAAATGAATGCACTGAAAGGCAGCAACCAAACATTTGAGAGGATATCAATTTGGTACAAAATGGGAGGGTTGGATCTGGGCTAGTTTATGGAAATAACCTACTTGGATAAGACCCCGAAGTCGATGTCCAGCACAATCTCAAGCACAATCTCAAGCAAGTTTACCTGGAAGTAAATCCCACAGTGTTCATTGGGGGGGGGGGGTCACTTCCAGGCAAGCATGCCTAGGACTGCAGTCATAGACATGTGGAAAACTCTAGCTCATTTAGGTATATAGAGCCAGGAGTGGGAGCACTGGAGCAGAAATGTGATAGAGTTGGAAGAAAATTTAGAGATAATCCTCAATGCAGGATGCAACTACAGCTGAGTTGGCTATCCAGCTTCTCCTAAAATATCATCAACAAGGGAGTGCCTCAGAATATTGCCTGCTATCAATGTCAGGCTGTCTGGTCTGTAGTTTCCTGGATTCAGTTCTGCCCACCCCTTTTGAAGTTAGGGATGATGTTTACTAGTCTCTAGTCTTCTGCTATGGCTCCAGAATGTAGCAAAAATTACAAACAACAACTCTGAAATAATATCCACAATCTCCATCATCACTTTCGAATATAATTCATCTGGCTCTGGAGACATGAACTACTTTCAAGTAGTCTTCACTAACCATCTCTTCATCCACCCTGGGCTGCAAGTGCCTCTTTAATTGTCTGTTCTGGTTTTCCCAGGTTAAATGTGGGACCTGGGAAAAGTCTGAGACAAAATAGAGTAATTCCACTTTCTCTCAGTCACCTGCTAATGCTTCGCCATGTTTCCCAAGCAAGGAACACGGTCTTCCTTGTTCATCTTACTCTGAACATAGTCAAAGAAGCCTTTGTTGTTGTTTTTAGCATCTCTCGCCTTACAAGTTCAGGCTACTGCATTGTAGTCATCCTTGATTATATGTTCCTCCTTCCATCTCCTTTTAAAGTTCCACCTCATCCCTATGCAGCCACACTGACTTCTTTAGAAGTCTCTCCCTTTTCCCCCTTCCTACTGGAATCATTTGTGCATCTCTCATCCTTCTGGAACCCTTTTCTCCTTCAGAATTTCTACCCTTGAGGATTTCTGCTCCTTCTCCAAGCTCTTCAAAATCAGCTTCCCTAAAGTCTAGGGTACACATCCAACAATGCTCAGTTTTCACATCACGTGCAGTTATAAATTCCAAGATAGCATTGCCACTTCTGCCAAGTCATAGTCACTTATGCCAAGATGGCATCAATTCCAAGAACGTACCTCTTTTACTTCATCAACCAGTTCCTCCCTGTGGGTCAGGATTTAGTCCACAACAGGAATAGTCAATAGGGATGGGTGAACTCATTGGATGCTCACCCCATTGCTGCCACCCCCCACCCCTACAAGCTTCTTTTGAGGCTCAGCAAGCCTCAACGAATGCTAGGCAGCCATCCACCCTCGATCCAAAACCTTGTGTAAATCCCCCCATTGTGTAAATCGCGGCCATAAAAGCCCAATTTATGGAAGACTCAAGGCGTGAATGGAGCATTTACAGTTGCTATTTACACAACGGAGGGCTGAGTAATTTCTGGAGCCTCCATTGTGGTGCAAAATGGAAGCTCACGGGTGCTTGAAGTGCAGATCTGTGAATCTGACTGGATCCAAGGTGGCAGATATGGTGGCAGATGCCTGGACTCACTCAGGAACCCACAACATCCCCTAGTAGTCAAGCATTCTCCTTGCACCCTAAACATGCAGTTCTTCTCACTGTCACATGGCTGAAATATACGTGTTCAGTAATGATAATATTATGAGTAGGCAATATACTTAAGGGTGAAGGTTTTGCTTCACAGAGTCCACAGAGTGTACAGACCAGAGTGGGCATGCAAAGAGACAGCCTCACAGTGACATCAGCTCAGCCCTCATCTAAGAGCTGCTCCAGAGAGATTCAAGCTTTTATTAACATATTATTAGATACACTGGTATCATTTTTTACTCCAGAGGCCCTTGTCGTGTTCCCTCCTGACCTAGCATGCCACCTATATTGGAAGGGGAAGCAGGGAGATAAAACTTTCTTAGACATTCATATTCAGGTTTTAACTCCAGATTTAGCAATGAAGCATACTAGTTAACCTTAGGCTAATCATTTTCTCTCAATCTATATCATCTCCCAGAATTGTTGTAAGATTAAATGAAAAGAAAAATGGGGGGGAATACTGCAGAGATGAAAGGTAATAATTATTTTTCAATGTGCGGAAAGAGAAATCTCCTTTTTTCTTTTCCTTTTTTTAATGAAGATTTTGTTGCGGGGAACAACTTACAGAGCCCCAGCAGCAATTTGCAGCTATTCATATGAGACACACTCTTATTCTCACCAAATCAGAGAAGCAAATCGATAGATATTGAAGCCATCACAAATGCACAACGGTCCTCAAATCTTTAAATATTGGCAATCATGCCACAGAGTAATGAAACCCTCATGAATGAATGGGAGGAAACACTAATTTGCTCCCGGATATGCCACTCCCCATGGAAGAGAAGACTTAAATGCGTGTAATAAATTATTAATTCCAAATTATTCTCTTTCCACGCTGATGAGATAACCAAACAAACCTCTCTGTTTTTGCAACAGATCAATAAACAAGCAAATATGGCCATTGGGGTAACTCTAGACAAGACACGGGAGAGTTGTGATATCTCCAGTATCTTTCTCTTTGCTTAAAAGCAGCCATCATGGAGAGGGGGGGAGTTGGATTGATGCAGTGGTGCTACGGGTTTTATCTTTTGCTCCACATTTTCCTGATATAAGGTGTTCACCCACCACCCAAAACAGTTTCTATTAGCCATGGAGAGGGGGAGGCAATTCTGCTGCAGTGAAATCCCACTCATCCTGGATTGTCGCCACCATCTTCAGTAGTTGTCAAACAGAAGGACCATTTAGGCTCTTTCCAAGAAGGAGTGTGTGTGACAAATATTTGTGGGGAAACAGGGATGTTTTCTGGGATGGGAGAAGCAGGGATGTTTGAGGTCATCAGAATTCTCCAAACTTCACTTCAAAGCTTGGTTTTGCTTGCTCCCATTTTTGTTTTCAACCTGTTTTCTTTTTGCGGTTTGTTTGAACAGGGAAAGTGTGCATTTTTTCAGAAGTGTGTGCTTTCCCTGATTGACAAAAGTGTGGAAATGCATGTGTGCTTTTAATCCACATTTCAATGTGTAAATTTTCCTCAAAATGCGTTTTTTCTAACACAATTGCAAGTTTGCAAATGTGTGAACATTTTGGAAAAATGTACTCTTGTTCATGTTCAGGGTTGCAAATGAGGCAAGTTTGCATGATTTGCAAACCAAACCAAAATTCTCATGCATCCCTATGCTTGTCTGACTCTCATACTTCTACAGATCCATTTCAAGGACTTGGCCAGTTTGCCAGCAGCCACTCCCTGATTTCTTTATTTGGGGAGGGGGCCGATTAGAAGCTAGGGCCAGTCAATGAGAACAGAAAAATAAATATGTAAATCTTGACTGTGTTTGTATCCCAGGATATCAGGGCCATGGCCAGAGCAGTTCCTGACACACTATTTGGAACCCAGGTAGCAAATTACACAGTGTGTGGAAAGAGAACCCTCCCTACAGGAATGGGAAAAGGAAGTCCCCACACTTAGGCTCCATGGGTATCAGAGCCACTCTTCAACCCTCCCAATGGGAGCTACTGTGTGGATGTGTCTCTTAGTGATGGACCAATAAGTAGTAGACTTTGGTTGGCAAAACATCAAAGAAATAAGGGAATTGATAGTTTACATCAATGGACAAGCAGAGGAAAGGGCAAGAACCAGAAAGCTTTTTGGTATTTGAACCCTGCGAACCTACATCCCTTCATTCTGCCCCCCCCCTCCAGCAAAACAACACCCCAAATATGACCTTTAGCACTGAAAGCCTGCAAAGTGCATGATAATGAAGTTTATGTGTTTCCTGATTGAATAGCATGCCAAAAATCCCCCACAGCTGAAGCAAAATAGCTATTAGTAGACTTACAATGTACTGCACTAGATTCTTCCTGTCTGGCCTGCAGCTCTCTCTCTTGCTCTCTCTCTCTCACACACACACACACCTCTTTGAGAGCTGTTTCCTTCAGAAGGCCCCCAAAACATAGCTCAGCTAATCTGCACATCATCATCATCATCATCATCATCATTATTATTATTATTATTATTATTATTATTATTATTAAGATAGCACCAACAGTGTACTTGGTGCTGTACAGAATATACAAATAAAAGAGCAATACCCTGCCTAGAGGCTTACAGTCTAAAATTACATTAAAACATATGAAGGGGGGAAGGGGTTACACTTAATTACAAATTCTACCCAACCAAGCACCCTCCCCATCTGCCTTGCAATGGACCATGCAAGGCAGATGGACCAGCAGCTGCACCATGAGTGCTCTGATTACACTGACCCTTCTATGACATCAGAGCAGATCAACCAATTGCTGCTGGATGATTTACCCAACCTGTGGACTGGTGGCATGCTATTGATTCATATTCTTTGTGCATTGCCTTTCAGTGCATAAGACATAGTATATTCATTAGCCTCTCTAATGATGAATGGTGATAAACCATCACATTGGTTTTCTAATGTTAAATTAGGGGATTGTTATGAAATTGTTTTTAAAAAGCCAAAATAGGCTTTTTATGATTGCATGGGGAGTGTATCATGTGCTGGCCAGCTGTATCAGTCTTACACTAAATAATAATGTTAATTGTGTGCCTCCAAAGTCATTACAATTTTGCCTAGGAAGCTATTATGTTTAATGTTATGACATTTCCAAGTACTTTTACCCAGCAGGCTAGCCTGCCCCAGCATTCAGCACGATACAATTTCTTATCGGCTGCATAAAAGTTCAGCTGGATACTGTCACCAGCTGGGAAGGGAAGGAAGCACATTTTCACTAATCTAAGGTCTTTAAAGAAGTTACATAAACCCAATCTAAAAGAGGGCAAGAGGGTGATGGAGAAGTATTTCCCCGTTTATAGAAAACTCAGGAACACCAAAGTTAAGGCTCCAACAATGTTTCCACTTGAAAGTCAATTACGGTACCCATGTAAAATGCACAAACAAAGGAATTTCAGCCTCAAAACCAACAGGTAATGTCTGAGGCAGGAATAAAATCAAGTAGGGAAAGAAGAATGAATTATGGCAACTTCTGGGCAGAAAGTAGATCTTGTTCTACTGCAGGGACGTTGAACTTCTTTCAGCCCAAGGGCCGAATTCCATTTGGGTGAAGCTTCCGGGGGCTGCAGTAGCAGCTCAGCTGTTGTCAGGAACTGCCCCTCTGCTGAGAGAACTGCACTGGCTGCCTATTTGCTACTGGGCCATGTTTAAGGTTATAGCACTAGTGTACAAAGCCTTAAACAACTTGGGACCAGGATACCTGAGAGAGCGCCTTCTTCAACCTGCCCAGTCACTGAGGTCATCTGAGAGTACGTTCCTGGTGGCTCCACAAGGACCTCTGGTGGTGCCTTTCCAATGGAATTCTCTGCCTTCGGAGGTCAGGCAGACGCCAACATTGCATTTCTTCCTGTGCCTCCTAAAAACGTTGTTCTTTCAGGAAGCTTTCCCTAAATGGCTGGCTGTGGTTTTCTCAGAACTTTGTTCTTTGTTCTTTTAAAAATGTATTTCAATATGGTGTCTTTATTCTGTTTTTATTCTTTTATTCTATTTGTTGTTCATTGCTCTGAAATCTTTGGATGGGGAACAGTATATAAATATTGTAAGTAAATAAAAAAATAAATTTCAGTGGTGGGCAGAGCCAAAAGCAAAAAAGGGCGGGGTCAGGATACCCAAAATAGTTTAGTATAATGCTTTCACTGCCAGTAATTAAGCCTTAGGAAAGGCATTTCAGCCTTTTATAATTGGGAGGGGGGGAGTTGCAGGGAAACAACCAAATGGGGGGGGGGGGGGCTGGGGAAGGGGCATGGCCATCTGGCCCTGAGGTTCTGCACCCTTGATCTGCTGGTTGATCTCTTTGTGATTTGCAGTAGATAGCAAAGGCTCCCAATTGTTTTACACTACCCAATAGCATCACTGCTCCCAATAGCCAACAACATCACTGCCCCACAATATCCACCATTAGCAGCAGCAACCTGCATGTCCCCCACTTTACATTATATTGCTGAAATGAAGACAGCTTCGGGTAACCAGGACTGGATTTTTGTGTGGTAGGATTGTGAGCTCCTTTCAGTTCTGGAACCCAAACCAAAATGGAATTGTTGTAAATCACAAGTTGAATATGAGCCAACAGGCAAATGCTATTTTGGGCTGCATTGATAGAGATATAGCTACCAAATTGTGTGAGGTACTGGTTCTGCTTTATTCAGCACTGGTTAGGCCTCATCTTGAGTATTGCATCCAGTTCTGGGTGTGTCTGTGAGGGGGGAAAATGCACCAAATAGCATGGGCGCAAAAGAGACAAGCTCTGATGCTTAGAGAATTTGTATAAAAAAATAATTATTTGTATCCAAAGGTGCTCAACATTTCGGACAGGGAGTCCTTTATCAGGAGCTGAAAACTCCAGTATTGTAAACTCCAGTATTATAAACTGCAGACTGCAATCTAAAAAACCTTGCACTACAGTAGCTCTTTGGCAGCTCATTAACTTTTTTCAGCTCCTGATGAAGGACTCCCTGTCCGAAACGTTGAGCACCTTTGGATACAAATAAAAAAAATGTATATGAATTCTCTAAGCACCAGAGCTTGTCTCTTTTGTGCCCACATCCAGTTCCGGGCACCATACTTCAAGAAGGATGCAGTCAAGCTGGAGCATGTTCAGAGGAGGGCAACGAAGATTATCAAGGGACTGTAAACAAAGCCCTATGAAGAGACACTGAAAGAACTTGGTATGTTTAGCCTGGAGAAGAGAAGATTGAGGGGAAGACAATGATAGCACTCTTCAAATACTTAAAAAGTTGTCACACAGAGGAGGGACAGGATCGCTTCTCGATCATCCCAGAGTGCAGGACATGGAATAATGGGCTCAAGTTACAGGAAGCCAGATTCTGGCTGAACATCAGGAAAAACTTTCTGACTGTTAGAGCAGTACAGAGAGCTTTGGCTATGGGGCAGTATATTAATGTAAATAATAATAATAATAATAATAATAATAATAATAATAATCATCATCATCATCATCATCATCATCATCATCATCCAGTTACCTAGGGAGGTCGTGGGCTCTCCCACACTAGAGACATTCAAGAGGCAGCTGGACAGCCATCTGTCAGGGATGTTTTAAGGTAGATTCCTGCATTGAGCAGGAGGTCATACTCAATGGCCTTATAGGCCTCTTCCAATTCTACTCTTCTATGATTCTATGGAAAGGGCAATGGTTACAAGGAAATTCCAGTGAGTAAAAGGTGTGTGGATTGCTTCCCAACTGCCGGATGAAGTAACATGGATGTTTTACGATAACAGCACTTCCACCCAAATAACTCCATAGCCATCTTCTGGTACTGCTGCTGCTGGTCTACAGCTATTTATTTCTCAGATTTCCTCCTTATATCAAAAGTGCCAAGTGGCAGAAAAAGGTGAGAGTCGCTTTTCCCAGTCCTTTTCACTCCCACAGTAACAACTACTCTTTAATAATATGCTCTCCCAATAACTAAACTGAGTAACTAGGCATGATAGTTAGGAAAAGGAGCACAGCCAGGCTGCATGCATATTAGGAAATATTATTGACAACTCCCAAATGATTAAAAGAAACTAAGTTTCTTTTTGCCTCTGATTCTAGTCTCAGGCTTTGCCCCACCTGCTTCTTTAAAGCTCCCTTAAGCCCAGCCATAAGCACACAAATCAGATTTTTATCTTCTGCTGGAATCCATGATATCAGCTTTTTTCGCAAAGCTATTTCTCCTCTGAGCTACCTTTGCCTCCGTCTGTCTCCCACTTTAGAAACCAGCATTTCTCCTGTGCCACATTAACTCCCTACTTTCCAACAACATGTGCCAACATGACAGCTTTTTTTAAGCCCGTAAACTGAAAATATACTCACATAGTATAACTAAATATTCTTGATTCTGCAACTTTGCTGGGAATTTGAAACTTAACCATTAGGGTAGGTGTTTTCCTATAATGTAGGCTGCCAACCAAATTACGCTTTCTGGGGTTTATGGAGAGCAAACCTGCCAAGTGTATGGTGGCTGTTCCCAGTGGAGGAAGGTGACTCCGGTGTCAGTGGGGTGGTGAATCTGCTCCAGGTTTCAGTCAGATCTCTAAAGGAGCTATCCAAGGTGCAAAGCCAGGTGCAATGCTCCTTTAGAGTTTTGACTGGTTCTGGCTAAAACTCGGAGTGAATTCACTGTCCCACTGACATCGGAGCCACCAGCCTCCACTGGCTGTTCCCCTTTCACATAGCGGAGCAGTATATTACCTGGTTTAATGAGGGACACACCAGATGAAGAAGAGAAAAACAGTTTTTGTTCCAAGAGTGGGAGCAGAAACATGGTCATACAAAACAGAAGGGACTTTGCCCGTGGTCATCTAGTCCAATTCCCTGATCAATACAGGATCTGCAATGAGGGATGCAATCATGACATCCCTGACAGGTGACTGCTTGGGCTCAAGAAAGCCTTGAGTTTCCCAGGAACTGAAGTGGAGGAGCCATACAGCAGAATCCGTGCTTCGCATATATAAGGTCCAAGTTTAATAGAATTGAGGCAGCCAGGCTGGAAGAATGTGGAGAGCAAGTACTGGTTTAGATGAGGCAATAGTCAAACTCAGTATAAAGGCATCTTCATATTCATTGAGTAGGGTCCCAACACAGTGGAGTGATTCCACCCAAGGCTGATGACCTGACCCTCATAGTGCCCAGCTATTTCAGCAACCCATTTTTCATAATGGTCAGCCTACAGAAGAAAGATAGGATATAGCTTACTGTATTTTTGGGAGCCAGTTTTTTAAATATATTTAATTATTCTTAGGTGCAAGCTTGCTTTTGCTGTGTTATTAGATAGCCTGGTACTTATCCATGTTCATCTCTAATTTATAATCTCTGATCAGTGCAGACAAACATGAAAGACTTGGCAACTCTTGTGAAACACCAGCTCTTAAATCAGCCTTGTGGGTCACATTCTGCCCGCACAAAAACCTCCCTGAGTGTGGCATCCATTTGCCGTCTGTGCTTCATTTATTTTATGACCTAAACAAATGTGTTTGGTGCTTTAAATGTTTCTTAAATGTGACATGATAGGCAAATACATCTTGTAAACTTTTCCTAATGAAGTTCTAGCACACCAGGGCAACATCAGAATTTTGGCTGATGCAGCAATCCAACTTTGCAATAAATCTACATCAAGTATCGAAATGTAATATAATTGATAATATAAAGGGGGGAAGCTGCGTGTTTGTGCTGTGATTTTATTCAAAGGAATTCCCTGCTGTTGAAATGTCGTTTAGCAATTCAGAAAACATGGCCAAGATTTCTAACTGTCTAGTCATAAGCTGAACAGCAGGGATTGGACGAGGCATTAGCCTCCTGTAGACAAGCTAATTGTTAGATCTTATTTTAAATTAATAAGTGCCATCCATATATGAGAAGAAACATATAGGCCTTCAGAGACAAATCAAACTTTTGTATGAGGATGCAGTTGCTATGGTGATTGTTACTACTCTCTAGGAGATATACGTTAAGAAGATTCTAGTGTGGGTGGTTACAGGGTATACCTCAGGCAAGGTAATTCTCCATAAGCTCAGTGACTGTGCCAGATGCAAGAAGGTAAATCCCAAATTCTACTGAATGGAGATGCATCACCATTTTCTTCCTCAAAGGACCAAAGCACTTGGATGAAGGTCCACACAGATCAGCTCATTATTCACATCATCGGAATAATACACAATCCAGGCAAACACCCACTGTGGCTTCTCAGACATGGGCTTTCCATCCACTAGTAAAACATCTCTGCCCACATGTCACTTACTAGCATCCAGTCTCAACCAATGTCAGGAATGACATGCATACAGTGACGTTGATTATATATGGTAGTGGAAGAGGAAGGTTTAGACTTCAGGAAATCCCATGAATTGTCATCCTTCCTTATTCTCGATGTTGCTGAGAGAAGCCAGAATGCAGGCTGTCATGCTGGTGGTGAAGCTGTGAGTTCTGGCCCCCAAGATGGTGCCCAATGCACGGCCTCCAATGATGTAGTTCAGGGGGCCTTTCAGGGTATTGCAGGTCTTACTGAGACAAGTCGTCACCCAAAAAACCATCTCCAAGGCAGCCATGGTGGCAGTGGTTGTCTTCTGGAAACTGCAGGGCCGCGTTTGTTGGGAACACCACATGATTGTAAACTGAACCAATAACACCCATAGAGGCCCTGAGGCACCCCAAGAGCAAGATGTTGTGGGCGCAGTTGGTGCCCTCTGGGGTGTCCCAGTAGTTGGACATCTTGGCTTTGGCAGCGACTGAAGAAGTCTTGCCCAATAACATTTGATCCTTTATGAGTTGTTCATATCTATCTGAGCTGGAAAAATCCTCTCTGGTACATATCAGAGAATGAACTTTCCATGTGTTGATATTTAGAGTTGGAATTGGCCTTGAAATGGACTCAGCCAAGTCAATTTCATATGTGTAGATTATCTGTTGCTAAAGAAGAGCAGAATCTTGTTGAAAGCCTCTAAGAGCTGATCTGCATATTGTTCAGTATGGAATGGTAGAATTCATGTCAATACCATTTCATACTGCAGTATAAACTCCCTACAGACAGCATTTAGAGGCCTTTGGAACATCACAGTCCCTTTTATCTATTTTATGGAAGTTATGTATAATTTAGATATCAATACTAACCAGGGTTTTCCTTTGATATAATCACTTTTGTATTCATAATTGTGATAGTTTTATTTTATTATAATATATAAAGAGATATCATACATATTATAAACAAATATGACATTCATGCAAAAAAACAAAGCTAACCCAAGCATTAACACTATCTAACATTTTTACAAAATATCATTCTGAACACCTTGACAGTATGGGCAGTATCCAAGTCAGTAAAAGTGCTAATGTACATTATGTTCCATTAGCTTAAGGAACCTCTAGCTCAAAGCCAATAGTGTGACCTGGTACAATGAGTTTTTCAGGGAATCCCTGTCATGCCAGCTAATGTTATTGGTGTGCTAGAGTTTGCTTATGCCAGAGTGAGGTAATTCATTTAAACTAATGATAACATGGGGGAAATTGTTAGTATCCAAACTGTATGTAGTCCTCCTGAAGTCAATAAAAGGGTGCCAGACATTAGCAAAACAGGCATTCTTTGGTCTACTGTCTCTTAAACTATCCTGAATCTGGCCCATTGAGGTCCCCATAGGTCTGCCTCCCTCCAGCCTTGTGCAGGTAACACTTTCTTTTATAGCCAGTCATGGATTAGAGATAACAGCTGGGATTTACATGCTGAAGAAAGGTGGCCTCTTTAGTACAGTGCAGGCAAATGTGCTCTTACTTATAATCAGTGATCAGAGGGTATTTAAAGGCATTTAAACTTTAAATACTCTAAATACTGTTAAATAGAAGATATTTAAATTGGTCCTCTAAGCAGAAGGTGCGGGAACTGGAGGCTTGTGTTTTAATAGTCAGCTCCTGTAGCTTTCTTCTGGGTAAGCATGCATAGAACTGAGTTGTGGTTTGTATGCCTGAAAGCTGTTGCAGTGGAGCTTACTCTTCTGTAGATGTGCATAGAATTGAGCTTTGCTTTCTATGCTTGGTGGGAAAATGTCCAAATTGGTACAAATCACACCTTGACCCACCCACTTTGCTTTGGCCCTTCCCACTCTACCATTGGTCCTGCCCCTGCCCCCTTAGCCCCACCAAAACTGATTTCCCCCCAAGCCCTGTTATGAAGTCACATTGGTAGTATCTGTGCATCAAAAGAGCTCTTCATACACTAGCCTTAGCTGCATTTACTGTAGGGATGTGAAACTATATTGTAGCGGAGGATAGAATTGACCCACCACCACCACCAGGCTGTCTTGCTCCATCAGGGAATCCATCATTTGTCCTGGACAAAGGTGGCTGACTCACTTATGGAAATAGAGATAGTTTCAGGACCTTGGTGAGCAATCCTGAAGCAAAAGAGCTAACAAATTATTCCAGCAATGACTCAGAGCAACTAGCAGACTTTTTATAGTTAGGTCAGGAGAGTCTTTCTGGAAACTCCGCCCCTCTGGTGCTGCACCTGGCTTTTAAAGGGCCAGCAGCCTTCTCCTGCAGATGTTGGCTTCTCAGGAATGAAGGTTGGAGAAACCAGTTGGTGACACTCCTTGGGGGCTCCCTGTTCACTAGAGGAGTCAGAAGTGGACAGTGGAGGCTCCTGGGGGTCACATGCTTAAGACATGGGATCTGAGGCAGGGTATCCCACTTCAGAAGAACTAAGAACTGGTTCTGGTTCCTCCCCAGAGTCACGGTCACCAGCCGTCTGTGGGGCATCTCCTTGCCTCCAGTCATTTTGCCTTTCTCTGAGCTGGGAAAGACACAGAGATAACTGGTGGGAGGGGCTTGGCCACCAAACACCACACTCTTGAGGATTTAAAAAATAATAATAATTTATCTCCTCATAAAGCTCTTCCTTGTTCTGGCTGAATATCTGACTTTGCACACTGCGTGAAAGCACTCCGTTGGTGCTGGGAGGGGTGGCTGTTCCTTCCAGTGCCAACTTCACACTGCAAACATCGCCCCAATGGAGACAGGACAACCTGCTTGAAGCCACGCGGCTGGTGCTCAGAGAAACAGCTGCTCAACCCTGTGCTGCAAAACCTCTGCAGGCCAGATTATTCCTGCAGGCTGGATGTTCCACACCCCTGGTGTGTATTATATTAGAACCACATGGAGATTCCAGCAAAGTGGAATAAATTTGAGGGTTTATTGTATATTCCTTTAATCTCCTATGAAACTGTCCCTATATATGTAAAAAAAGTTGCGCACATGTGAACTTTGAGAGAAAGCAAGCGAGCAAGAATTCTCAATTTTCTGGGTGTGTGTGGAATGGGTCTAAATCTAGGAAAGGGGGCTAGGCTTATTTGTTTACATTTATGTATATATTTCTATTTATATTTCTGGAAACTATCCTTCATCAATGGATCCTAGAGTGTTTAAGGCCACATAGTAAAATAACCAGTACTCAACAAAAAAAGTTTTAATTATAATATTATGATAGTTTACATACTACCTCACCATCCATCATCCTATACAATATGCCATCCAGGTTGAAGTCCAAGATAAAAATCAACAAACTCTTTTTATGAATTAAAACAAATTTATTATAGCTAACCAGAGGGAGCACTGAAGGGGGAGGAAATGAGCTCAGGTTTTCCAAACATATTATGCTCTGCCTTTCAGCACTTTATTTTCACTTTTTTTTTCAAAGAAGCAGTTCTGTTAAGATGGAAATTGTGATCCTGACAGCCCAATTCTATGCATGTTAAATAAGTCCCTCTGCGTTCAGAGGGGCTGACTGTACGTAAGAGTACATAGGATTACACTTTACAGAACCTTATATAATTAACCACTTAAAAACCCACCACATGCACACACAACTACCACCTTTGAAGACACAAGTCATGGATTTTTCTTTTTTTTTAAAAAAAAAAAAAAAAGATGAAATGAAAAAGTCATGCCGTATTAAATGATGTGAAGTGTACACTGGGAGTGGCGAAAGGGAAGGAGTCATGAATAATTCAACGGAGACACAGGATTTTCCTTGCAAGGTCGATGAATGAAAAAGACACGGCTTTAGGACAGATCAGCTCATATTCTTTCAGCGTTGTTGAGAGATCACCATCCGTCTGGAGGGTTAAGGCAAGTTCATGCGATGCTGCGCACCAGCTCAACACTCCGAGGAAAGATTATATTGAAATCTATTGGCACCAGGTTGGCTTCAGTGTGAGCTTGAAGGCTGTTGGAAAGGGTTGAAGCCTGCATGTGTACTGCCAAGTGAATTGGAGTCTGTTTCTGAACTCAACTTCCACATCCTGAAGGAATGGTTATCAAAGGAAAACGGAGGTGATGAACAATACCCCAGGCAGCCAGTACAGAGACCAGGACCCTACTTTATTTATTCCATTGAAATGACTGGGATTGCTTACAAAATGGCTTGAAAGAGACTGTAGAAGATGAATGTGAGTATTGCTAAAGTGGGGACCAGGGGGAGGTGCTTTCAAATCATTTCTGGCTTTAATAATGGTCATTTGATTTCCCCCCACCCTGAAATGGACGACAATGGCTAGTGTAGGAGGCAAACTGTTTAAGCAGTGCATGGGCTATTCCAGCCCCTTAGGATGGAACTTTTTTTTTTTTTTTGGCATGGCTTTGTATGCCCACAGATATTCTAGCTCACAGTTTAAAGGGAACTGAAGGCAGGGGAACAAATAGAATCTACAGCTCAGTGAACGCATTACAGATTTAGCACTCTTTAATTGCATCGCTGCGGTGCCTAATCTGCAAGAGAGCACTTTTATTTTGAGCATTTTGCATGTATAAAATGGCCCAGCACAAAAATATAACCCAGTTAGCTTATTATTATTTTTTTCAGCTGCTTGAAAGGTAGGAAGTAAATAGAAAAATTATGATTTAGTGCTACTCATAATCAATTATGCAGGCTTTGCAACTTTGACAGGCAGGGAAGCAGAAGCCTGCAGCTATGCTTATTTAGAAGGGCAATTGCTAGTTATGTGTAGCAAAATAGTGTTAGAATGGGAAATTAAAAAAAAATTAGGCACAGTTTGAACAAACAGAATATATGCAAGAGGCATTTGTGGGGTTGAATCCTAACTCCTCTTAAATGTGTTTTTCTCTACTGGATTGATCTGATCCATTTCTCATGCTGTTTCTAAGTACTGGGTATACAGGAAGGCTCTTTAACCCTTGTTTTCCAGGCTTTAACAGGGCTGTCTTGTGATCCTATAATCTTGGCAGTAGAAATAATTCTGGGGAACACATTTTAAAATGGATTTACTCTGGACTAAAAACAATACCTTTAAAGAGCTTGCTTCCAACTAGATCCACACTCTGCCATAGCTAGGTAGACATGCACATGGTTAGGGTGGCCATATGAAAAGGAGGACAGGGCTCCTGTATCTTTAACAGTTGTATTGAAAAGGAAATTTTAGCAGGTGTCATTTGTATATGTGGGGAACTTGGTGAAATTTCCTCTTCATCAAAACAGTTAAAGCAGTAGGTGCCCTGCCCTCTTTTAAATCTGGCCATTCTAGTATAGCTCCTGTTCTTTAACTGTTGTGATGAAGAGGGAATTTCACCAGGTTCCCCACATATACAAATGACACCTGCTGAAATTCCATTTTCTATGCAACTGTTAGAGATACAGGAGCCCCGTCCTCCTTTTCATATGGTTGCCCTACACATGGTTTATACTTGCTTCATGTTCAAAAAGTACCTCCACAGTATCAGAGGCAATGCACGGATGTGTCATTTTGTGTGTATTTACATGAAGTAATGCAGTTTGGATATTTGTCTTTGAAGTCCATTAAGACAGAGGCTAGATCTACACTACTGCTTTATAGTGGTATTGAAGTGCACTGATAACTGTTGTGGCACAATCCACATTCATGGTATTATTTCTTGCTTTTTATTCGACATTCCTAATGATTTGACTCAAGGTGTAGATCTGGCCAGAGTTCGCTTCTATGTGGCAATTAACTCCATATCCATTGGAACTGATCACCTCCACCCCACTACCAAAATCCTCCCCTCTCTCTCTTCACTCTGAAACCTGTGATTATGAACCAAGCATTAACATGAACCAAACATTAACTCTCAGCCCAACCTACCTCCCAGGACTGTTGTTGTGAGGATAAAATGGAGAGGATGATTATATGTGCTGCCTTGGGTTCCTTGGAGGAAAATAGACAGGATATAAATATGTAATAAATAAATAAATGGCTATCAAGTTAGTGTACAACAGTTTAAATATAAGAAAAGCAAGAACATTAAAAACAGTAAAAAGATTAAAACATTAAAAACTGCACATTTTAAAAGCTAAATTGAAAATACTCTTTTTAAAGGTCAAGAGAATGGGTGCCAATAATAATTCTTGAGGGAACACAATCCATACTTTGGGACAGCACAGGAGAAAGCACTTCCATTTGTGTCTGACAAATTGTAAATGACGGTTATGCTGGAGCTGGTTTTGCTACAGTAATTTAAATCACCACCCTAATCCATCAATGGCTGGTCCACATGCATGCCTTCTCCTTCACCAATAGGTACCTCCTCATTTTGTTATAGATAAGAGCCCTCTTAACAAATTCACATCTGTGCATTGGACTAAAGTTACAGAGGGAGAAGGATTGCTTGCCTGCACACAGCTGCACGTGTGTAGGTTTCCATGTGATCAAGCACCATGCACAAGCACTGTGTGGAAGCCTTCATGGACACTGCTATGTGTGTGCAAATACTCCTTGCATGGACATTAGGGGTGGCAGAGTGTACGTGACATCAGGGGTCTGGCCAAGAGGCATGGGCCCATTTTCTAGGGTGACCATATGGAAAGGAGGACAGGGCTCCTGTCCTGTATCTTTAACAGTTGTATAGAAAGAGGAATTTCAGCAGGTGTCATTTGTATGCATGCAGCACCTGGTGAAATTCCCTCTTCATCACAACAGTCAAAGCTGCAGGAGCCCTGCCCTCTTTTGTATTTGGTCGAGTGAAAGTTACTCCGTGGAAAGTGAATATAGGATTGCAGCCTTCATGAGTGTTTTGTGTCAGCTTGGCAGCACCATAGAGTGGAATTAATGCAAGAATGTGTCAAGTTAAGCTTAGCTCATGGAAACAAATCAAATGTGAAACACCCGGGGCACTATCCAAGCAGAGTTAAGCTCACTTTGATTTCAGTACGAAAGTTTGAAGGATGTGTTTCAGTCAGTCGAATTTTGAGGCCCTTGATGTTCTCTGGACTGTGCTGCTCCCACTGTTGCAATAAAGTATAACCCTGCCCATCAGAGAGACTTGAAACTAAAAATCTGTAATTCAAAGCTTCACCACTTGATCTGCAAGAGCAACTGCTAATACCTCATTAATCCAACCACTAGAACTGATTTGACACCAAAGTACTGAGTGCATTACACATCTCCATGTTAAAGGGATGTTGTCGCTATGTGGCATGACTGGGGGTAAATTCTAGCTCCCGTGTCCCCATTTATCACAATAAGCTTATAGAGCAACTCTTTTTGACTTTTATCTGAAAACCATGCAATTGTGAAAGGATGCCAAAACAGGAATGTTGACGTACACACTCACTCATTCTCTTGCCCACCGAGAGTCTCTTGGCCAAGGCAAAATGCCAAAGAGTAGTTCTGTGCTGATAGTCGCTATGTAATAAGAGAGTGAATGGACACAGATCTGATATGAAAAATGGGAACATATTTCTGCACTCAGGACTTGTGCATGGGCTTGGAGGAGGTGCTCACGAAGGGCTTTGGTAGGAGCTACTAAACAAACCCGCACTGCAGCACATTTTGGCAGGGAAAAGAGAAGCTTCTCTTTAAAACAGCAGTCTTTAGACATGGAGGTTATGTGATGGCAGCAATTATTTCACTTCCTATCAATAGCTTTTGACTATTTATCTTAATGGAACCTCCATGTTCAGAGGCAGTTTGCCCCTATATAGCAGTTTGCCCCTTGATGCTTTTCTCTTGAGCTGCCCAGAAGCAACTGGCCGGCCACTGTCAGAAACTGAATGCTGGTCTGGGTGAGCTCTCGGGAATTTTGTTATGTGCCCTCAGTCAGTAATTTTATTGCAAAGTGAAAAACCTTCACAATGTAACAGAACATATGCAAGCATGTATTACATCTAACAATGGCTCATAATGGCTATGCAGGTATTCAACCTGCTCATGCGAGGACTAAAATTCGGGGCGTGGGGGCACACATGCAAGCTCCGCCTTCAATACCCCTATCCCTGCTCACTCAGCTTGCGATCTTCCTGTGTTGAGCCAGGAGATCTGAAGGCAGATTATACTCCAGATTGCTTGAACCCAAATGGAAGCTTCTGCACAATAGAAGGCTCTGGAAAGCGCAGCCTCTGCACAACTCCACGTGGAGTCTTCTACTCTTGTTCAAGCAGATGGGAATAGAAACCTCTTTCAGACTGTCCCTGACAAAAGGGGAAATTCTATAGACTAAGCAGGGGGCTGTCTAAATGCATGGAAATGGGGACATGGTGGCGCTGTGTCAATTACACAATGCAACAGCCACCGCGCAGCCAACCTCAGGCTTTCTGGTGAAGCTGCAGCAGAAATAAGTCAGGGGCTTAGTCTTGCTCTGGAGTCACAGCGGAGCCGTAGCTGGGCAGATGGCAACCCCTGATTGGTCACCGTCTGCCTGGGCAGAGGGCAGGGGGGAGGCCAGTGTGCTAATGACCACCAGATATCCTGTGCTGCCCCCCTTCATCTATACTAGTCACACACACCCGCACCAGTGAAAGTGGTGGCAGCAGAGTGGTACCAACTCAGTGCTATGAAGACAGACCCCAGGTGGAGTCTGAGATGTTAGGGGCAGGGTTGCACATGTGCCTTCATATTCACCACATGAGTAAGAGGAACACTTCTACAGGGCTAAATTCTCATCAGATTCCTATGTTCCAAACTAGTACCAAAACTTAATGAGTGCTCTCAGTTTCTTCTAAATCCGAGAAGCAAACTGTAATTGTTTCTTTCTCATACAAAAAGAAAACATGGAAGCATTAGTAATTTAGGATGCCATTACACACTCTCTTTCTCTCTCTCTCTCTCTTAAATGTTTTAATATGTTCATATTTCTTTTCTTTTTACTGTTGTGTGCAGGCACAATGATACAAACGAATGTCTGGAGACATTATCAAATGAGCCAGGAATGAAAAGGAAACAGACTTTTAAAGTGGCCTTTGCTAATTGAATCTGTAGGCAGCTATCATTGTCAGTCTGTGTCTCTGTCCTTGATAAATATGATCCAGGGAAATCAAAGAAACAATGTCGTGGTGCAGAATATTTGATGCATTGGAATCCTTATTGGCGTATGAAGTGACAAAAAAAAAAAGATGCCCCTGCACCCCTTGCTCACCAGAACTTCTCAGTTTGCTTAAAGGATCGTCCTTATTTCATTGCGTGCCAAAATAACATTTGCATAAATGCTTTCATGTAGTGAAATGTGCTAATTACTGAAGGAACACTGCCAAGATGGCTATGCATTCCATTCGGCCTATTTGGTCCTGTGGACGCTCACTGGTAACTCAACTGCCACCTTTGCAGCAAAACCATCTCGAAAAGTTGCACTTGGGGGTTTGCAAGCCACTTGGGTTCACAGCCACTTGGCTGTTTATGAGCTACTTGGTAAGCAGTCATTCCCACCACAGTAGAAGGATTTGCTGTAGCACCATCATACGAAGCTGCTTAATTTCAAGTGAGACCATTGGTCCATCTAGCCCAGCATTGTCTCCTCTGATTAGTAGCGGTTCTCCAAGTTCTCAGGCCTTAAGTCTTCCCCAATACCTGATCCTACTTAACTGAAAATTCCAAGGATTGAACCCAGGACCTTCTGCACTGGGCTTTCCCTCCTTCCTTCCCTCCCTCAACATGTAGAATATCATGGCCATCCTGGGTGTCATGCATGTGCTGCCTTATCTCTTTCATAGTGGACAGATCATACACATGTTCTGGTGACTTGTGGTATTCTGTTTGTTGTTGGTGCACATGAGCCTGAGACTCCCAACCATGCTCCACCACGTCTGACCAGCCCTCTAAGAGCACATGTGCAAAAGGAACTTCCTGTGTTCATGGTTTGATACTGTAGTACTTTCTTCAGAGAAGGACCCGACATGTGTATTGGAGTGAAGGACACAGCATAGCCTGAGTTAGATCTGGCTGGCCGCCAGTAGCTCAGGTCTAATGAGGGCCAATGTGTATCATTGGTAAACTGCAGGGATGGGAGCACCTAAACCGGGCTGCAGAACCTCGAGTGCAGGGACCAATTCCAGCCTCTAGGGGTCCCAATCTGGCCATCCAGAGCTCTCCAGAAGGCTACCCCCCTTCTGCTGACCCCACCCTTTTCCTCCCTTTCCCTACAATGGCCAATCATTTGGTAGTTTAGTGCAGTTTTTCCCCATTTAAAAAAGTTGAAATGCCTGTCCTATGGCTTAGTTACTGGCAGTAAGAGCATTAAGCTAAAATAGGCTGGTATATTTGGGGCCCAACCCCTTTGTTTTCAGTTCCACCCATTTCACCTTCAGCCCCACCCACTGCTGGAATATGGCCTCTGAGAACTTCTCTGAAATGGAATTCAGCCCTCTTGCTGAAAGTAAGAGGGAGGAATCTACACCCCTGATGTTTCTCAATGCTTAGAATTGGGGCTATCTTGACAAAGGGCAGCCTTCCCCAGTCAAGTGCCCCTAGATGTGTTGGAAATAATACAGTTCCCAGCATAGCCTTCAAATATTCATAATATGTGGAATAGCTTTGGGGTGTGGGTGTGTAGGCCACGACCAGATCTTGAGTGTTTTGGCACCCTAAATGGAATGTTTAGTTGGTGTTTAGTTCATACATTTGGCTCCACACACTCAGCAAATACACTTTTCAAGGAGCTACTCATGTTTCCTTGAAGGGTTCCTGAGACAATTTATGTCTCCAAGGCAAACATGGTTTTCCTCTGCTGTCCTCTCCCTGAAAATTGTGAAACCAGCCACTTGTCCCAGCTCTGCTGGCTCCCAGACACTTTTATCTAAAGCTTCCACTCTAAATAATATCTGGAATTCATCTGCAGGGTTTACCTGAACATTCATTCCCAGCCAGTGAATCATATTCACTGGGGGCTGCAACTGGTGCAGCTCCAAACCAGTCTGTAGCAAAGAATGACCAAACTACTGTTCCCCCAAATTTCTCTCATCTGCAGCCTTACAGCCCATGGGTTGTGGTTGGGCAGTGAATCCCCTAAAGATGTCCCTCTCAGGCTGATGTTCCACAAATCGAATCCACTTTGCTGGGCCTTTGTAGCCCAACCTTTGCTTCAATTTTTCTGAGCCCAGTGTCTTATGTAACTTGGTTTTCCAGCACTACCAATACTGAGGCAAATATAGGCCCTTTTTCACACACACTTAATTCCACATGCCAATGCCAAAGTCTTCCTCTGCCCAATGCACGGGAGATCATAGGGGTGTTCAGGCGATACACACACACCACACCCATTCAATGATCCCACTACACCTAAAGAGGTAGTGAGATCATTCTCACTAGCTGTGCTCCCCTCCATAACAGCATGTAAGTTGGGCTTGCCCTCTGATACCTACATGTTCAGCATAAGCATGGGGCATATGTACATACATGTGTAGGACTCTTCCACATGACTGGCCAGGGTTATCATTCATGAGGACAAGCCCTATGCTGTATATCTGTATTTTTATTGTGTTGTTACATTTCTATACCACAGCATAGCCAAAGCCCTCTGAGCAGTCCAGAAAACAAAGCATAAAACCATAAAATACTTAATAAAACACAATAAAAAACAATGTAAAATTACATAGCCCTCTGTCACAGTGACACCAGACATGCGGAAACCAGGTGGAATGACCAGCATACGCAACAGCAGGGAGGATGTATGGTTATTGGCATGTGCAACATTGGGCAGGTCCCACTGTGCTCTTCACACATCAGAAATGTATGTGCAGGGAGCTAAAGGGGACCCTCCCATGGTCTCTTCCATTGCCTGCACCAAATGTCCCCTCCCCCAAAATTGCAGGTCCCGTATGGGAATGCCTGTCAGTAACACTAAGCTATTTGGTGGGGTCAGGGGTCGGTTCATCACTTCTTCTTCTTCTAAAATACATTTCTTCTCTCAGGGGTCACTATAAATACCTTTGGGTTTAGCTTGATGTTACAGCATAGAGGTGCACATAACCCACACACACACACATGACTGCTTTTAATAAGGAATTTTTTGGAAATCTGCCATTTTGAACAGAGAAGTAGTTCAGGATGAGGTAATTAGCATTTTCTCCACCTGCCATTTTCCCACTCAATATTCCTCCCCCGCCCAACACACACACACACACACACAGAGAGAGAGAGAGAGAGAGAGAGAGAGAGATTGTCTCCCTGTGAAGTTCTAGATGTACATTTACTAGAAGTGTGCTACAACCACAAGATTTATTGATTCAGAAAAGAGCCAGATCCAGCACAGACTGGTTTAGAGGCTGTCCACTTGTACTGTGGGTTGAATTTGAATCTTGATTCAAAAATCAAATCTTCATGACTGTCATTGGAAGTAAACGAATAGCTGCAACTATTTGCCAGAATTGGATGTACTTTGCAGGCAAAGTAGTCCCTAATAAGGAGATTACACCTACCAAACTTCATGCAAATAGGTGCACAAGGTTTTGTGCTATATGCCTTTAAATGTTGACGTCTTTAAAAAGGGGGGAAGGAACTGCTGACAACTTATTTTATTTCTTGGAAGAATTGGATGACATTTTCAAGGATAGTTGCCCTTTTGGAGGAGATTGGGGCAGGATCTACACTACTGCTTTATAATGGTTTATAACAGTTTTGACAACTGTTGGGGCTCAGGACATACTCCATATACAGTTTTCAAACCGTTTTCAAAGTGTCATATCCTGCTTCGTGTAGATCTGGCCCAGGCCTGCTGCATTTCAGATGAATAGGTATTTCTAATACAGCAAATGTTTTTACTGAGGCTCTCCAATCCCAATGCTTTGGGGGAGGCATGTTTTTATGCAAGGGCAGCCTTTAGAGTTTCCAAACGAGGATGCTATTATCTCCCTACTATTTTTGTTAACAATTGTTATGAAAATGACATGCAGCATAGAGATGGCTGTATCTAAGAAACCTAAAAAAATGTTGGAAGGATAGGTGCAGAATTTTTTTGCAGAAGAAAATGTTCAAATAAGGGAATGAGTTATTTGGGGGGGGGGCAGGCTTTTGACCAAGTTGTATGGAAGGCATGTAAAGGTCTCCCTGCAAAATTTCAGAAGGATTGGTGCTGTGGCTATGGAGTTACAGTAAATGAAAAACAGTTTAAGACTTCTTTGTTTTCTGCTCAGTTGGGACCAACGTCACAGAAAGTGCAAAAAGACTTAACTCGGAATTGATCCTACTTCAGCATCCCTCCCTCAAAATACAGGAATTGGACAGCCCTGGTAAAAAAAAAATTCACTGTGAATAAAATCTAGAATTGCCAGTCACAAAGCTACACCCCCTTCCTCCCGCTGGGGTTTTCCTTATATGGAAATCTTGGGGGGAAATGTATCAATTATTGGAGACATAGTGTTTTTATGTGTTCCTCCTAATGCCAAATCTTCAAGAGCGGCTAGATTTCGATTCAGTCCTCTTTGAAGGAGCCCCACTTTGATTCAGACATATCCCAAATCTATTCGAATCAGCCAGATCAAGTCTGAGATTCATCCAAATCTGAAGCATACCCTTATGTTTACCCCCTACAAACATGCACCTAAAACCCTGTAGGAACTGGGAAGCAGTTGGAATGATTTGGAACAGGAAAACAGTGGGTGGAGAAGGGCTTGTTTATTTATTTGATTTATTGATGTCCCACCTTTCTATCAAAACTGGCACTCAAGATGCACCCAGTTTCTCTGCTCCAAACTTCAGCCTGTTGGAGCTGCTATTTCTGATAAAATGGCAGCTGTCAGGCTTTAGATCCATATCTACAACGTAATGCCGCGTTATGCCCTTTGTGGAATCATCTCAGAGAGTGAATACATTTTATTTACATGTACACACACTTCCAAAATGTTGAGCAAATTTAGGAAGCTTGGTGAACAGCATCAGCAGCATTTGTGTAATTGGGGTTGAGCAATTATCTCAGAGAATGATAAAACAATTTCCTGGTGAATCCTTGTTATACTTTCAGAAAAGCCTCGGGATATATATTCTTCTGGGTGTGCTGGAGTTAACATGCATAAATCACTATGCTTTGAGATAAGATTATACCCTTGAAGCAACTGGCATTTCTCCGCCCCATTTATACTCATGTCATTTTTTTAAAAAAAATTGTGTGATCAGGCTTCTAGTAAGCATATTATTCCGGCATAGTAACAGCTTAATATTGTTACCATCACCATATTATTATGAGGACGTGTGTGTGTGTGTGTGTGTGTGTGTGTGTGTGTGTGTGTGTGTGTGTGTTTAAAGCAGGGTTGGGCAAACTGTGGCCCTTTAGATTTTGTTGGACTGCAGTTTCCATCATCCCTGACCATTGGCTAGGGCTAATAGGAGTTGCAGCACCACAGTTTGGCATAGTTGGGCACCTGCCTAGAACCCACACCCTGGCAGGGGCCAACTACAAGAGCCCCCTAAACCTGCTTTTCCCAATGGCAGCCTGCTGGCTCACCCTCCTCTCCATCTGGCCCAGACAATGGTGGTGGTGTGAAGGAGGAGCAGTAGATCCCACTGCCTGCTTGTTTACTGGCTCTCAGCTTGGCAAGCAATCAGCTGCCAGCAGTGATGAGGAAGGTGATGAGCAGCAGCAGGTAGTGAACAGCTCAGGGGCTTCACCCTAGCATTGATGGCTAAACTGCACACTACATGAAATATGTATTTATTATTTATTTATTTACAATATTTATATACAGCTGAGGTTCAGGATAACGCACCTTGAGGATTGCAAGAGCTTGCAGTTGTTGCATTGTGGGTCATGGATTTAGGCAGGCCATCAAAAGGTAGATTTGCCGGCACGGTCTTGGGAACACGACAGATCCAGGAAGAGAAAGAGAGACAGGCAGGGTGGAGGCTCCAGGCATGGGGGAATTAGAGGACCGAGGCAGAGAAATTCAATCCGATATGCCTTGCTGAGGTTAAAGAACATGGCCTATGGGGACTCCCCCAGACTACCAGTTGTGTGAAGAAATGGCAGAGGCTGGGAAGTTCATTTGGGGACTCACTTGGGCCAAGGAGGCCATGAGAAGACAGCACATCCTGCCTCTGGGCATGGAGCTTGCAGTTCTGAGGAAAAGGGGTCAAAAGGTGCAAGGCTGGGCAGGAGGAGAGGGCGGGTGGGTGGCGCCTCGTGGATTATTATTATTATTTAAAGCAAAATGCAAAGTGAACCATGGCTGGTTATCAAGGGAAGGCTTCCTGGAACAACAATGTTTTCAGGAGGCACTGAAAGGAATACAAAGTTGGTGCCTGCCTGACCTCCAGAGGCAGGGAATTCCAAAGGAGGGGGGCACCATGCTGAAGGCTCTTTCCCTGGTGGACTCCAATCGGAGGGTAGAACCACCAGGAGCATGTGTGCAGCTAAACTGTACTTTCTTTTTTTACCTTCTAGTAGGTGTGTATGGCCCCACATTTAAACTTTCTTACCCAGCTGCTTTCCCCCCTAAATTCACTCCCCCCCATTGTCACTAATGGAGGATTTCTTCCCCCTCCCCCATTTAGCTCTGTTGAATACAGGGGATTTAAACCTCCTCTACCCATGCATGGTGGTCCTGATCCAGATCTGGGTCCCATGCGCTTACCTGGAAGTTAAAAAAAGAAAGTGAGGATTAGCTGCACGCCGTGTATTCAACATAGCACGTAGCTTAGCCATAAGTAACCACAGCCAGAAGATAGGGTACAAAAGAAGCCTGTGTTGACATGAAGCATTTCCTTGCAGCATCAATACTTTTCTTTTGTGTATAGAATTTTCACAGAAATTGTACGTTGATGGGTGCCAGCAGGTATTGGTACATCATTCTTAATGAGCAAGAACTAACCATGGTAATATCATGACTACATTCTGTACTGCTATCGTGTGTGTGTGTGTGTGTGTGTGTGTGTGTGTGTGTGTGTGTTTTAGCCAACCTGTCTAACTTGTTGCAAGGCAGCATCCTGTAAATCCAAGTAGATCTGATATCCCATGTCAAGTCAATAGTCTGTGGACACATCAGTAGTTCTCTTCAGGTCCAGCTGTCAGTGTTTTTAAGATAGCCTGCAGAGTGAAAGCTTTATCCTGCTTTCAAGATATAAATACATCCAGCCTGACTAGGCAAAGTGGTTCTATTTGTTGTTCAGCAAAGCGACGTGCCCATGGCATGGAACCGGAGAAAGTGAAATTCTCTTAATTTGATGCTGCTGCTTGTAGGATGACAGGGGAATGCCCTGCTGTCAGAAGAGGGAGGAGCATTGATACTCTTATTGTGTTCCATTTATATTTTTGCATTTTCACGCTAACCCATGACGAGACATTTTATTCATCAAGCTGCTCCGGCTTAAACGTCGATAAGTTTTGATTTTCTGTATAAAACTATCCGAGTCATACAATTAATTTCTGATTCCAGAGATCTTGTAATGCGAGAAACTGATGTACTTAACAGATTATGGGCTCATTGAGTCCACTCTCTCAGAATCAAGCAGCCCAGAGCATAATGTAAACACCAGGTAATAAACAGGTTGGCAATAAGAGGCACAAAGGATACATTTGGGTATGCGCTCCAGTTGGTTAGCAATTAGATGTCATTTATGCCTTTGAATGTAACTGTGGGTTCCTTGCTCCTATAGAATCTGATTTTTATATTAAATCATGCCAGCTAATAATCTTTAAATTCAAACATAAATATAAGCTGATAATTAAGTTGTACATGTGCTTGTAAAATTCTGGCTATGCCCAGTATATTTTACAGTACATAATAAAGATCACTTAAAGAGGGTTAGTTGCTTCCATGGGTGGCACCAGGGGGCATGAAGGGCAAGCGCCCCAGCAGATAAGTGCCCTGCCCCCGCTGCTTCTCCACATAACTTCCCCCTTGCTGAACTCCTGCGGTTACTTGAAGGAAAGGCAGTTTTCACAGACAAGGTATAACTGAATCATCCACTGGAAATCAAAATAAGACTGCAATTCTAACCAGGCCTATTTCAAAGCTATCTCCATCAAAATCAGTAGAACTTCATTCAGAAAAAAAAGATATGTTTAGGATGGGAGTATCCATGTTAAATATAATTTCTTTTTCAGAAAGCTAAGCATTTGGACAAAGCATCTCCTCCACTGAAATGTACTTTTCTCTTCTGTGCTATGCCCCCTCCCCCAAAAAAATGCTGCTGTGAGCATTAAGACTTGACGACGACGACGATGATCTACTTTTTCTGGTGCCATCCTAAAATATTAAGCCAGCCTTCCCCAACCTGGTGTCTTCCTGATGTGTTTGACTGCAACTCCCATCATCTACAAATTAGGGTGATGAGATTTGCAGTCCAGCACATTTGGAGGCCATGTTAGGGAATGGTGAGTTAAACAATGCTTCTGAAATTTCAATAGAGAGATTAAAGCATGGCAAAAGGGAAAAATTCTGGCCACTTTTTCAGTTTGCATGTTGTAGTTGGATACCTTGCTAATGAACTTTACTTCAATCCAGTAGTAGCCATGTGCATATGGAAGCAGGTGTTGTTAATATGTATCCCTCTCCAATGTCTGCTGAAAGAAGACCACATACAGGAGCCTGGAGAAGAAGACGGCTGCCCACCCCCATACGTCCCAGAGATGTAGGAAGGCCTCATCTTCAGATGACTGGCCAATTGCATCTCTGAGTGCCTTGAGTCTATAGGAGCATGTGCGTGGGGTGTGTGTGTAGAGTTTAAACTAGAGCCCCATGAGTCCTACACCCAACTTTCGGTGTGCATAAGGTGCAGGATTGTGGCCATTGGCACCAATCCAGAGGACATCAGGGCTAAATTACACAGTACATTAAATGAGTAGCTTCTACTGATCCTATTTTTAAAAACTTTAGCATAAGTGTGTGGACCCGCAATCTGGATTGTGACCACCATACATGGGTAGGAGGAATTAAACCTTCCCACCCAGTCTCTTCCCCCTCCCTCTAAGTATTGGCACCAATAAGTGTTAACAATAAGTGCTACAATATTTCCTGCTTCCTCTCAAATAAACTTCAGGATCACCTCTTGGCTGATATACTGACTATATCAAAAGATTATGTATCAGAAAATACATAAAAGACAGATATGAAAAAAATAATATGTAATGATCTGTCTTTGAGTACAGAGTTGTCATCCTGGAGCGAATTTATTTATTTATTTATTTATTTATTTACATTTATATACCGCCCCACAGCCGAAGCTCTCTGGGCGGTTTACAACAATTCCAGAGTCTTCCCACATGGACTTCCTTTCAGATACTGTTGCATAGTCATTCTCACCCTGCTTTGTCACTTGGGTGCAATTCATGAGGCTGCACTAAAAAGTAACAGAGAAGCAGCCCTTATCTTGAATCCTCTCCTAGTGTTGTTTTCCATTCATGTTTACTTCTGACGCCACCACTCCGACATATCATGAATGATGACTTCAGCCCACCGACTAATATAAAGTTGGATCAGTGTATTTCCCTTGTGAGTATTTATAAAAACATGCCGTTCTGCTCATCTGTACGAAACAATTTTCCTACAAAGGAATGCAAATGTTGAAATCATCACGCACGCTGGCTGCGTTTTCCAAAATATGCAATCTGCCTACATTGCAGTTCAGGAGCTGCTGAAAGATGAGGGCTTCAGCCTTGCAACAGCTGCATAAAGTAAATAGATAAAGCTATCAAGGGCTGGATTAAATTTGTACTGATCCTTATATAATTGAAGTGCCACACGTTGAATGCTGATTATGAACGCATTTTCAATAGGGCTGTTTTTGTCAATGTCTGCAGGAAAGTCAGTACTTTCTGTTCAGTACTTCATTGATACTTACCTTAATAGATTTCACCTGCATAGACCCCAGCTACTTTCCCATGCGTTTAGGGTGCAATCCTATGGGATGGCCATAAACCTCTGAACTCTGAGGATTACAGCCATCCAATGCAGAGCATGGGTGTGTGTATACAATGACACATTGGTGCCATGAGTCCCCAAACCCCCACACTTGTGTTCCTGCAGGGTTGTCCCCATGGGGGCGCTAGCACGGGGTTTGCTTCAATCAGAGGAGGAGGAGGCCGCCGCTCTACCAAGCGAGTGCCTCTGTGCATCCACACATCCCCCTCCCCTTTTTTCCAACTGGGGGCTTTCCCCACCAAGTGTTCCTGCCCTCTCCACCATGCTCAGAAGCACCCATAGCTACTGAACATTAGAGCATGCAATTCCAAAGAATTGCATGCCTAGTTCCACCAGCCAATGGGAGTTTTGGATTTCAGTTTCTCAAATGCAAGTGTCCCTTCCAGGCATGTGAGGAATTCTTTTTTCTCTTTTCTTTCTTTTTTTTAAGATGAGAGACTTTTCAAAACCATTTTCCTCATCCCCCATCCCTCTTGATGCTGCTGGAGGAAGCACGTGGAGGTGTTCCACGGGCCATTTCCATTCAGCTTGCTAACCCACCCTCTCCTCCTTGTCCAGCTGATGGTGACCAATGAGGGGTCACCATTGGCTGGGTCACGCCTCCGCTAGAAGTCTGGAGCTCCACAGAAAAAAGTCAGGAGAAGTCCCCGACATTTTTAATTCAGAGCTTCAGGGGGAAGCCCTGGGATGGCTCTGCAATCTTCATACACGGCTTTGGAAATCAACATTCATCTTTGTATTTATTTATTTATTTATTTATTTTATTGCATTTCTATTTTGCCCAATAGCCAAAGCTCTCTGGGTGGTTTACAAAATTAAGACAATTCAAGTATAAAACAACAGTATAAAATCATAATATAAAATACAATATAAAAGCACAACCAAGATAAAAACAGCAGCAATGCAAAAATACAAATTTAAAATACAAATTTAAAACAGCAAGTTCAAATTAATTTATAGACTGTTAAAATACTGGGAGAGAGAGAAAACATCTTCACCTGGTGTCTAAAAGAATATAATGTAGGTACCAAGCAAACCTCCTTAGGGACCTCATTCCACAGCTGGGGTGCCACAGCAGAAAAGGCCCTCCTCCTGGTAGCCACCTGCCTCACTTCCTTTGGCAGGGGCTCACGGAGAAGGACTCCTGTGGATGATCTTAAGGTCCGAGCAGGCACATATGGGAGGAGGCCCCAAGCCACTTAGGGCTTTGAATGTTAGTACCAGCACTTTGAATCAGGCCCGGACCTGGACTCTCTCTCTCTCTCTCTCTCTCCCTCTCTCTTTCATTTGTTAAACCATTTTGCACATGAATACTTGAAGTCTGTTGGTATTTCACAAGTGTCTAACTTCACAACTCTCATGCATGATTATTTGAAATGCCAACTGACTTCAAAGTGGTCATTTCAAGAGTTTAGTTAAGGGCATAATAAAGAAGCAAATACTATCTAAGCATCCTAGGAGGCTGCCCTGGTAACCTGCTATAACCTGAGGCATAGAGAGCAAAAAGAAAAAGTGCAAAGGATCCTAGTACACTGGATGAGACAGGCCGCAGAAGGCAAATGTATAGCAAACTATAGCCCTGGGCAGGCATTTCGTACCCATGGGTACCAGACACAGGAAGGTCTTCTGAGAACATAGCCAGTTATCCTTGCCCTCTAGACACTAGGTTTGTGTGCTTTGTTCTGCAAAACCAAGGGTCTGTCAGAGGTCTGTTGGAGGTACAATCTTGCAGAGCAGATATTGAATGTTTTTAAAAATGGTGGATCCCCGCGGTGTGGAGCGAAGGTCATTCGGAGCTCCGAAGCTATCCAAAGTATCCCAAGTTTTTTTTTTTGGCTTCATGAGGGGTCGTTTTAACTTGATGGACTAACTGAACACTTTTCCATATTAGGAAGATGCTGATGGAGAGGGAGGGGTAGTTTTTGAGATTGACATATGTGGCTAACCAATAGCCACAGCTTCCTCCCTGTCCCCCAGCCTCACTCCAATCACAGTGCTTAGGGGGAGGGATTGCAAATGATATAACCCATTTCCTCCCACCCTGGAACTCATTCGTTTGCTAGCTTATGGAGCATTAGGAAAGGAGGAGGAGAGAAAGAGAATCATTGGGAGAGAGCACCTGCTTGCTTTGCTGTTTTCAGTCTCTGTCTGTTTCTTTCTGCTTTTCTTTGGTTCTTATGTGTGCTAGTTCTTCTTGTTTTTGCCATTCCAAGTTCCATTCACCTCATCTTGCAGAACATTCAGAAACTAGAATCTCCTACAAAAATCAAAGTCCCCCATCCATATGTGTTGACTTGGTACCATATACCATATGTTTAAATTATGGGAGCTGGTCTGAAATAGAATGAAACTACAAACCATTTTCTTCACTTCTTGAAAAATTGATGTTGGCTGAAAGGAAGGATTTAGGAAAAATGGCTCACATTATGAAAATAATGAAAACCATTCCATGTAAATGAGTTGTCCCAGGAAGTGATGATGACCGCAGCCAGGCAGTGTAGGATCCATACAGTCTCACAAGCCAATATTAGGATATGGAAAAGAATTTTGTGCCGATGGCTGATCTGTGTATCGCAAGTATAGATGCAACTCAGCCTGGTGTAAAGCCAAAATAAGAAGGGGCGGCAAGAGAAAAGTTTGCTATTGCTAGTACTAGTATCTCCTGTTTTGAAGGCAGGAGTCAAGTATATATACTTTGAAAAATATATAAAAAGAAAGGTATTTATATTTATGTTTGTTCTTGTCTTATTTCTCATAGGGAGAGCACACCCACCCACCCATTTCAGCCCATTGGAGCAAATGGTCAGGGAACGCAGCAGTTCCCCATTTTTATAAACTGAAGATGCACAACTGTGCATCAGCAAAGTAAAGGATAAAAGGTCCTGCAGTTTCAGGTGTGTGTGTGTGGTGGGGGGAATGGTTTGAGGTTTTTTAAAAAAAAAATCTTAAAAATCAAGGGTTGAAGGGATCTGCTTCCAACTTGGCATGTCTGAATCCCTACTTAAGAGCTGCCAGTGTGCCAAGATTCATCTGTCTTTAAAAATGACAGAGCTGTAAGCATTTTGGTTTTCCATAGGCTATAATAGGGCGGTTATCCGAAAACAATGGTTCTGTGATGGGTAATCTGATGGGGCAGAGCAACAGAGTCACTCCATAAATCAGAGTGGGGAGTTGCCTCATCGGAGTACCACCCTGATTTTAGGAGTGGAGCAGACCCACTCCACACACCCCTACTAGACACTAGCCTCAGGCAATGTGCAATCATTGATACACCAAAGGGAGCCTACAGGTGCACGCACATAGAACTTGCTCCATGGGGATCCAAACCCACAATTGGAAGAGGCTCATGCTTTTCTGTCATACTTGTTCTGTAATGAACACACACACATAGGGATGGCTGGATCTGTCATGCCCATTTCCATAGGCGTCATTCTTTTCCAACCTCCGTCCACTTGTGCAGGCTCCTATTTTTGTGAGCACTTTTCTATTGGGCACATTAATGGCTGCATGACTCCATTGCCTAAAACAGTTAGAAACATATGACGTTTTTCCACATTTTTTTTCCAAACAGGCACATCTTGTTGAATGCATCACAATCCCAGGAATATATGGATTTCCAACCACAAATTGCATCCATTTCTGCATTTGGTGTGGGCAGGTACAGATTGGGTAAATCTATTTTTTTAAAAAAACTCTCAGTAGAAAAAAATATATCTTACCCATCCGTACACATACTTTCTGTGTATTTTGTCAAAGAGTGGAAGTCAAGTGTATCTGGAGCAGGATTTATGGTGGGTCTGGCACAGTTGTATGCCCTGGTATTAATTCAGAACATCCCACGCACAAATACACGAACTATAACAAAGTCAAAGTTCACAGTGGTGGGTTCATACTTATATCCACTTCTGATTTTGTAGCGTGAACTTAAACACCTAACCGTCACTTGTGCTTACTCTCTGTGTGTGCTTCCTAGTACACGAGAGTGTAGGAGGTGAATAGGATGGATCTACTCTGTTGTTTTGGTTATAAATAACTCTCAAGGTATTTAAAGCTGAACAATAGGAGGAAATGGGCTTTAACGTTTAACACTGCCACCATGCCTGACAAGAAACGGTGTGGAGGAGGAGTATTGCTATGGTGTGACATTGTGTGCTTTCCTTAATGATAATAACACTGTGATTACTTACTAGCTTAGTCACTCCAATTACCGATACGTACACATTAACTAAAACTCTTTAGAGAAGATAAAGAAATCCTCTTGCAAAATTGCACTCGGAGAGCGAGTTCAGAAAAACCATTAATGCATCTGATATTTTTCATAAAAGCAATTAAAAATAATTTAGCTTGACATCAGACGCACTAAATGAGATTATGAAAAACTGAAGGAACTTGCACAGTTTAATAACATAATTACATTTGATACCTATGCTGTTCTTTTTTTTTTTCATACAAAATTGCAAAATATTTTCCTACCCACCGCCTAAACAAGAGCACCCAGCTTCTACCCTAATTTTCATAGAATTATAGAATCATAGAATAGTAGAATTCGAAGGGGCCTATAAGGCAATCGAGTGCAACAGTTCTCTTGAACTGTGAGGAGGGACCTGTGGGGAGACATATAAGCAAAGTAATTGGGTGCTACTACATCAACCCACTCTGGCCACTACCACAGATGTGGGTAGTACCTAATCTTTGTGACCCACAGATTCCTTCTTTCAAACTTTGATGGAGCAGTGTAGGATCCAGCCATGAACATAACAAGAGTTCTGATGGACCTTACTACTTCAGGCCAACTAGATGCCCCTGAGAAGCTTGAAGTTCCCCATCAACTGGCACCCAGAGCCTGAACCTAAAGTCTGCTTGTTGCCATCATGGTTAATAGCCACTGATGGATTCAACCTCCATGGTGACGTGCAAACCATACTATTCCACTGGACCTGGAAACACAATGCTTTGAAAATACTGGAGTCAATGATTCCTTATCCTCCGGTCCACCCCTATCAAAAGAGGATCTTGCATGTGGAAACAAGTACTATACTTCGATCTCATTGTTTAAAAGTATGCAAAAAGGACAAGCCAAAATAGACTGACGCCTACAGTAGCTCTCAGGCAAATATGATAATTTATGCATGGGACTGGAATAAAGAGGGCTTGCTGCATCTGTTCTAAGCAAAAGTACAATTTTTCATCAGGAACGAGATTATATCCATTCAGATATAAATGCATGTGTTGTAATTATGTATTACATTCTCCTAGGCATTGTAATTGTTATTTTTTAAAAAAAAAAATGTTATCACATTTTCTGTTTTGTTTTGCATTTTTCTTAAATAGGTTAGCAGCAAACCAGCATCATTCCTGGCCTTACCCTTAATCAACCTTTAGAACAAATCTTGCCTTTGCTATTTCATTGGAGCACTTCAGGTGCTTTTATCTGCCTGCCTTCGGTTTAGTGTTCAGCAATACAAACAGGTGAATGGTTGAGAGGAGACCTTCTAAACCAGAGATTTGTCCTTGGGCAGCTCTTTGTCTTTCAGCACATCTGCTGTTCCAAACGTTATGTTAGAAGAGAAAGCATAGAGGGTGTGTTGGCCTACAGCCTCCATCTCAATGTGTTGGCCTCCAGCCCCCATGGACATACTGGCTGGAGATACTGCTGGTGACCCTATTCCAACATACCTGGAGGGGATTAGATTGGAGAAGGATGGTACAGTGCAGGTACACCCACATATAGTGGTACAATTTTATTTTACTTCATTCACTGAAAATGATTTTTAGGCTGCCTTTAAGGACAGAATCCTATCAACATAACCATACACAAATATACAAAAACAGGATAGAAAAGTAATACATGTTTAATAAAATGCAATAAAAACAGATAACACCAATAAACCCTGTGGACTATGAAAAGGCCAGCAAAAAGAAGTGGGTCTTCAGAACCTTCCTGAAGGTCTGCAAAGGAGGGGCCTGATTAAACATGGATGGAAGCTGATCACAGAGGTGGGGGCCGCCACTGAAAAGGCCCTGTCCCCCTTATATTCACCAACCTAACTGCCCTTGGTGGTGGACAGGTGGGTAGGGTAGGGTGACCATATGGGAAAGAGGACAGGGCTCCTGTATCTTTAACAGTTATATTGAAAAGGGAATTTCATCAGATGTCATTTGTATGCATGCAGCATCTGGTGAATTCCCTTTTCATCACAACAGTTAAAGCTGCAAGAGCCCTGCCGTCTTCTGTATCTGGTCACTCTAGTGTAGCTCCTGCAGCTTTAACTGTTGTGATGAAGAGGGGATTTCACCAGGTGCTGCATGCATACAAATGATACCTCCTGAAATCCCCTTTTCAATACAACTGCTAAAGTTACAGGAGCCCTGTCCTCCTTTTCATATGGTCACCCTAGGGACGGGCCTTTGCTGATGATGCCAGAGTGCGGACAGTGGGTTACTTCTGGGGTTTTATTTTTATTGTATACTGTAGTTTTACATTTTAAACTTTTCTATTGTAGCTAATGTTGTATTTTATGATTTTCATCTTTCTGAACTGTATAGAAATGTAATAAATCAGGGCACAATCCCGTTGGGGTAGCCGTATGCTTCTGAACTCAGGGGATTAGGCCATCTAATGCAGAGTGGGAGGAGCAATGGAGGCACTCCTGCAGGCTCTGCATTTTGACTAGTTGGGTTTTATTGACCATCCAGCTGGGAGTCATCGGAGCAGGAGAAAAAAGGCTAGGGAGGCCTGGGAATACTGTGTCACCAGCCTCCCCAGTCCCCTCTCTGCCCACTGGCACATCTCCCTCCTCTTCAAGATGGTAGGGTGCTGTTGCACCATGACTTGCTTTGTTGGTCCCTGTCCGACAGCTGGTGGCCACTGCGTGAACAGAGTGCTGGACTAGATGTACCCTTGGTCTGATCCAGCAGGGCTCTTCTTATGTTCTTAAGGTTGCTTTTGCAAGCTCGGAGAGACAGCCGGTGTGGTGCTCTCCCTGCCAGCTGTGAGGGGCATAGGGTAGGGAGCTTGGATTCCTGGGTCTGAGGTCAGAGCACTTATCTCCTACCTCAGATCTGGGAATTTGAAATATCTTATGTACCATCCCCCCCTTAACCTCTGTCTAGGGGCCATAGGATTGTTCCATAAATAAATAAATAAATAAATAAATAAATAAATAAATAAATAAATCAAGCATATCCACATACATAAACACACACTGGAAAACCTGGGTTCAAGTCCACTACATCTCAACCTCAGGCTCCCACACAGTTTCTGCCACCTCCCAGCATCCTACCACTTGGGGTGATTGACTCATGCTGCCGTAATGGCTGGGCTGGGCCCTGGCTGGGGACACAGGGTAAAACATCCCGAAGATGTTGAAGACAAGCAAAAACAAATGCAGCTACTGCTGGTTTATTGCTCTCTAGGTGCTAGAGAGAGGGCTGGGCCCATCTTTACCTGAGATCCAGAGATTAGGCAGCTGTTGTTGGAACAGTGTCCAAAGAGCCCAGCTGTGCCACGAGGCTTGTCATGTTTGTCCACCCAGGTTCAAACGAGACACAACCCTCAGATTTCTCTTTCACTGCAGAAAGAATCTGTCTGTGTTCGCCTGCTTCTGTGGAGATGCAGAGCAGCTAAACCATCACTGCATATGAGGCTCCGAGGAATGAAATAGTACAACTGTCTGCCTGGCATCATCTGGAGACACCACATTAAAATATAAATACATCCCACTTCAGCAAACATAGCCTGGAGAATCGAGTTTACACTTCTGTCATTTTAAAAAATGAATATATATATATATATATATATATATATATATATCATAGTCAATTTAGAACACCGAGACGGCAGTGTGGCACCTGACACAGAAAACCATATAAAGCATTCCCAATGTCTCTGGAAAAAGGCAAAGCCTGGATAGCATTCATGCAAATTCTGAATAGGGCACACTCGTGTGGGAATAATAAGTCCTAAAGATTCAGAGGCAAAGCCTTATGAATATCCCTCTATACAGACGCCCTTGAGTCAAAACCGGGACTCAGCAATAATTGCAAATAAAGGTTTTGGACTGTCATTGAACAGATTGTTGAATCCTAGGCTGATGGTGTACAGGGCAGCAGCAAGTGTAAAAGTATGGCACTCGCATTCTTATGCATGTTGATGTATGGAGCATTGATTTTGTGAGAAAGCAATATCTGGTGGGTGCATTTTCAGTGCAGATAATACCCAACGATCCACAGAATTTTGATTTTTAGGTTAAGGCAGGCATTTCCATGCAGACTGACCCTGCCACTTCTCATCTCCCTTGGTGGGGCCTTGCAAATATGCCTATCACTATTCATTTTTATTCCTTGCTCTGTTTGATTTATATCCCACCTGACCCAGGAATTGGTGCTCAAAGCAGCAAACAATGAAAAACTGAATTTTTAAAATAAAAACTTTGTTAAAACAATAGTGAAGCAAATACATTACAAACACAATTTGGAACACAACCAAAATAAATAAATAAATGAGGAGAAGAGTAGATTCCCAGATGCAGAGAGAGAGGGGTGGGTGGGTAGGGTGACCATATGAAAAGGAGGACAGGGCTCCTGTATCTTTAACAGTTGTATTGGAAAGGGAATTTCAGCAGGTGTCATTTGTATATATGGAGAACCTGGTGAAATTTCCACTTCATCACAACAGTTAAAGCTGTAGGTGCCCTGCCCTCTTTTAAATCTGGCCACTCTAGTATAGCTCCTGCAGCTTTAACTGTTGTGATGAAGAGGGAATTTCACCAGGTTCTCTATATATACAAATGACACCTGCTGAAATTCCCTTTTCAATACAACTGTTAAAGATACAGGAGCCCTGTCCTCTTTTTCATATGGTCACCCTAGGGGTGGGACTTCACAGTCTCAAAGAGGACAAGAGTTGTAAAGCTAAATAAGACGTTATGAGGTTTACCTTGCAATCATGTAATGCAGTTGCCCCAATTGCTTGACAAAAATATGCATCTTCTTCAGGAGCATTGGGTTTTACATTTGCATTTTATAACTGAACATCTTTCTGAAGTTCCTATACTCCAGGAGTCATCTTGATCATTTTATATTAAAGAACACACATATCATCATTTGGGAGACACCCTCACCTTCACCTCCTCCTCCTCCTGTCCCTTTCCATATAACCTGGCTTAGCATTCCACTGCATGCAGAAAACCACGCCTTCCTCTATGGAATGGAAGAGAGGTTCCAGAGCTCCAAATGTACAAAGCCTCTGATTTCAGCAGTGTGGGGATATTCACCTCTACACTCAGGTGCAAATTTCTCTGTGTCTCTGATCTGTAGTTCCACGAGCACTTTGGGTGCATATGAGCATCAATAATAATAATAATAATCTGCCTCTCCCTCTGGATCAAGGTGGGGAACAACACTAAATAAAATATAATACATAAAATTAGTCAAAGGAGCATATAAAACCAATACAATATTAAAATAACAATCACAACGTCTTAAAATTCTTGGGTTTAAAATTCATATGGGTAGGCGTGCCGGAAGAGACTAGTCTTTACAGCTGTCTTAAACTCAAAGAGAGCATTAAGCTAATGAATCTCCTCCGGCAGGCCATTCTACAGTCGGGGATGGGGGGCAGAAGAAAAAGTCCTCTGGGTAGCAGTTACCAGCCTAGTTGTGGCTGACTGGAGTTAACCCCAGAGGACCTGAGTGTGCGGGGCGGATTATATGGGAGAAGGTGATCCCACAGGTAACCTGGACCCAAACCATGTAGGACTTTAAAGGTAATAACCAACACTTTATACTTTGCTCGGAAATTAATTGGCAGCCAGTGAAGTGTTTTTAAAGTGGTGTAGATTGGAGTCACACTCAGTTGTGTGAGCAAAGCAATTAAAACTGCACCGATACCTACTTATCAGGGCTGTCAGCTAATTTTATTTGATTATTTATTTATTTATTTATTTATTTATTACATTTTTATACCGCCCAATAGCCGAAGCTCTCTGGGCAGTTCACAAAAATTAAAACCATAATAAAACAACCAACAGGTTAAAAGCACAAATACAAAATACAGTATAAAAAGCACAACCAGGATAAAAACCACGCAGCAAAATTGATATAAAATTAAAATACAGAGTTAAAACAGTAAAATTTAAATTTAAGTTAAAAAATAAGTATTAAAATACTGAGAGAATAAAAAGGTCTTCAGCTGGCGACGAAAGGAGTACAGTGTAGGCGCCAGGCGGACCTCTCTGGGGAGCTCATTCCACAACCAGGGTGCCACAGCGGAGAAAGCCCTCCACTTTCAACAAGAGAAAAATGGTCACTGATTAATCATGTAGTATCATCTAATTCTTTAATAATTGTATTTAAATAAACATTCCTAGCAAACTTAGGGCTTAATAGAGGACCTTCTCTTCTGCTCCTGCCAGACTGTGGAATGGCCTGCCGGGAGAGATCCGCCAACTTAACAGTCTTTCTGAATTTAAAAAAGCTATGAAGACTGATCTCTTCCGGCAAGCCTACCCAGTCAAATTTTAAAATGCCTGCCTGTTGTTTTAATAATGTAGTAATTTTATATGTTTTAATCAGTTTTATGTATTTTATAGTATTTTTATATTTGATGTTGTTCCCTGCCTCAATCCAGAAGGAGAGGTGGGTAAGAAATTATTATTATTATTATTATTATTATTATTATTATTATTATTCACTCAACATTGAATGTTCATGTTCATCTCCTGTTACAATAACTCCAAAACCAAAATTGTCTCAAAAAATCAAGAAGTGGGCTCTTAAATCTCAGCCCTACCTATTAAAATGTGTCTTCACAGAAAAAACTGGGACCCCCTCCCCCCCCCCAACTGATCAACTAAAAGCTGACAGCACAATCCTATGCGTGTTTACTTGGAAGTAAGTCCCATTGTGTTGAGGTTTTCTCTCTAGTAAGTCTGTTTAGGATTGCAGCCTTAAACTGCTTAAAGCTTGCAGTCAACATGGTTATTCAGTAATAATGAAAAGAAGAATAAAAAAAAACCATTCTTAGAGACTGGAGCAAACAAACCTTCAGCTATCCTTAAATCACTTTTCAAGAATGTCCCCAGGAAATATCTCTCTCTCTCTCTCTCTTTCTCTTTCTCTCTATCTCTTTCTCTCTGTTTTAAGCAGCTTTATTGTTTGGAACTATTGATGATTAGAGAATAAGTTGCATGATCAGAAGTCGTCTGAGGGAAGATGAATGCTGTGAGCACAGTCAGGATATTTAGCAGTTTACAAAGCATGGTTAGTGATAAGGAGACATGTATAAAGCGGCTTTGTAATACGAATGGTTTTTTTAAACCACTTAACTGGAGAGCAGCTTATGCAGCAAGTTGTGACAAGCAGCGTGTGCATATCCACATCCTAGCGTGCCTCCAAATGATTCTATTGCAGCGAGGGGGTTGAGCTGGTGCCCAAGAACTCTAGAGGGCTGCTGGAGAATATCGAGAACAACTAAAATGAGTTTGGATTTCTGAGAATCTGGCCTGCAGAATCCGCTGCAGACCCTCCCACCCACCAGGCTGTGTGGAGTCTGTGGACTTCTGGATTTTTATTTATACTTTCCAAACGTTTACACAAATTCATCCACAAGTTTCTGCTGAGACTTGTGCCATGCTGGAAAACATACACAGGGAAAAATTGAACAGAATGGGGGACTGTACGCTAAATATTATGTACTAACGTAATTTATGTAAATTGTTACAAACTTTCTTATGGAATTATTTGTGAATTTTTCTGCATGGCGGGAAAAAACATTCAAACCCGTCTTTGAACAGATGCCGGAATGAACAACACTGCACAATCCACAAGACATGTGCAGGACGGATCTCACAAAATCCTGACACCCCTCGATGACTCATAAGGTGGCGAGGGACACAAATTTAGAGGAATACAAATCAGTTGTTGTAGGAATTCCCTGCATTCACTTCTGGAATCCAGAACCTCTAGAAGCATGGAATAGACCCATTACCGGAAAAGGACCATGTAGCATGAGTACATATGACAAGTTTATGTCTAGTTCATGGGGGAGTCACATATGGAGATTGTACTGAAGTGCTGAGTCTCAGGGTTTTATCCAATGTTTGTCCTACTTAGAGCAGACTGGTTGAAAATAATGGGAACTTAGTTAGAATAACATTGAATACAACCCTCAGTTGGAACTCAACTATATGACAACATAATCCATGTTAGAGCTTTCTGCAGAAACCTACTCATGGTTACTCAGAAGTACCACTGTACTAGAGGAGTTACTTTTTGTAAGTAGGTTGGATTTAGAGTTAGTAAAATGTAGAATAGACTCACTGATGTCAGTGAAACTTAAGTTAGTCAAGGATGACAAGGGGCATGTCTACACTGTGGGAGAGAGTGGGGAGGATCTCACGATATGCTGATTGCGAGATCCTCCCCCTCAGTCCACATGGGCCACGCAATGTCCCGGGCATTGCACCCATCACACAGGCCATTTTTTTAGAGAGAGAGAAGACCTGGAGTACACTTGTGCTCCAGCAAAAATTAAGATTTTTTAAAAAAGCCCCAACCCCACTCCCCACCCTAACCCCGATGGCCCTGGACTCTTCCCATCCCACTCCTTCCCTTTGATGGCCCCCGCTACTCACAGGGAAGAGGGAAGAAGCTGAGATGGGTGGCGACACCACTCACAGTCCTTGGGATCATCCTGGGACCATGGGAAAAGCCAGGAAAAAAGGGCCTGCCAATATCCCAGGGAAATGGAGGGATCATCCCTCCCTGCTCACGGGATCCCCTGTGCATCATGTGGATGCACAGGGATGATCCCCATGATATTGACTGGTGCAGACATGCTCTAAGTCTAGATCCAACAAATCCAGGGGCCCCACCCCTCTGAGGCAGGTAGAAGTGGCATGGCTTCACATATGGTTGGAACTTTTTAAGAATTGTGAAGGAGGCATGATAGAAGCATTATTGCCTGTGGTGTGTGCACAGGCACACTGCTGTCCTCTTTGTTCACATATTTTGGAAGTTGTCTGCTGTCCTCTTTGTTCACATGTTTTGGAAGTGCTTCAAAAACCTGCAAAGCCTGTTTGCCCAGAGACAAAAAAAAAAAGGACAAGAAAAATGAGTGTGTACACCACAGAAAACAACACCTCTACCTTCATCTCCAATACATGTACAATTTACAAAGCCTTCCCCAACCTGCTGTCCTTTAGCTGTTTTGCACATCAATTCCCAACAGCCCCAGCCAACGTGGCTAGTGGTAACGAATCTTGGTTCAAAACATTTGGAAGGCACCAGCTTGGAGAAGGCTGGTCTACTGACATACACTGTATCTTTATGTAAGACTGGATTTTATTTGCCCAGTTTCTCCTTATTTGCTTAGCAAACAATAATGTGTTATATTTGGAAAATAGGTCTCAGAGTTTTGCTATTGTGAGAGCCTGAATATTTTACTAGGGACAAGTTGTATGACAACAAGTAGTAGCTGCTGCAGCAGCAAATGTGCTCATACAACATGAACGTGCACCTTGGATTGTTGAAAAACATGTATGTTTATTATCTCAAGAATTCTTGGCAGGGCATGACAGACCCCAAATCCCATGCAAGTAGCAATCTCAGAGAAATCTACAACTGAATCAAATGAGTTTGGATATATATGAAATTGACCTTCGGATTCCGCTTCCCCCAAATCGCACAAACTCGCAGACCATGATTTTTTACTTTGCAGAATTTTACATAAAATAAATACATAAAATAAAACACACTGACTGAAAATGCACATTTCCCCCATAGGCTAAAGCATGAAAATGCACATTGGGGAGATTTGCACATTTTGTAAGTGTGAATTTGCGCAAATGCAGATTTGTGCAAATTGGGGAACCAGTTGGGGGGGGGGACCAATTTTGTCAATGAGCAAACGATGGAATGAAACACACTTGACAATCTACAAAACACAGGCAGAATGGATTTTACAAAATCCGTACATCTCTGGCTATCATTGTGAAAACCTTGTGCACTTAATGCAGAGCAACTTCTATCTACTCTTGGCCATAGCCAATTTCCCCTTGTCAACCTTAAAGGTCCATTCACTACGAGTAAAATCCTTTGACATTCAGAATATCAAAAGGGCAATTCTCTTTGAAGCAGCTACCAGATAAGCTTCCTGGATCCAGAGAAGGCAGCAGAATATCTCTGGATAAGGCAAAAAAAGAAAAGAAAAAGCAAGCAGCCCTATTGCAGACATCAGTGGATTATCAGCAGATCTTCTCAAGGCGTATTTGCATTTAGACAAAAAAAACTTTTTTTTTTATTCTACTGCTTTCTCAGGCCAATGTGCATTTCTCAACAAGACTACCTATGGCTTCCAAGCTTAGATACTGCAGCTACAGTTCATTACAGAAAATTATATAGCATAGAGAAGAAAGATAGTATCTTTCTTAGCTAACCCACTGAGCCATCTGGCCAGACATAAAGAAAGTGAGATGACATGAGAAATAAGTCCCTCCCTGATCCCGGGATCCCCCGTGCGTCATGTGAATGCACAGGGCCGATCCCAGGATATCGCCCCATCTCACTATGGCCATGGTTTGAAGGAAGACTGCAGTTAACATTATGTATTACCTCATTCAGACTAAGATCTTAACTGTTTGAGAGAAATTAAAGTTTTTGGGCACATGACATGTCATGAGCTTGGTATCTAGATAAAATTGACCTTGATGGGGGAAAAGACACCAGTGAATGAAGAAAAGATAACTAAGTATAGCATACCAGAGGCAGGATAGGTCCTCAAAGGTCGTTTGATTGACATCCATTTAAATTCAAACTTATTTTGTCTGGCAGAAAGTGGCATATGAATAAGCGAATAACTGGAACCATTCACTTGAGGGGAAGCTTTACCATTTGATTCTGATGAATGTATAAACTCGCTCACAGCTGGAGCCTCCAAGAAAGCATTACCAGCTCATCTGAAGGTGTATAGAATGACCTTTGGGAGGAGGTGTTAGCATCGTTGGGTAGGCTTCAAGACCTTGGGGGGCTGAAGATCAAGTCACCACCATCCAGCCCTCTCTTTGAATGGTTGCAGCAGAATTTGGCCTCTTGGAAGGATTGGGTCCACTTATAAATGGCAGCAATGTGAACCCTTCTTCCCCATTTTCCTTCTCCACAGAGGTAGAAATGGCTGCTGTTTGCTTGCCCCGTCAACAAATGATCAGCGGTTGACAGAGGGCAAGTAACCAAGTATGCAGTAGCAACTGCCATTCTTAGCTACCATCACCACTTCCTTATTTGCCCAGGTTGATGAGCAAGTGAGCATCAATTACAGCTAGAACAAGCAGCCAAAGTATGAAATGTACGCTAGTTTACCTGTGAGGGAAAGAGTCATTTTACTACAAACTGATTCCAGCTATGCATTTTTGCACCTTCTGATTCTCTTCAGCAATCCCCAAATCAAGGTCATTTTTTTCATGAAACCTTCAAGCTTGTTGGGAGTCTCAAGGAATCAATGACTAGGCATAAGGGTTCTGGTGTCTGATGCTACATTTTCCTATTATTTAGTTAACCTGAGCAGTGTCTAGCTTTTCATAGCTGGCAAAATAGATCTTCATTGTTGTGCCATATGCATTTGTATTGTGCCTTTCCACAATGGTGAGCAACAACACATTAACCACAGTTAACTCTATAATACTTACCACTACATACAGTATGAGTTCATTTCCAAATGGGCCATTATTCATCATTTTTATCAGGTGAACATGCCAGCCAACAATATATGTTTACCTTTTTCTTTTCTAGGTCATGTTCATTATTCTTATTCTTATTTATTTTCATTGTGTGGTTTAGGTGTCACAAATCACTCAAAGATGAGCAGTTTCTCTGCAGCTGTTGTGCTGAGGAATAAAAGTAAGACTGCATTAAAATTCCTTACATACTCCATTCCTTTTGAAAATATTTATCTGTCTGTAGATACCAAGGGATATTTATTTGAAAATACAAGTGCTCCATCGTATCTACAAAAGACAAGAATGTGATATTTTCAAACATATTAATCACACGAGACTCCACCTCACCTCCCACATTTTCCAAATATAGCTTCTGCTCTGCAAACTGAAGACATTTTATTACTTTTTGGGTTTTTTTTTTATTATTTATTTGCTTGTTTGTTTGAGGGACAGAACAGGATTATTACTGACAGAAAAAAAAGCTCCTAGCCATTCAAGCCTCCTTGGACTTAAATTGGACCTCTATAAAATCTGTAAAGCTGAAAGACTGAACAAATGTTCATATCTCTCTCCTTAGTTTAAGGGTAAATAAAGCTCCAGAGTATCATCTTGGGACCAACCGATCTGGAGATAAGGTCTACCATTTTAAAAAAAATGTTTCCAAAGCTTGAAAAGCTCAGAAGTGAAGTTCAGAGACCCTTTCCAATGTATCTTTACTGCATAAAGAGAAGCCCCAAATCTGTATTCTTCTACATAACAAGTGCATTAAGCAGGCACCCTGCCTGCACAACTGATGGCACTTCACAATTTAGAAGCAAATTTGGCCTGGATTGATACTACAAGTGTCAGGTATCTTTTCTAGGATCTCTCTCCAAGGTGTGTTTTGTAGAATTTTTAAAACAGCAACACTGCCTCAAATTTTCCAGGGTTGTTCTGTGACTACACATAGTTTAACTGCTATTTTGTTCTCACAGTCAGAGTGGTTAAAAAACAAGCGGGGAAGCCATTCCCATTCTGTCATTGTGAGACTGGCATCTGGCTAGGAATTGACTGCCCTGCTCTGTTTTCAGTTCCTGAGCCAAATCCATGCACGATTTGCCAAATCCATGCACATCAGAGTCCAGTTAAGCCAGGGCTGCACAACTTCTTTGGCCCCGAGAGCCACATGCAATGTCAGGTCGGGGACCCACACAAACATCAATGCACATGAGATGCACACATGTATACACGTATATGCATACATACACACCCAAGGGATTCTGATACAGATCACTCTTTTCTTGCTGCTTGCAGCAGCTGGGAAAAAATAATCTATATGAGGATCTCTGGGGTGGGCAGTGAAGAGTAGCAGGTGACAGGAAAATAGGTCATGGGGGGTTTCCACGGTGGTGAGGGCAGCCAGGGCACCTTTGGGGTGGGGGTGCCATAAAAGCCTTGAAAACACATGTGGCTCTGGAGTTCCAGATTGTGCACTCGTAAATTAAACAAATGGGAGGGGGGGGTAACACCATCGGTGAAGCCCTCAACAGAAAGTTTCAAATCAAATTTAACATACCTTATTTTGTGGCATATGATTTCAAATCTTTGTCAGTCATGAAAGAACTGAGTAGGTGTCATAAACTAGGGTCGCAATCCTTACTTCCTATATCTGGGAAGTACGTTCCATTGAGCTCACTGGGACTTAGGATTACACTGTAAGGGGAGCATTCACACATGACACATGCATTTTTCTGAAACTTTCCCAGTGCTTCTGTCTAGGATAAAACCAGAATATTTTGCTGCCTCAAGGGCTGGCATTGCACATTTCAAACATGGCAACCTAATATTCACCATTATATTACAGGAGGATGGGGGACCACTAGGGCATAGTTACGGAACATTTTATTACTTTTCCATTTTATTTTTCAGATTTATATGCCACCCTTCTTTTAATAAGGTTATGGTAGTATACAGTACATGAGGTTTACCCTTACAACAATCTTGTGAGGTAGGATAAGCAGACAGTTGTGACTGAACCACACTCACCAAGTAAGCTTCATGACAAGTGTGGAGATTCAAACCCAGGTCTGCCTGGACCAAGTCCAATGCTCTAACCACTATGCCACCCTGATTCTTCTTCAGCCATCTTTGAAAGGTCTCAAACCAGGTCCACTGGCAACCTTATTCATTGCACTCCCATGAAAATTTGACAGCAGACAGAGCTACTGGCTTGCTCTCTCTCCTGTGTTTTATTGACCTCACCCATGCAGTTGCCATGTGAACGCATTGCACAACTCCCTTCTCAACCTGTTTATTGTACACCATTTTTGTATATGGATTAAGAGCATAGGAAGAGCTCTACTGGACTGGGCCACAGGTCAATCTAGTTCAGCATCCTGCTTACAACCAGAGACCCTAATGGGGAAGCCCAAAGGAGGGCATTTAGACAGCACAGTCCCAGCTATTGCCTGACCCAAGCAACTGTATGTAGCTATTGATAAGTGCTAGAATTCCAGGATTATGGAGCTGGAGAGAAATGTAACTCACAACATACAAAGGGCCTTCCTTCCCTAACAGAGACCCTTTTCTTCTTAAACAGGGTATTGAATGTGTTGTCTCTCATGAGGCCTTTAATTTTGCAAGGTGGGGGTGGTGGATGAAGTCACAATCGAATGGTAACTCTGGTAATGTCATCCTCTGCTACAGAACAAAAACTTACTGTTGTCCATGAGTTGAAGAACAAAAGTGCTATTGGCAATGTGATTTGAGTCCTCTTATCTTCCCAACAGTGTTAACATTATCCAGAGTTCAGGAGAGCATTATTTATATAGTAGCTCACTTCAAAGGAAGCAACTTTGAATCTGAACATTTTGTAAAATGCAATCTGTGCTTGAGTATTAGCAACTATCCCGGTGCTTTGGTTTTATTATACTGATGTGCTGGTACTCTACAATTGCAGAACTGCAATTATTTTAAAACATCAAGCACTATCTTGGTTCAGGCAAGACATTTTTACCCAGAAATTGATTCATCATTTCACAGTACTCCTTTATGTTTGCCATCAGGCTCCACTTTGAATAGACACATTATTTATGTTACAAAACTATTTTTCAGCATCAACTTAAATCAGCTGCAACAGACCTGTCTTATTTACCCCATCTAGCTCTTGTACACCACTCCTGAACTAAAGTGTGGTGGTTTGCTTTTGAAAGACTATAGAAAGGACAACTAACCTACCAGCTGATTACATGATGTTTGTATATAGGTTTGGAATTGGTGGCTTGCTTTTTAACCATAAAATAAAAACTCAACTTTGGGCTCACTGACACATTTACAGGGACATGTGGTGCTCATGACAAACCATTGCATGTGATTGTCTGTTCCTGTCACTACTGCTATGTGGCTCAGATCCTTCTCGTACCACAGGGAGCTGTCCAGTAGACCAGGGACCAAGGTTTTCAATATAGCAAAGGAGCTGTCCAGCAAAGGAGTCTCTGGGAGCTGAGAGGGATGAGGTGTTGCATTAACCACTGATGAGCACCAACGGAGCAAGCTTTATAGAAGCATTGCTGCCCCACCCACTCCTGAACACATGTTGACTGGGTTCCCTCCACCCAAATAAGACTCAGGGATTGGGAGCCTTGGACTGCCATATAGGCAATGCACTTTCTGTTCTTGGCATCTACTTTGAACATCCCATGTCTTTGCTCCTGCTCCAGGGGTAATTTTAGAGGGTCTGGAGTTATAGGGGTGGAACCAGTTACCAAAAATAACCAAAATAAATCAAAGTACTATACAGTAACCAAACATTACAGTAAAGCAACTTTAAAATTCCATTATCACAACCTATGAATTGTAAAGAGCAGAGAAGACACTTATAAACAAACTAACATGTGCAGTCTAATACAGATACATATGAATAAATGTTAAAATGCAATAAATAAATAAATAAATAAATAAATAAATATTTACTATATTACTTTTTAACTTTGCATTCTAGGCACAGTAAGCGGGTTTTAAATATGCTTAAACAATTATTTCAAGCCCATGATGAGTCAAGGGTCCAGGACAATTTAGAAATAAAATAACAACCTCTAAACTGCATGGTACAAATTGCAGCCAAGCTGGTTCATAATGTCCATGAGTATGAGTTGATGGCCATTAATTGTTTTACATGTTGTAAAATGATATAAAGGGTCATGTTATTACTGTAAAGTTCCCAAAATGATATTAAGCTGCAGTGTCATGAAACCATTTGTCTTTATATGACCATTAAAAAAAACATCAACCACAGAAAATCTTTGCCCCTATCTAAAGCCAAGGCACAATGAAAAGAGCAAACACGAAGAGAACACAAAATCTGCTTTTCACTTACAGGGCTGTCATTGGTCTTCTTTTGCAGAGGGCAGTCCTCTGTTTCAACAGCTGCCAGAGGACCACCAAGATATTCCCTAGCAACACACCTTGTGATCTGCTGCAGTTGTGCAATAGTAAACAGGATCAGGCTCTTTTTACTTAAGAAGATGGAGATATGATTCAAATATTTAAAAAGATCTCAGCAAGGGGAGGGAACTACAGTCGGTGCCAATTTATTCATCTACAGATCTAGGAGGTACATCAGTCTCCACCAATCATCTAAAAAGTATCATAACTGGATGCAATTTTAATGGAGAAGGGGTGGGGTTAACCCATCCCCATCTCCTGCTCCTCCCCTGCAATTCCCTTCTCTGGCATTTATCTCCAGCCAGGGTTCCCAGACATGTGTTTATTACAGCTGCGAGGAGGGAGCAGCTGCTGGAGGTGGGGAATATGGTGAAGTGGCAGGCAGAGATATGCATCCCTTCTTTATGGCAACTTCTCCCCCCTTCAAATTGCATCCCCTCCCTACCACTTTTTAGAGCCTTAGCAGAGAGCTTGGGACACGAACACAGGCCTCTGAATTATCAAGTCAGCTGCAGACAGGACAAGAAGCAATGATTTTAAACTACAAAGCTGTTGTTTGAGATTAGGAAGTTCCTCCCAATTATATCACTAAGGACAGCTGCAGAATAGTCCTTTCTTGGATATTTGCAAGAGAATGTTAGTTAGGCGTCTTTCAGGGATGTTGCAGGTGTAGTATGTTCTGTCTTGGAGCAGAGATTTAGACCAGTTCAGTGACCTCCAGATGAGTTGGACTGCAGCTCCCATCATTTCCAGAATAAGAAGTGAAAATGCAGGGAGTCATAGTCCAACAAATCTAGAGGGCATTCTGTTGAAGAAGGCTGTTCTATATCAAGTGCCCCAAATTTTCCCACCTAGCCAAGATACTTGAGGCCTAGAAATAATTGCACCTCTATACATAAAAAGCAAGTTGAAAACGTCCAAAGTTGTCATAGTGAAATGATTTATTTTCTGAAGTTTTCCCAATGTGTATTTATTTATTACATTTATATCCCACCTTTTTTCCACCAAGGAACCCCAGGCAGATTACGTGATCTTCCTCCTTTCCATGTTATCCACACAACAACCCTGTGGGGTAGGTTAGGCTAAGAGTCATTGACTGTCCCAAAGTAATCCAGTGAGCTTCCTGGCCGAGTAGGGACTAGAACCCAGATCTCCTGACTCCCAGCCCAACATTCTAACCCAAAGAGCCAGTGTGGTGTAGTGGCTAAAGTGTTGGACTGGGAGTCGGGAGATCCAGATTGTAGTCCCCACTTGACCATGGAAACCCAATGGGTGACTTTGGGCCAGCCACAGACTCTCAGCCCAACCTACTTCACAGGGTGGTTGTTGTGAGGATAAAAATGGAGAGGAGGAGGGTTATGTACGCAGCCTTGGGTTCCTTGGAGGAAAAAAGGTGGGATACTAATGCAATAATAAAATAAATAAAAATAAACTACAGCACATTGCCTCTTTATCATATGTATTTTACCACTTCTTTCATAAAAGACAAATCATCTTCCTTTGCCTGTTTCTTTCTGTATGAAATACTCGGTGGACCGATTATCCTCCATTGTGATCACATTGCCATGATCACAGTACAGGAGAGGACAACATCAGGGGATTGTTATCTTCCAAGCAACTGCAGCAAGGGCAGAAGTGCTTCTTTGTTATACTTTCTTCTACTCCAGACCTAGTGTCTCTTATGCTCACTTGGAAGAAGAGATATTTTGGTGGCACATCTGCACTTACTAAAGCTCACTGGAAGAGCAGATCAACTCATTTCTGCAGCAAGTCTCCCTTCAAGTTTCTTCCTTCCCTCTTCTTCTAAGGCACCAGTTTAAGTTTGCAGTGAAGGTTGTAGAAGGCTGGTCTGGTATCTAAGACTATCAATTTTACATGGAGATGGGGCTCCTCTAAAAGAGAGATTTATGGCATGCTCATGATTGGCCACTCATGGAAGTTTGCAGGTCCATTACATGATGTCATCAATGACCAGGATGTCTCCCATGCTATACCCTGGAAATCCTGCTATTAAGAGAACTACTTTAAATGTGGTAATATCTGGGGGAAAGTGAGATCTTCCACCACTAGATGGTGCTGTCTCAATGGAAGTGAATGGAGGGGAAGTATCCAATTAAAACCACGTGGCCACCCCTCTCCACCTGGGTAATGCAGCCCATAACAATCATGCTAAAGAAGCAGGAAGCACAAAAGCCGTGGGTAAGCAACACAATGTAGAGATGCTCATAATATTAGAGAAGGGAACAAAGTAAGTTAGATCATCCATTAATCTTTTCTGTATTACCTAGACTTTAAATTATCTTTATTCCCTTTGCTCAGATTATGGCTGTTTAAAAATTTCCAGTCTCATAATAGAAGAACATAGAGACTTAAGGTGAGCCCCACTGGTTTGGTCTTGGCTATCCAAGAAGTTTGTATCAGTGCCTTCTTTGTATTGACTCATAAACTTTGCTATTTCCAAGATAAATAAAGACATTGGTAGTATCTAGACTTAGCAAGAGATTTCTGTTAACATGCATCCTTTCATTTTGCAAATAACATTTTGAAAGTGTTGCTGTGTCTGAAAGAGAGAGATGATTAATTATACATTATGGAAAGCCTTCCTTTGTAACACTGTTCTTTGAAGGCCGCAAATTTGTATTATAGAGCAGACATCACTGAACCAGGATACAATAAAAAATAGCTTTTTAATGGAGATATTTATAAGCTACCAGTAATTAGTTGCAATTTTAAAAATTGGATAAATCACCAAGTTAGTACAAACTTATAATTATGTGGATGTACCTATTAACACCTCTGGTGCAGCTGGCATTCAGTATCCCTGGAGTTTATAATTCCTTCAAAGCCTAATCCTGAAAACTACAAGCAATCTAAACATGCTTTGGACAAAAACACTAAAATAAACATACATACATACTATAGCAGGAGAAATTGTGCGCTGGGTTACCAGAAGTAACTTCCTTATATTGTTATTGTTGTTTATAACTGAATATATTTCAGTGTTTTAAAGCAATACTACTACTATACCTTTCCTTTCTTAAAGTCTTCAAACCACTTCATATATACTGACTTTACCTGAATGATCTCAGGGCAGGCTTTTGTACTCCCCTCTCTGCTCCAGTGTGAGTGCAAGGTGACTGGAGATGTTTGCTTCAGTTTTCAGTTAATTATGGTTTGTGGCTATGTCCAAGGACAGAACTATAGTTAATCTTAACTATGGCAGTCTTCCGCATCTTGATGATCTCCAGATATGTTGTTGGACCTCAATCCCCATCATCTCCAGCCTTTTTGATCAATGGGGATGAAGTAGGCTGTATTCTAACACATGTGGAGGGTACCAGATTGGGGAACACTGATTTTGGGAAACATGCCAGGATCAGAAACCACAGTTTAAAGTTAGCTTGTCTCCCTAAACTATAGTTAAGACTTACCATATTTTGGCACAATTTGGACATAATGACCTTGTTCAGATGACACGCTAAGCCATGGTGGTTATGCATTTTGAGCTGAACGTAGCTTAGCATATCATGTGTACCTTGACTTAGTGTGTCATGTGAACCATTCCTAACCATGGTGGCTACGTAACCAAGGTTTAAATACACTCACTAACCATCTGTTGCAAAAGAGTTCTTGGCCTAACCAGGGTGTAGTATGTTGTCTGAACTGACCCAAAGACAAATCATGTTTAGATGAAAACAGATGCAATAGCTTCTGCTTGTAGCCACACCAGAGGAGGAGAAGGGAAGGGAGAGATCATGAACCCAAGGTTAAACCATAGTTTACATTAAGTCCAAATGCAATAATCATTGCAATAATTCTTGCAGACTTAACCAGTAATGGAGAGAGTAATATTATCTTCATATTGCAGATAGAAGGCTGAAGGAAGATGAGTCTGTAGCTGAGGTAAGAATCCATAACTCATATCTTAGTTTGCAATCTTAAAAATACTAAGGAGTAGGTTACACTGAAAATAATGTGGCTTACATTTGAGTAAACATACATAGGATTTGCAGTTATGGTACACCAGCTTTTTAAGTAGCTACATTTATAGTGCAATCATATATATGTATGCCCAGAAGTAAACACCACAGAGTTCAATGAAACTTACTCCCAGGTAAGTATGTACAAATATTTTGCAAAATAGAAGTCCTAATTTAATCAGTAGGATTTACTTCAGGTGGCTGGCTGGGGAACACTGGAAATTCTAGGCTATTTTTCTGTCTAAATATGCATAGGATTGTGCCCTAAGTGGTCAATGTGTGTTAAATATAGCAATTACAGCAATTAAATATAGCAATTAAATGAATTTCATGTATCACTTTTTTCTTATTGTTTTGTTAAATTTTGTATGTGGTAATGAGGTGTCTGTGTGTGTGCATGAGAAAGTTCTTTAAAATTACTCATAATAATTCAAATATTGGCCTTTAGCATTTTAAAGACGGCTTTATGATCGAATTGAATGGATCCCTGGCCTTTATTGCCAGAAACCTCAAAATATTTACACTGATGTCATAAAGGATTTTACACAAGTAGCTACAGAACTGGATGGCCTTTTTTTTTTTTACTACCAGCCAAATGACTTGCATTCTGATCCTATACATGTCTTCTCAGAAGTAAAGCTTACTCCAATGTAAGTCATGGATCTAAGGGTCTTGTATGTACACAGGTGTGAGCCAGCTTGTAGCTCTCCAGATGTATTGCCCTGCAACTCCCATCAACCCTAGCTAGCATAGCTGGTGGTAAGGGATCATGGGAGTTGTAGGCCAAAACATATGGAGGGTCACAGATCACCCTTTCCTGAATTGTACACCATCCCTTTAGGGGACCTTGGCAATATGGCATACAATTACATCCCACGCAAGTCACAGTATGTCTGTGGAAATCTCTGGATACTTGAAAACTCATTGCTAGTTGGGAAACACTGATGGTATAAATCAGACCTGATGCAGTACCAAGCAGAAGCTGTCTCTTATGGCCTGTCAGAAAGTATCAGCTGTATTTACAGGAGATGATGCACCACCTAGCTATAAATATGTATCGCCAATATTTTGGTGGTAGATATAATCAAGGTACAACTCTGACAACCATTTCAGATTAAACTGGTTGATGTGCTCCTGTTGAAAGATACTAATTCATAACCCTTTTTAAAAAAATGGCTATGGCCTGAAGTTCTACGTTGTGGTGACTTTGCGGAAGCTAAGCAAGTCTGGGTCTGCAGACTCTGGTTTCTCTTCCGTCTGGGTCTGCTTAGGACCTAGTTAAGGGAAGCACTAAAATACCCTCTATACACAGCCTTGAGTTCCCTGATGGAAAAAAGAAGGCCATAAATAAAATAAATTGGATTTAGTTCTTTTAGATGCATATCAAATAATCTTATGTATGTTTATTCAGAAGTCAACCCCACTGTGTTCCCTGTGAAATTAAAGTGGGAGAGCATGTACCCACAATGCATTCCCTCTGGCACCTCCTGAAAACAGTCCAATTCCAGGAAGCATTCCTTCATTGACCAGCCATGGTTTTTATTGTTATTTTAGTAGTACTCTCTTTTAAAAAGAATAATTTTCATACGGTGTTTTAATTTTTTTTTAAAAAAAAATGTCAATGTTTTACCCATATGTTCACCTCTCCAGAATCTGTCTTAGGAGTGGAGAGGTATAGAAATGTTGTTAATTAATTAATTAATGGGTCCCAGGTTCAATCTCTAGCATCTCCAGGGCTGGGAAAGGTTCTTAGAGAGCTGCTGCCAGTCAGTGTAGACGATACTGGGTTCGATTGACCAATGACTTGGATCCAACCAAAGTTAAGTGTGATCCCTTTGAAATCAATGTGAAAAAATGATCATGACTTATAACCCTTTAATAAAAGAACATGAGAAATGCCATGCCATCAGACTAAGGGTCCATCTAGTCCAGCACTCTGTTCACACAGTGGCCAACCAGCCATCAGCCAGGGATGAACAAGAAAGACATGGTGCAACAGCACCCGCCCACCCATGTTCCCCAGCAACTGGTGCACACAGGCTTATTGCCTCGAATACTGGAGATAGCACACAACCATCAGGGCTAGTAGCCATTGATAGCCTTCGCCTCCAGGAATTTATCCAACCCCCTTTTAAAGCCATCCAAATTGGTGGTAGTGAGTTCCATAGTTTAACTATGCGCTGTGTGAAGAAGTACTTCCTTTTGTTTGTCCTGGATCTCCCACCAATCAGTTTATCCATGGGAACAAAATGCAACTAATAGTCTGGATCCAGCTCAACGTTCCAACTTGGTATAAGGCAGCTTCTTGCTCCCTGGTAATCATGCGTAAGGTTGCCATTCAGATGTACATATTTCGGTGACTAAGGGCCTTGCTAGACCTACCAGATAATGCATCTGGGAGGAGGGGCGACGGCACGCTACAGCTAGCCGTCACCCTTTTCCAGATGTCAACACGCAAAGGGGCAAGGGAAAGCCCCGTCGCGTGCTCCGTTTTTTCCCCCCCCTTAAAGGGCCATGTGCGCAGGAGCTCACCACCGAAGAAGGTAAGTCTTTTAAAAAAATAATAAAGGGTTCCCCGCTCCCCCTGATTCCCCCCACGATGTCTGATGCCCCCCTGCCTGCTCGCTCGCCCCGTCCTCCCCCCGTATGCCATGGCTGTCCCCGTCCCCGTCCTTCTTCCCCCCGTCTGCCATGGCTGTTCCCATCCCCATCCTTCTTCCCCCCCCCCCGTCCACCATGGCTGTCCCCGTCCCCGTTCTTCTTCCCCCGCCCCCCCCCATCCGCCATGCCCGTGCCTGTTCTTCTTCCCCCACCCCCCGTCCGCCATGCCCGTGCCCATGCCCGTTCTTCTTCCCCCACCCCCACCCCCATCCCCCATGCTCTTGCCCGTTCTTCTTCCCCCGCCACCCCCGTCCCCAATGCCCGTGCCCGTTCTTCTCCCCCCTTCTCTCCTGCTGGGTCGGTCTTTCCCCCGGCCCCCATCTCCCCGCCCCGTGATTCCCCCCCCCCCGGCCCAATGGAGCACTGTGGAGCTCCTATGGAGCACTGTGCCCAGTCTGTGGCTTCTCCCAGCTACTCGTGAGTAAGCGAGCAGCCGGGAAAAGCCACGGAAGTCACTAGACTTTCCGAGGAAATGCCGGGCCATAAGCGAATCCGCTTATCCCGGGTTAAGGGAGGTCTTAGCCCAGCCTGACCCTGGAATCCCCTGTGCGTCATCTGGATGCACAGGAGGGAGACCGGGCCTCACATGGTGCTAACGCCTCGTCTAGCAACAGCCTAAGTGCTGCTATATTTGCTTGGTATCAAATCAATCAGCTATGCTTGTCCATACTGAGGTTATCAGATCTAAGAAGTATCATATTTGGCATCAGCATTTGTCTGTCACACTGACAAACATATTGATTTGTAATACCTAAATGTAAACTTCTTTAAAATTTGAATTTCTAAAATGAGGTGTGGATTTTTAAATTAAGGAAGCTATGGTGTTCAGGCTGCTTACTTTGTAGTTGTGTACACATCTACTCATAAGTAGGAGGTCCCATTGATTTCAATGGGGCTTACTCCCAGATAAGTGGATATAGGATTGCAGCCATAATAGTATCTTATCATTGCCGCTTATTGTATTTGTGGACGTTTTCTCCTGGCTACCATCTGGTTTCTGATGGAGATCAAAGTGTGAGATTTTAGCTATATGTTCCTGAATGTTACATGTTTGTCCGCCTGTTGGGAGTAGTTTTGTGATCAACAAAGATGTCTTTGGTGCAACTTCTCTTGATTTATAAGAAGTCTGAATCTGTTGACCTTCTGGGCTCCTTTCAAAGCTCATCCATTTCCTCGGGCTGTTTTGTGAAGGGAGGGGGGGTAGGGAAGCTGAGTTTCCTAGTGAGAAGTTATATGAATGTGATTTTTTTCCCTTTCCTAGGATTTTTTATTAGTAATAGTAGTAGTATTTTGGAAGAAGTTGAAATATTTTTTCAATATTGACTTGCTTGAAAAAGTGTTTTATTATTATGAGTGGCAAGTTATCTGCTGGCATTTTTCATATGCTATGGATTGACTTAAAAATAATAATAAAAACCTGGCCAGATGCCTAGAGCTCTGGAAAGGTGTGTTAAAAATTGATTTGTATAAATCAAAATACCCTTCACAAGCTACTTTTTCCATTTATGTTTGCAACGAGGTGTTAATACCTATAAACTGCAGAGTACTTTGAGGGTTGCTAAGGTTTTGACCAAGGTAACACCAAAATCATCATCCTCATCATCCTCATCATCATCATGTAATTAAGACTACAATCCTATATTCTGTTACTCATCAGGACTTACTTTTGAGTAGACCTGTATAGGATGGCACTGTAAGGCTGCAGTCCTAAGTGCACCGGGAGCTGTAAGTTATCTTAGGTGTTCTCTAAATGCACTATTTATAGCACATTCACTTCTGGCCACTCATAGAAGTTTCCAGGTCAATTTAATGATGCTGTAATCAAGCAGAAGGTCTCCTGTAGTTCCCACCCCCTTATTCCATTTTAAAATACATCACAGATAAGCTGGAATAAACACCTAATGGCATGAAATCGGAAATGTGTAAAGCTGGCATTGCGCTATGAATCTGTTGAGGAAGGACTTTGAACAAAGGGAGAAGAGGGTAAAATGCCTCCCTGCACCAATGCAAGGGAGATCCAAACCCCATATGTCTACTCAGAAGTAAGTCCCATTGTGTTCAATGGGGCTTACTCCCAAGTAACTGTGACAAGGGTTGTAAACTTACCGCAAGATCTTACTCCTACTCAGAAACAGGCTGTGAGGAAACAGACAACAAGTACCCCCACCCTCCTTTGCACATATGCCAGGCAGGGAGGGAGGGAGGGAGAGAAGGTGGCTAGAGTGACTATATGAAAAGGAGGACAGGGCTCCTGTATCTTTAACAGTTGTATTGAAAAGGAGATTTCAGTAGGTGTCATTTGTATGTATGGGGAACCTGGTGAAATTTCCTCTTCATCACTACAGTTAAAGCGGTAGGTGCCCTGCCCTCTTTTAAATCTTGTCACTCTAGTATAGCTCCTGCACTTTAACTGTTGTGATGAAGAGGGAATTTCACCAGGTTCTCCAAATATACAAATGACATCCGCTGAAATTCCCTTTTCTATGCAACTGTTAAAGATACTGGAGCCCTGTCCTCCTTTTCATATGGTCACCCTAAAGGTGCCACTCCCTCATTTCAAGGAACCAGTCTGGTGTAGTGGCTAGCGTGTCGGACTGGGAGTCAGGAGATCCGGATTCTAGACCCCACTCGGCCATGGAAACCCACTGGGTGACTTTGGGCAAGTCACAGATTCTCAGCCCAACCCACCTCACAGGGTTGTTGTTGTGAGGATAAACTGGAGAGGAGGAGGAGGATTATGTACGCTGCCTTGGGTTCCTTGGAGAGAAAAAGGTGGGCTATAAATGCAATAATAAATAAATAAAATAAATAAACTGTGTCTGGCATTTAAAGGAGCCCCAGGAAACAGCAGCAAGACCTTACCTCGCCCTCCTCCTCCTGTGTAATCCAATTCATATCATTTGTATCAATCCCACCAAAGAAACAAGAAGCCCAACAGTGCCGGATAAACAATGGGATTTCCCTTAACATAGAGAAGATCTTAGAGAATTACTGAAATAAATGGGACTAACAGCCCTGTCCCCTGAGCCATTGTGCTGAAGCTGTAGCTCCCTGGAAGAGGCATAAAGGCCCTGCCATGAGGGGAAAATCTGCCCCTTGTGTAGAAATAACTATGTACCCAGTTTATCCAACCTTAGCATTAGTATAGAAGTAGAAAAAGAGGAGGGTCCTTTCCAACTTCCTTTAGCCAATTAGCTTTTCTGAATCATGGAAGCCGTGGTGTTTGTGTGACAGTTCCATCTAGCAGCAGAGCAGGGTTGCAGAAGCTCAGGCCTGTGGGCCAAATCCAGCCCTCTGGCGTTCCCTAGAAGGCCACACCTCCTTCTCCAGCCCCGTTCTCCCGACTGCCTATCGAATGGTGGTTTCACAGCTTTTACATAGTTTCCCTCCCATTCTGAAAGGTTGGAATATGTTTCCTAAGGATTAGTTAATGGCAGCAAGAGCTTTAAGCTAAAATAGGCTGGTATTTGGGGGGGGGGTTGGCCCTGACTCTTTTGCCCACCAGTGGAACGTGGCCTCTGAAAGCTTATCCAAAATTGGATGCAGCCCTCAGTCTGAAAGAGGTTCAACACCCTTGTAGCAGATGTGCTGCCCTACTTTTCATTTCAAAATAACGCTTCAGCTGCCAAGTGCCAAGTTGTTCATTATATACTGAAGCTGTTCATTAGAAGTTGGGCTCATGCATGGAATGTAGTTGGCAGTGGACTTGGGCCAGACTAAAGAAAGAACAACTTCACATAATGCATAGCTAACTTCATAAGGTCTGACCAAAGCAGGACAGAATGGTGTCACTTTATTTCACTTTGGCCAGGCCTCACCTGGAGTACTGTGTCTGGTTCCAGTCACTGCAGATTAAGAATGATAATGATAAACTGGGACATGACAAGAAGAGGGCCACAAAGTTGGAGTGAGACCTGGAGACCATGTCTGATGAGGGAAGGTTGAAGGAGTTGGATATGTTTAGCCTAGAGAAGAGACAATTAAGAGGAAGCATGACAGCCATCTGCAACTATCTGAAAGACTGCCTTGTAGACTCCAAGTCAGAGATGATTTGTTTTCCATTGTTCCAGAGGGTAGGAACCGAAACAGTGAGTTCAAGTTACAAGAGGATATCAACTAAACATTAGGAACAAATTTCCTGATAGTATGAACTGTTCAGTAGGGGAGCAAAGTCAGTTGAGGCTGGTGGCTCCAATGTCAGTGGGGCAATGAATCCACTTCAGGTTTCAGTCAGAACTAATCAGCACTCTAAAGGATCAGCGCCTTGAGAGTTCTGACTGGTTCTGACTCAAACCCGGAGTGGATTCACTGCCCCACTGACATCGAAGACACCAGCCTCCACTGAAAGACTTCCTCTGAAGGTGGTGGATTCTCTTCCATTAGAGGATTTTAAGCAGAGGCAGCATGGCCCCCAATCAGGGATAATGTAGTAGTGAATTTTCTGCATTGGCAAGAGGTTGGGCTAGGTGATGGAAATCACTGACAAAAAATGTAGTGATAACTTTACCAAAAAATAATAAGAATTACATACATTCATGGAGGATGGATCTGTCAATTGTTATGACTGCCAAATGGATCTTTCTTATTTGGAGGCAGCAAGGTGGTGAAGCATAGGAGGGCTGTGGCTTGTTGGCTCTTTCTAAGCATCTGGTTGGCCAGTGTTAAAATTAGGGTGCTGGATTAGATGAGCCCTTGGTCTGATACTGCAGGGCTCTTCTTACGTTCTGAAACGTAAGAAGAGCCCTGGAAGTTATAGTCCAAAACATCTGGAGGGCACCAGGTTGGGGAAGGCTGGTCTAATGATCTAGCTGAACACAAGGAATTCAAAATGTCAAAATATGTTATATCGATGGAGCAACTTGATGGTAAAAGAGGTGATAAAGATAACTGTGAAATGCAATGCTACGCACGGTTACTCATAGGTAGCTCCCACTGAGTTCAGTGGGAGTTACTCTCTAGTAGGTTTGTAAAAGATTGCAGTCTTAATGACTGAGGACAAAAAGCATGGTTTAAGAACATGTCTGATGTTACCGTTTACTAGATCATATTAACACGGATCCATCCTTTTCCATCAACTTGTTTATAGAGTTGCGACTCAGCTGACATAATTCCCAAAAGATCAGTGTCAGATCAGAGTTTTGAAAATTGTATGAAAAATAATATGCTGAGCATTTATATAAGGCTTTAGTGTGATTACAACAGTTCACATACATTACCTCTGTGATGCTTACAATAACCCTGTAAGGAAGGCATTGTAATTCACATGATGCAAATAGGGGAAATTGAACTGAGAGATACAAGAGATGTTCACTTGCATGTGGAGTCCAGTTCTATAACTTAAGGCAAGATTTGACACCAGGGACTTTGAAGCTCCCAACTCCCTCTGGATGTTTGGAAAGAAGTCCCACTGGGTTCAATGGAGCTTACTCCCAGGTAATTTTGCATAAGACTTTGCAGCCTAAGTAATCATTACACAAACTCTCTACGTCATACTACACCAAATGTACGTTTTATACAATCTAGTCTGTCTTTCTGCAGGCATACCAAAAGTCCAAAAGTGTGCGCTTAACTTGCTTTTGTAAATGCAGAGCACAAAAGTTACTCAAACTGAGCCCAATGTTGCTTGATCCCAAGTAAATGTGCACTGGATTGCAGCAATAGATTTGGGGCCCACAAGAAAGTTAGCATGCAATTTTAAATGGTTTTCCCTACAGAGCTAGGCTTTCTTCCTACACAGTTATTTTTGTATGCAATTGAAACACTTTTATTGCTGCAGAATTACCAGTTAGTGAGAGCTATGGGAGGAAATAACTCTCATTACTCCCAAGTAAAGACCATCAGAACAAGCCCACAAAGGTAGCATTTTCCACAGATTCTTCACTCAATGTGATGGAATCAGATGGGCAATCCCCACCACCACCACCTGCCATTTCACAATATGGAACAAGGAAAGGAGGAACAGCAGTGCTTTAATGAAGTTGATGCATGAGCAATACTGAGCTTAAAAGACTTCAAGGGCAGTCCTATGCATGCTTAGGCAGAAAAAAATCCTACAAATCCCAGCCGAGGCTGACTGGGACATACTGGGAGTTGTAGGCCCTTTTTTCTATCTAAGCGTGCATAGGATTCCACCCTATGCTCAGTAGCCTGCTAATGTTGGGAAAGAAGGTGCAAATAACACCAGCTGAGCTAAAACATGATTTCCTCTGGAACCTGATTTGCTTATCAGACATTAGCCCATCCCCATCTTTAGTAATATCAATTAAAATGGTTTGGGGCCAGGTTATTTGAAGGAACGGCTCTTCCCATATGTACCTGCCCAGACCTTAAGATCATCCACAGGGGCCCTTCTCCGTGAGCCCCTGCCAAAGGAAGTGAGGCAGGTGGTTACTAGGAGGAGGGCTTTCTCTGCTGTGGCACCCTGGCTGTGGAACGAGCTCCCCAGAAAGGTCCGCCTGGCACCTACACTGTACTCCTTTCATCGCTAGCTGAAGACCTTTTTATTCTCTCAGTATTTTAACACTTAATTTTAACTTAAATTTAAATTTTACTGTTCTAATTCTGTATTTTAATCTTCTATCAATTTCTGCTGTGTGGTTTTATCCTGGTTGTGCTTTTTATACTGTATTTTGTATTTGTGTTTTTAGATTGTTGGTTGTTTTATTATGGTTTTAATTTTTGTGAACTGCCCAGAGAGCTTCGGGTATTGGGCGGTATAAAAATATAATAAAATAAATAATAAATAAATAAAAATAAAAAGTAATGAAAAAGGACCCTGTCCTTAAGCATGCAGCTGTTCAGTGAGGAGGGGAAAGCACTCTGCAGATGTTCAAAGGCACTTTTTTTTAATTCCAATGGTACCAGGGTTAGACCTTGGTATGAAAAAAAAAAAAACCAACAACCCACAAATTCGTGGGTGAGTCCCAATAAGCTTTCTTTTCTTTTCATCCACAGTTGGATACTATCTTTATTAGAACCAACCAAAATTCCACAAAAATAGGCAAGCTTTTGAGTTCTCCATAACTTTTGATCAGGCTAGATGGTGGCCAAATATGCCATTTTCCAAAACACATTTGAAAAAGCAAAGATAGCTGTACTGGTCCATTGTTAAATGTAATAAGATATGTGCAATGGACTAATTCATTCAGTTTGCAGATCTCCATTTTGAGATTGGGCCTATTTAAACTGCAGACCTCATGATCACTGCATCTGGCCAGATTGGGGGGGGGGGGCTGTCTTAACAGTGTTGAGCTGGCACCGCTCCACTGCAAAATCATGTGCTACTGCTGGTGCATGGTGGCAGCAAGCTATCATTGATGAGGGGAGGCAGTGCAGGCTTTCTGGCAGCCATCAGGTTCACCAGGCCCTCCTCTCCTGCGCTTCTGGTGACCATCTCCTTCTGCCTGGGAATGTTCCTGGAGTGGCTCCCAGTGAGAGCAGATGGGCAGAAGAGCTCTGGCTGGAAAAGTCATATTAAATCCCTGACTTTTCAGCCGCACATCTTTGCCTCCTTGCCTGAGGGTGGCTTTGGATCTGTGGCTGCGTCACCTAACTGACGCAGCGCAGATTTGGAGTCACCCCGAGGCAAAGACAACGTCAAGAGAGCCCCTTGGACTTTTCTGTTTCTCCACCCATCCACTGCTTTTTGTACCATCTAGTCCTGGGTCGGCAACCTCTTTAACCCATGGCACAATGGGCAATTTGAGAAACTGCCGTGAGTACTAGCACAAAATGGCTGCCATGGGAGGTGTGGCAAAAGACAAGTAACCTGCCCAAAAGACTGACTCCAAGGCAGACTAAACAACTTCTTTAAACTTATTTTCAGCAAGCTACTATTAAGAAAATATGTTGATCTAAATGATTTAAAAGTGAGAGGGGTAGAGCACCTTGGTGGGAGCCCAGAAAAGTGCCAGGGATGCATCAGTGCCTGTGGGCACTATGGGCAGGATACAGTTATGCCCATGCACAGCAGTGAGGCCTGCCAGTCCAAATGCACGCAAACACTGGGACAGTCAAGACTCGCCGCCATGAAAGGGCACGATTGGATCCGGTCCCCAGTCGCTTACCCCTGGCCTATCCTGATGAAGAGTTCTGGACAAATCAAAAGCTTGCACATTTTTGTGGAATTTTAGTGGGTCCTGATAAAGGTCTTGCCCAACATCTTGATTATGTTTTTTCCTCACATGGACTAGCACCTTTTCATTTTTATGTACTTTGTGTTGTGCTTTGTTTTTTAAGCAGTTGTCGCTTTTGCGCAGTCCAGCGAGGACAGACTGAACGCACGCCAGACCCCTGAAGGGGGGGGCGCAATTAAAATGACCCACCCCGAACGCACGCTGCATGCCCCTCCTCCTCCTCCTCGTCCTCTCTTCCACGCCTCTGCATTCGCGGCGGCTTTTCCCGTCTTCTTCCAGCAGCAGTCCTGAGCGCGTCGCGCCGTCTTTGCCGGGATCTCTCCGACTGTACCGCAGGGGGCGATGTGGGCACGGCATTGGCTCATTGACTCCTTACGCTGGCGGCGTGGGGAGGGCTCCCCGGCTCTTCTCCTCCCTCCTCTTTTCCTGCGCTGCCGGCGTATCTCCGTATTCGCCGCTGGGGCGCGAGGGAGCCGGGAAGTTTCCGGTGCCATTGCGGGGCAGGACTTGCTGCCGCCGGCGCTGGGAGAAGCTGTTGGCGGCGCTTCTGCTGCTGATTCTGCCCCTCCGCCCTGCGACCTTAAAGCCGGCGTCTGGGCTGTGCCCGATTCGTTTCTAGGTGGGGTGAGGACAGGCATCCCCCACCCCTTTTTATTATTATTTGGAGATCCCTCTTGGAAAGTGTTGCAGATGCCCTGCCTAGGTGGGGTGGGGTGCGGGGGCTTTGCAGAAAACTTTGGGGAAGTGGCGGCGACTCGCCCTCCCTTTCCCCAAAGAGCTCTTCCCTTCCCCCGCTTTCTTTTCCTTTAAGAGTCTGGCAGCATCTGGAGAGAGGAAAATCAGTGTCTGGTGCTTTCTGTGCCTGGCGGGGCTGTTCTTCCAGTGGTAGTAGCAGCAGCAGCCAAGCAAGAGAAAAAGTCCTTTCTGATGCTCAGGGTCTCTCTCTTTTCTTCCCTTCCTCTAGGATGGCATGGATTTAGGCAGCGACCCCTGCAGCAGCCGCTCCAGCCCGGAATCCAGTTCCAGCAAAGTGACCCCTTGCTCGGAATGCAAATCTTCCCCATCCCCTACCAGCCTAGACTTGGCTGCTTTGGAGGACTCGGAGGAAGAAGAGGACGAGGAGGAGGAGGACTTCCAGGTGTACAACAAGAGGAAGGTGATTGATGTGTGGGAAGAAGAGGAGGAGGAGGAGGCCGGGGGCTATGCCCGCTGCTATACCAAAACCTCCCCTGCCAGGAGGAGTTTAGCACAGGAGCTGGAAGAGGTGAGGAGGACCCGCCTCGCCGCCCCTGCCATGCCGCCCCCGGCTCCCCACGGCAACCCACCTCCTCAGCATCACCCGCCCCCACACCACCCCCTGGACCTCCGGCACAATGCCAACGTGGTGCCTTCCGCCCGCAGGACTGGACACAAAGGGAGCGGGGGCTCCACAAAAGCCCCCCGCCTCCAGAAAGGCCAACAGACCCTGGGCACGGGGAGCAGGCTCAGCAACGGGGGGCCGCTGGTTTCCTTCCAACCCTTGGAGAACTCTTCAGGAGGGACTGGCTTGAAAGAGCAGGAGACTCAGCTGCCCACTATGGACTGGGAAGCGCTGGAGAAACACCTGGCAGGCTTACAGTTCCAAGAGCAAGAGATCCGGAGCCAAAAGGGCAACTACACCTCAGTAAGTTGGTTCCTTGTCTTCTCCCTCCCCCCCCACTCCCCACTTTTAAACCTTCCAAGACATGTCTGAGGAGGGAAGTGTTAATGCCATTGGAATTATTAGTTAGGAAGAGCAGACAGTGAGTCACTTCCCTCCCTGAGGGAAGGCTTTTTTATTATTATTCCCATAGAAGGCAATTTGCAAATGGGCAGCTGTGGTTACTTGGATTGGGATGGTTTGTCCTTCTCCCCCCTCCTCCCTCCAAATATGTC